>NC_091463.1:33208914-33523081 GCF_027789765.1 Dendropsophus ebraccatus | reverse complement strand
ACTGCTTGGAACTCAGACAGTATTTTCAAGGAAAGTTTGCTTTGGTTCTCAAATTCTTGCTCGGTTCTCAAACACTTTTCGGGCACCCAGTACAGTAAAGCTCGGTTCACACTACGTATATTTCAGGCAGTATTTGGTCCTCATGTCAGGTCCTCATAGCAACCAAAACCAGGAGTGGATTGAAAACACAGAAAGGATCTGTTCACACAATGTTGAAATTGAGTGGATGGCCGTCATATAACGGTAAATAACTGCCATTATTTCAATATAACAGCCGTTGTTTTAAAATAACAGCAAATATTTGCCATTAAATGACGGCCATCCACTCAATTACAACATTATGTGAACATAGCCTTTCTGTGTTTTCACTCCACTCCTGGTTTTGGTTGCTATACAGCCTCACAAATACAGCCTCAAATATACATAGTGTGAACCCAGCCTAATACTGCGATATTCGAATGAAAATTTACTTTGAAGTAACGTTCAGAATTCAAACTTTGCTCTGTATCTGAACGTTTTTGCGAGTGTGGATGGTGGGTTGTACCTGGTAAGTATAGCACTGGTGAGGATTCACATACAGTACTGTATAAGACTACTTGAGTGCATATACAGTACAGTAGTAGTACAGTCAGTGCACCCCCATCTCCCAACCTGTACTGTATAAGAGTGCTGGGGTGTAGATACAGTACAGTAGTAGTAAAGTCAGTGCACCATCATCTGTCCTTTTTAGTGCTGGGATGGGGGGGACTCTATGCTCTATGAGTGAAGGGTTAGTGACTACTGTACTATAATTGCTGGTTTTCTTGCATGTTTTATTATTTATAATGTTCTTTACAGTATATAGTGCTGTTCTGTAATGTCCTGTACAGTATATGGTGCTGTTCTGTACTGTTGTGATTATACTGGGCACTTTTCAATTTAATAAATAAGTATTGAAGGTAATTATTGGTGGGTGCTGGAACAAATTAAAAACATTTACATTATTTCCTATGGGACACTGCTCGGTTCCCAAACTGCCTTCCGGAACCAATTAAGTTCGAGAACCGAGGTACCACTGTAAAAACAAAAGTGGCGCTTCATGTTAAAGTGGAGACATAAAGAAGAAATACAGAACACAGATGGAATATATAACATTGTACTTTTACATTAGAACAACATTTTGGTAAGCCTCATGTTTACAATAGTAAAAGAAAACTGAACAGGATGCAAGGATCAGAAGCCGAGCAGTGTAAGTGTGAACTAGTAACAATCTGCTTCGTATATTACATTTTAAAAACCCTTATTCATATTTGTGGCAGAACATAAAAAGCATCAAAACAAAAAATATACAACCTTATAATTTATAACACATGACTCCGATAATTTCACACCCCCATCATATAAAAAAAATCCATATAAAAAAAATCACTTATTAGTTGTATATACACATCTTATATGACACTTCATGAATGTTAAAAGGGTTATCCCAGAATCTATTTTTTTTTCTCTCAAAAGCCCTGTACCCTAATAGCATATCTAAGTAACCTAAACACACATTCTATATTCCTGCATACTGTTTTAGACTTCAGCGCCTCCGTGACTTTGTCTCTTCTCTATGTAAAGTGGGTGGTGCGTCAGGGGCTGCGGTTTACTTATGGGAAATTACATTTCCTGCATGCGCTTTGCCCCTTCTGTGCGCCACTGATGTTAGTCATTGTAATATTCATGACATGCATGTAATATCATAAAGAAGCTGTTATGCTTTTATGTTATGTTATGATAAAAGGTGATAGCAATGTACATACATATAATAGATGTAAAAACAGGGAGAGGAAAAGGGAAGCGCAATGCATTTTATTTGCAGGTTGGTCAGGTTTTAGCAACTATGGACATAAATATACAAATTTTAAAGATAACTTTCCACTGGTGGCTGGTTGGGCAGGTAATACTTTTCTGCTGACTTGGCTTTGTGTATCACATAGATAGAGAGATGGAACTAGATCAGAGGTGTCAAACTCCTTCCTAACTTTGGCTGTCCAGGCATGATGGGAATTGTAGTTCTGCAACAGCTGGAGGGCCACAAGTTTGACACTCGTGAGCTAGATCTCCATTGAGGGCAACTAGTGCACATCTGTACAGTGAGGACGGCATAATCGTACATGCTCATGAAGAATTATAGCTGTAGAGGATGAAATCTGGAGCAGCGTTTACTACTGAAAGTTATTTCTATCTGACAACTACTTAGATTTTCGCAGTGGGGAACAACGAGCCATGAGCAGAATTGTGGAAATACTCCGTTAAGGCAGCTGTGTGGATCAAGTCATATGATAAAGTAACAGTATATATATTATTGAAGGATATTGATGACCTCGTTCTTCAAGATGTCTCTGCATATTAAACTAAAGCCCCGATTTATTAAGCAGACAGGGTCAGTGATGATGGCTCCCTAGAATGGAGCTTGATATCCTCGCAGTGGAAACCTTGGTTAACATTCAGATGTGTCTTTTGAAGAATCTTGATCCATATTGAAGAGAATATAGCATGTTTCAAGTCTTTCTGGACCAATTCTATGCTCAAACTGTGGCTGGAGATCTTCTGGTGTTAAGCCCCTCAGGAAATGGTTGGAGATTTCATTGTATAGAGTCTGCCCCACATCTCCTAGGTAAAGACAAGACAAGGCAATTACATAACCTGAATAATATTATTTCCTACTGTAACCAGCAAAGCAAACAAGCCTAAAGTTACCAGCGTAATCTTCCAGCTCAGACCACAGAGAGACACACAAACACATTACCCCAATAAAGCAACTCCATTCAACTGTTTTAGAATTCACTGTCTGTGGTCCGTTTACTTTAACACTGATACAGCACTGTGAAACAAATAGGAGATTGTGCCAACAATTAAAGAAGTCCGGCCAAAAGCTAGAGCTGGGAGACAGGTACCGAGGGCCAGGAGAAGCTGTTCCTACCGGGCGAGTGTGTGGGGCTGCCCTGGCACTGGCAATATTATCCTGGGGGACGGGCACCACAACTGTACCAGGGGCAGGGAGAAGTGTGCCAGAAGCCTTGGGGGAAGACGCAGCAGCAGCTGCTGGGCACAGTCCTACCATCCATAGCCCTAGCAGCAGCCGCTGCACAACCCAGCCTGCACCTATGGGTCACCATTTTTGCAAGAAATTAAAGAGTTCATGCAGTAGTAAGTGCTTCCTCCACTTACTACTGCATGATGTCTTCTATTTCTTGCAAAAATGGCAATATATGTGCAGTTCCGATAATAAGTGTCTATTGGTAATTTGTATAACTTTTGTCGGGCAATAACATACTTTAAAATACTTTAACTTTGCTCTGGCGATTTGGGCTATTTCCACTAACCCTGCCTTGGATCCAGTTGGTGATGACGGCAACTCCCGAATCCTACTATATAAAACACTTCTGGATGTTTTGCCCATAGCATGACAACCGTTGATGATCACCCATCTTTAATAATTATATTGCATGTGTATTGAGGCGACAGTGGCCCATACATTGACTTTTCCTTTTTTTTACTATATAAATTATTGTCATTGATACTTTTTTTTTACAGTTTATAAAAATTAACCCAAGTTAAATGAAACCTACAGGTTGTTACAGTCATATGGATACATATTTTAAATTATATATGTGTGTGTGTGCGTGTGTATATATATATATATATATATATATATATATATAATGCTTTCTAGATTTGTTTAAATCCCATTATGGGATTACTGCTGTGTTTAGATATAAGAATATTCATGACGGCGGTCCACAGTGAGTGGCGGCAGAGGATGACATTACTGTGGTGTGCTATTATGAATATTCATAAGGAGGCATGCTGCTGGAGCTGACAGCTGGGCAGAGTGGTGCACTGAGGGCCACAGGACCACCTCCATCAAACCACCTATTTAAATATTAAGAAAAATAAGGTTATATCAGTGATGGAGCAGCGGACCTTCGGCAGGTTAGATCCTTCTTCACAATCACTTTGAGATTGGTAGTTGGGAAAAGGGGTTTTCAAGACACACACTTTTTATACCTTGTTTAAAAATATTCATACCTACCTGAGTCCCACACAGCTCCTGGTGCAACGTGCATCTGGTTCCCCAATAGTCACTCTTGCTTTTATTTCCGAGACGTACTTGTCCCAGCAGTGACTGCCCACTCAGCCAATGGGTGACTGAGGCTGGACACCAATGCAGGCGATCACTGACAGGCCTGTATCCCAAGTAGAAAGCAGAGCGACAACTGGGGAACCGGATTACATAACATATGGTGCAATATGTATATTTTATAGCAGTCCTAGAAAAGAAACAAATATATAGGCCTGGATAACCCTATGAGATAAAGATTGACCAGCCAGAACACTACATTACTGAACTGACAAAGCTGTGCTAGTTCAGAAGTGTAGTGTTCTGGCCGTTTGGGGATCTCACTGTCACATAATAAATTATGATGCTAAGAGACCAGTCACAGATAAGAGTTCAGTCCGTGATACGTGGCCAGCACATGGGATGTATATCACAGGCTGCACATGAATGTGTGGATGAGCCCTCGCACATCTTTATGACCATCAGAGTCTACGATGTTCTTTTGTACCTATGTACTGCTGACGTATTGTCTTGAGCGTCTTCGTCAATGAGTGTGCATCTCCATCTTCATTGTCATCTTGGAAGGTTTCATTATCAGCGGATAAATCCATAGCAGACCTGGCATGACTGACAACCATCTCCAGAGTGTTTCCTTCCACCTCCTCAAAATCATCAGGGTACTCAGGCACATCTTCATCACCGGAACCTTAGTGGGTACAAGTAACAAGTAAGTTAATAACTATACCATGCATAGTGTTGTGCTTTATTCTGTGATCAAGGTTTTAGTTCCTGAACAAAAAGAATATGACTATATGTACCCAATCTCATAGTCTCTCTATCTATCTAATAATGCATGCTTGTAAGTTATAAACAGTTAGTTTTTTCAGTCATTACACTATGAGTATATACCGGAGGCATACTTTTTTACATTCACCTGTTAATTACATGTACTGCATAATAAAGGTTTATCACAGCATATACACTATACTGCAGACAATAATACCCAACTCAGCAAAACTATCCTGACGTTTGCAGCCTCAGGTTCCTCAGAACTCCATGTAGAAGAGTATTGGATTGCTAATAACACAGAAAACATAACGTCCCTTTGTTTGGGCTCTTACCAATCTCCTCTGGAATGTCATCACTTTGGTGCAGAAGGCACGCGTCACCCTCAAGATCCTCTTCTATAGAAGAAACACTGTCTTTGTCAAAGTCCTCGGAGTAATCCGATCTATCGCTGGTAGTCGAGAATTCCTCAGGATCCCATATTTCACAAGAGCCAACATCAGGTTTATAGGAGGGAGGTGGAGCAGACTTACACCTCACCTCCACTTTGTTCATTCCGTGACTTGCTAGCGATGTTTTGCTCCGATTTGCCGGAGGAGAAACCTCTTTATTGTCCTTTTTGTAAAGGTGAAATTCGTGTTTTTCAATAAACTGCTTTAAATGTCCCTGAACAAAACCTAAGCTTAGTATGCTATTTGCACTAGGCCTTGATTCTGGACACTTGTCTAAAATGGTTTTAACCAATAGGTGTAACTCGTCTGAGTAGCAGTCCGGCAGCGGATGATAGTCTCCTCGGACAATTTTGTAGAAGAGGCTTATCAAATTGGTTGCATCAAACGCTGGCTTCAGGGCACACATCTCATACAGCAAACACCCCAGGGCCCAAATGTCTGACTTAGAGCTGTATGGAATATCCTGGCACAGCTCTGGGCTGAGGTAATACGGCGTTCCAACACATGTACTTGCCATATCCACCGTGCTGTTCATTACCTTAGATATGCCAAAATCCCCAAGACGAATCATGCCCTTTTTGGTGAGAAAAACATTAGAAGTCTTGATATCTCGGTGCAGGATTTTCAAGGAATGGATGTACTGAACGGCCATAGTCAACTGAATAAACCAGTCCATGATAACGTCTTCTGAGTCGAAATCTTTCCTCTGCTTGATGTGATCATCCAAAGTCCCTCCATCACAATAGTCCTGGACAATAAAAACATGCTCATCCTCAGGGTCACAGAAGTATTCATGGCAAACTACAATGTTTGGGTGCACAAGTTTCCGTAGGATGGTGGCTTCTTGCAGTACACACTCCTTAGTCCTCATTCGTTTAGAGGCGTCTACTTTAATCTTCTTCACAGCGTACGTCTTCTTCGTCTCCTTATTTTTCATTAGAAACACTTCAGCTGTGGCACCTCGCCCAATTTTCAAGATTTCCTCATAATTCTCCATGATGCGCCCACACCTAAATACAATAAAAGAAATTGTGACACCATCTGAACATATGTAGTATAGGCAGAAAATTCTGCCAGGAAGGGCCCCAGGCTAATGTCTGAATATAACATGTATCCTCTGCCAACTACACGATAATACACACAAACCTGGGGGGGAATGGTCTAGGGGCTATTTAAATAGGCAAGGTATGTAGATGTCTGAAAAAAACAATAAGGGTTATACATTAAAGGACAACAGTCATCTCCATACTGGCCCACAAACTTCTCCTAGTACCTTATAGAGGTGTTGATGTGCCTTCTGACCATGTCTCTATAGGTGCCAGCCGATGCCAGTTCAGTGAACCATTATTGGCGTTTGCCAAATGAGATGTATCCAGTCATGGAGGAGACATGGACACTGATAAGTCACTACTAGTCCTCCCTTCCAGACAGCCCTGGCCAATATCCCTGCGTGTAGGTGACATTCCCTGAATCGTGACCAACACTCAGGGATGTCAATGAGGGTGCTGATCAGACTGGGGCACATTTACAGATGTATAGCCTCCTTAAAGGAACACTGGGTTAAAATCTCTGTTTTAACGTTTCTGTTGGTTAATCTTCCAGGATGCAGCCATGGCTAGTAGTCACCTGTATATACTCACTCTTCCTACAAAGATGTCAGCTATCAGATGTCATAGATGTCAGCTGTCAGGTGCACACCACTAAGCCCCTCCTGAGCTGGGGAAATGTAATACTGCCAATTACAAAGAATACGTTAAAAGCTGACCTGACGTAACAGTGAGGCCCCATCATCACTCCTATCCTACAGGGAGGTTGTCACCATTGTACATGTGATGCTGTTTGCGTGTATGTTTCCTATACGGACTCCCGAGGGGCTTATGGCAGCACTCACCTGTTGTTATGGTGCTGTAGCCTGGCTGGGGATAGCAGGGGATCACTAGAAGGACACCCTCACAACACGCTATTCTTTCAGCCTTGTTTTACACTTGTAAAAATAAAATGGATGCCCCACATTTTTCATCGCATTTTTATTAACAAGTGCTCTTAGTTGCATTTTTTTTACCTTGTTACATGTGAATTATGCTTTTTTTCTGTCCTACAGATATACCTATGAAAACCTGCTCTACACTTACTGGGGCATTTTGGTCTTTAAAGAGGTACTCCGGGCTAGGGGTATTTTTACGGTATGGCCGGGGAGAGGGTGGATATAGATGCCGCCATCCACTTACCTCCCGGGTTCCGCCCCGTTCTCCCGTCCTGCTGCCCGTTCCTGGTCTGAGCTGCAGCTTGAGACGTGCGTCACATGACAGCTCAGCCATTCTGCGTCTGGATCCGGGACCCGATGCTGGAACCTGAGAGGTAAGTGGACGGCGGCGTCAATATCCACACCCTCCCCGGCCATACCGTAAAAATACCCCTAGCTCGGAGTACCCCTTTAACAAAATTCATATATATATATATATATATATATATATATATATATATATATACACATACACACACACACACACACACACACTATACTTATCTCCAAGTCTCCTGCAGGTGCCATTAAGGCTCTTTTACACTGGCTGATTATCGACAACAAGCTTTCCTAGCATCGCTCTATTAGCCAATAATCGGCCCATGTTATGGTGCGTTTACACGGAACGATTATTGTTTGGATTTTTGTCATAACGATCGCATTTGAACGATAATCGGCTCGTGTAAACACAGCGAATGATCAAGCCACAACGAGAAATCGTACATTGTGATCTTTCAACATATTCTCAAATCATTGCTGGTCGTACGCTAAACATTCACAAATCGCTTCGTGTAAACAGTCTTTCACCCTATGCGTGAGATGGGCTTAAGCGATCTTAAAACGATCGCAATAAAGATTTTTCTAACAATTTATTCGCCTAAACGCTGATCGTTATAAAAACCAAATTGTTGCTTCAAAATCGTTAAACGATTGATTGGGCGAATTATCGCTTGATGTAAACGTACCATAAAAGTGCCAGAGATAAACTGACAATCGAGCAAATATCATTGGCTGATTTGATTTATTGTGCACTAAAGTTCATCGCTATCAAGTGCACATCTGTGTACACAGGGGATGTGCGTCTGATGACAATGCATGTAGATGGCCACACGAACGATGCCTGCGGCCTGGCCATGCGGTAAACTGGACGTTGTAAATGGACCGCCAGCGTGCACTGATCTCACTGCGTCTGTACTCGGCCGATCAGCAGTGAGTACACGCTTTTTTTTTACTCCTCGCCCATGATACTTTTAACTATAAGAATTATCTGCACAATCCCAAAGTGATTATTATTGGAAATGTACAGAATATTTTTCAACTATGGGAACGTAGCCTGTATCTGTGTTTTTCGGACGCAAGGTGCCTAAAAAGCAGCAATTCTAACACTGGGTATTTTTTGTCTTGTATGCATTCTGTCAAAAAATATATTTCTTTGAGATTTATGGCCCTTCAACACATGCTCCCCTCCCTAAGGGTCTCTCAAGCATCACCTGTACAGTCAGTACACTGCAATATTAAAGGGGTAGTTCAGCAAAATGTTTTTTTTGAATTAACTGGTGCCAGAAAGTTATATAGATTTGTAATTTACTTCTATAAAAAAAATCTCAAGTATTCCAGTACTTGTCAGCTGCTGTATGTTCTGCATCTCTACGAAATTGAATCCTGCCTGCCTCAGTGTCTCTATGGCATGGCTTGCGTGCCTCCACTCCCGCTGCTCTCACACGTCAATTCTTTAAATGGAGAACGACGAAAATGGAGGCGCTCAAGCCATCCCATAGAGACACTGTGTGACACTGAGACAGGCGGGATACTTCCGCCTATATTACTTAGTGTGAACATACCCTAATACCAATGTATTGCAGAGTACTATCAATAGGGGTTGTTTAAGTGACAGATGATAAGGGATAAATAGCTGGTTAGTAGGACCCCCACTGATCCTGAGAATGGAGGTCCTTCGTCCCCAGAGTGGAGGGGACCTCCAAAGTGCAGCGTACATACTTGACTTTCACCCCATTCATTCTCTATGGGACTTCTGCACCTTGTCTAGCAATAATTGTGAATGGAGCTGTGGATGAGCGACCACCCTGCTGCCCCCCATTTTTAGGATTTGTGACCCCCCACCTCAACCATCAGCTCCTTACCCCCTGTCCTGTAGATCTCCATAGTGTGCACTGACAGGTTTTCAGCAGCCGCTATTCACTGAATAGCGGCCGCAGAAAACTGACATGTCAGTTTCTTGCGGCGCCGCTAGCAATCCCGGCCAGACCGTATACTATGTGTATACACTCCGGGCAGGATTCCTTAAAAGGTACTACTACGTAAGTGCCGAAGTAGTCAAGGCCATTGTTACAACAGCCGTGATTATCACGAAATTTACGTAGTGTGAACATAGCCTAAGGCTATGTTCACACACAGTATTTTTGCTCAGTATTGTGGTCCTCATACTGCAACCTCAACCAGGAGTGGATTGAAAACACAGAAAGGCTCTGTTCACATAATGTTGAAATTTAGTAGATGGCCGTCATGGCAAATAATTGGCATTATTTTAAAACATAAAATGACCATCCACTAAATTTCAGCATTGTGAGAACAGAGCCTTTCTGTGTTTTCAATCCACTCCTGGTTTTGGTTGCAAAATACTGAGCAAAATACTGTATGTGAACCCAGCCTAAGGCCATGTTCACACGTTGTATGAAACTGGCCGTTCAGGAATGGCCGGTTTCAGAAAAGATTATCCCGGCTGGTACTGCAGTAACGGCCGGATGACCTTTAGAGTGTGGCCGCATCCGAATTCCCTGCTTCTCACAGTGGGGTGTTTCTGACAGGGTTTTCTGCGGCCGCTATTCCCTCCGGCAGGCATTCCCTCAGCACAACGTAAGTTCCGTACTAATCACGGACGTTGATTAGTACGGAACGTACATTGTGTGAACATAGCCTAACACAGTTATAGCGTTCACCCTAGGGTCGGTGTCCACAACCTTTGGTTCTCCAGCTGTTACAATACTACATGGGCAGAACATGATGGGGGTTGTAGTCACTATACCTGAACACTGCCGCATGTAGGGGGCGCTATTTCTTGCAAGGCTTTCACATTTTGTACTGTCAAGCGTCAGTGTGATGTCATAGATGTGATGACGTCACAACGTGCAGGAGAGCGGAGCAGCAGTCCCAGTCAGCCCTGCCCCGTGTCCTCCCTCATCCCCCGGACACTGCACCACCTCCCCGCCGCCGCCTCCGTGCCTGGGCCTGCAGCGGCCGCCCCTCCCGGTACACGGGATCACTCCCCCGGTCCTACCTGTGCCCGGCTTCTCCGCACTGTCCCGCTCTCGTCCGCTCACATCCCCGCGCTCGGCCCCGGATCACGTTACTTCCCGGCCTCACTATTGTTATTCCGCTCTGGGCTGTTTCCAGTCTCCAGGGTAACGGAGTCCTGTACTGTGGGAGGGGGAGAGCAGCGCGGCCGTACAGCGGTGCCAGCAGCCAATCACGGCGCAGACAGCCGCCACCAATCACATCACTGCTTTCATTTTTCCACTGCAGATTACATAATGAAAGCGCTGATGTGATTGGTGGTTGCGGGCAGCACATTAGCGTCCATATAATGGCAGCAAGCACAGATCTAGTGAGCTGAACCAGCTGTATTATACAACTCTGTTCTGTATTCATCTAGGCTCTGTTCACATTGGCGGTTTTCCCTTAGAATTGGGTCATTCTACTGAACTCTACTGATACCAGCGCAGTACTGTAATAGGACATAGCCGCTATAACAACTTATATACAACTTCCTGAAATCTGACCCTCCTCCACGGCAGTTAAAGGGGTACTCCGGGCTGGGGTCATTTTCTGTGTACCCAGCGCTGGAACTGGGGAGGTAAGCAACCGGCGGCCTCTACATCCACCCCCTCCCTGGCCGTACACAGAAAATGACCCCCGCCCGGAGTGCCCCTTTAAATAGTTTACCAAAGCCATCACTACATTTGGGATGAAAATCCACTGTGAGAATGCAGGGCCATAGACTGTACCAAGTGTGCAGGGCCGTATTACCAGCTGCTGCTGCCCTGGGCACTAAACCTGAGGACGCCCCATCCTCACTCACCAATTAGCATCAGGATTTTCTAGTTTCTATACATCATATTTATATCTAATCAGTCTTAGGCCGCGTTCCCACATTTACTGTACGTCACCACATGCAGCCAAAACTAGGCACTCATGCGATAACCACTAGGCCAAAAATAGGTATGGCCAAAAATCCTGGTAAAAGCACATGACTACTGACCTGACCAATACCACCATACCCCCCTGAATGGGAGGTGGAGGACTAAAAAAAATAAAAACAAAAAAATGTTGTTTCCTTCCCCTGCTCCCTTGTGGTGCCCCCTGCAAGGTGCTGCCCTAGGTACTGAACCACCAGGGGCGCCGCAATCATGAGGCGACCTGAGTCGTCTGCCTCAGGCGGCGCCACCAGCTGTCTTCATGGGGGCGGCATTCAGTGGCAGATTATAATATGAGCGGTTCGGGCGGCCGCCCACATTATAATCCGCCACTGATTGTACCATGTACCGGATTCCCCTTGCGCCCGGACAGCATCTGTAATGAGATGCTGTGAGCGGGGGAGACTGTATTCATAAGCGCCGCACTGTAATGAATCAGCCGCGCGGTGCTGTTACTACAGCGCGGCGCTTATGAATACAGTCTCCCCCGCTCACAGCATCTCATTACAGATGCTGTCCGGGCGCGGGGGGACTCCGGTAAATGCATTCCACGTCCGTGATCCGGCAGGATCACGGAACGTGGGAATGCAGCCTTTAGTCCCCCGGCTGATGTGCGGCTGCCGGAGGTGTCCCATCCTGTCTCCGGCAGCGCGCGCATCAGAGAGATCCCCGTGCGCCGGAAGTCACAGCCACAGGCGCACAGGGAGCTCTCTGATGCGCGCGCTGCTGGGGACAGGACGGGACACCCCGGGCAGCCGCACAACAGCCGGGACCAGACCAGAGAGGCTCGACGGGGGAACGGAGGGCAGGTGAGTTGTGTGCTGTTTTTTGTTTTTGTTTTATCTGCTGTGCAGGGGGGGGGGGGGAGAGGGGGACCATCTATAAGGTAGGGGGGGAAGGGGACCATCTATAAGGGAGGGGGGAAAGAGGGGGACCATCTATAAGGGAGGGGGGAAGAGGGGGACGATCTATAAGGGGGGACCATCTATAAGGGAGGGGGAGAGGGAAGAGGGGGACCATCTATAGGGGGGGGAAAGGGACCATCTATAAGGGAGGGGGGAAAGAGGGGGACCATCTATAAGGGGGGGGCCATCTATAAGGGAGGGGGGAAAGAGGGGGACCATCTATAAGGGGGGGACCATCTATAAGGGAGGGGGGAAAGAGGGGGACCATCTATAAGGGAGGGGCGGGAGGGGGACTGTCTATAAGGGGGGGGGGGGAAAGAGGGGGACCATCTATAAGGGGGGGCCATCTATAAGGGAGGGGCGGGAGGGGGACTGTCTATAAGGGGGGGGGAGAGGGGGACCATCTATAAGGGGGGGGAAGAGGGGGACCATCTATAAGGGAGGGGGAAAGAGGGGGACCATCTATAAGGGGGCATCTATAAGGGAGGGGGGAGAGGGGGACCATGTATAAGGGGGGGAGGGGGACCATCTATAAGGGAGAGGGGACCATCTATAAGGGAGGGGGAGAGGGGGACCATCTATAAGGGGGGGGAGAGGGGGACCATCTATAAGGGGGGGGAGAGGGGGACCATCTATAAGGGGGGGAGAGAGGGAAGAGGGGGACCATCAATAAGGGGGGGGAGAGGGGGACCATCTATAAGGGGGGGAGAGAGGGAAGAGGGGGACCATCTATAAGGGGGGGGGAAGAGGGGGACCATCTATAAGGGAGGGGAAAGAGGGGGACCATCTATAAGGGAGGGGGGAGAGGGGGACCATCTATAAGGGAGGGGGGAGAGGGGGACCATCTATAAAGGGGGGGGAGAGGGGGACCATCTATAAGGGGGGGGACCATCTATAAGGGGGGGAAGAGGGGGACCATCTATAAGGGGGGGAAGAGGGGGACCATCTATAAGGGGGGAAGAGGGGGACCATCTCCTAAAAGATCAGCACCCTCCTCTCCTGACATCCTCTGTGCTGCTGGGACCTCTCCTATAGGATTAGCACCCTCCTCTCCTGACATCCTCTGTGCTGCTGGGACCTCTCCTATAGGATTAGCCCCCTCCTCTCCTGACATCCTCTGTGCTGCTGGGACCTCTCCTATAGGATTAGCCCCCTCCTCTCCTGACATCCTCTGTGCTGCTGGGACCTCTCCTATAGGATTAGCCCCCTCCTCTCCTGACATCCTCTGTGTAGAAAGGGACCAAACATTATGTTTATTGGGGACAGCAGTGGGGGGGGGGGGGGGCAGTAGTGGATTATAATGTGGGCGGATTGACGGGGGGGGGGGGGGCGTCATTCTATAGTTCGCCTCGGGCAGCAGAGAGGCTAGAATCACCCCTGTGAACCACAGGTGCCTAGTGGTAAATACAGCCCAGTATGTGTGAACCCACCCTGAAGGGGTCTCCCGAACAAAATAGACTGATAAGGCTAGCTTCACAGTGCTTCCACAGTGTGGACAGGCCCGCTTCTGCCATGAGGCGGAATGAGCCTTCCGCCTCAGGCGGCAGATTTTGCGGTCCGGCAGGGGGCGGCATTATGTCCCCCCTGCTGTCATTTTTGTTAAGTATCACTTAACAAAAATGACAGCGGCCGCTCACCTGTCCCGTCGCCCGCGCTCTCCACATCCCGTCAGGTCCCGCGATATCACCCTGCAGCTGTCACGGACCTCCAGGCTGTGATGAGTGCCCGGGGTCGTGGGGGACGCGCTGGGGTGATCGGGTCGCGCGGGGATCACCCCACTCACTCACCACAGCCTGGAGGTCCGTGACAGCTGCAGGGTGACATTGCGGGACCTGATGGGATGTGGAGACAGCAGAGAGCGCGGGCCGGCTGCGGTGTGGGACAGGTGAGTGGATGGCTGCGGGGGCGGGGGGAGGGGGGTGCCGGCCATCACTCGGGGCGGCCGCCTGAGGTTTGCCTCAGGCGGGCGAAACCCCAGAATCGGCCCTGAGTGTGGAAGACTATGCTTTTAAGTCCTGCACAAAGTAAGTATACGTCCAGGAAATCAGTAGCGGATTATAATAGGGGCGTTCCAGGCGGCAGCCCGGGGCCCTGAGCTCCTGGGGGGCCCATGACCACCAAAAAAGATTCATACTTTCAGTGGTGTACTGTCTCCTGGCTACACTTCCGCCATGATTTGCAAAAAAAATCACAGTTTTTTATATGGCAATTTTGCACAAATCAGGACATCATGACATTATCTATACTGTACTATGAACGCCAGGCTAGTGCTTCCATAGTTACAGTGAGGTGGGGGGGCCCAGGCTTGGTGAACAGCCTGGGGCCTATGGTAAAGTTAATCCGCCCCTGCAGGAAATGGACAGAACATACTCAAAAAACGCGATGTAAAGCTAGCCTTATCAGTCTATTTTGTCCATTCTAGTCAGGCAGTTGACTCCTAGCTGGGCAACATGATGGGCTTACTTCAGCGTCCTATTTCATTAATTCCCAACGTATAGCCTGCCGAGATGTGAAACTAGCCTAAGCTGTCCATATGATAGCCCATCAGTCACTCATCTGGCCTCAAAAGCAGTTGTTTCCCCTCATTGTGTAGTTGCCAGACTTGGTTACTGCAGCTTAGAACCAATCACTATAAAAGTATCACTTACATTTTCTTTTACTGATTAAAAACAAAAATTTGTTCTTTTATCCTAATCTGTGTCTATTTTCTGACTAATTTTTATTTTTTTCCGTTTATTGTTATGGAGGTTGCCATAATGCCAGGGCTGTGCTTAACAGCATTTTGTGACATGCTTTACAGCAAGACTCAATAAACAGAGTTTGTCTCCTTGAGATAAATGTTAAAGGACAACTCCCGTGCTAAGAAAAAAAAAACAATCAGAAACATAGTTTATATACTTATCATCCCTCCTGAGCTGTTACTGTTTGAATTTCCCACCGTCTGCATATCGCCTGATCTCTAGTCTTGGTCTTCATTTCTTCCCTACTTCCTGGTTTCAGCTTCCCATGATGCACTTTGGCTGCTGTGACGTTGCAAGTGCCTGCCCCTCCATTCACTTCAACTCCCATCATACACTAAACATGACCCCCTCTCTCTCTCTTCCATCAGGCTGCTGTATAATCACACAGGTTCTCAGTCCCTGCACTGAAGCTGCACACACATACTTTCACTTTGCAATGTAGTGTACATAGCAAAGTGACATCTGCACAATGGCCGTCCCTAATCAGGTCAGGACAGCAGGAGAGATAAAACTGGGTCTGTCACTGAGGGAAGATAAACAAGTGACAGGACTCTTTCACTCACTGAGTCCACTGGGCAGCAGGAGAGAGTATGAGGAGGGCTGCCTATGTGCTGGGAGTTTGTCAGGAGGGAAGATAAGCAAGTGACATGACTTGCAGTTTCTCAGCCAATCGGAGCTGAGCAAGCTGAGTCACCTGACAAGGCAGGGGAGGGGGAGGCTGGTGTAACAGGAGCTAGAGCAGCCCTCCTGCTGATGACTCATCCTCACAAGAAGGAGCTGAGAGAAGAAACTGGTGACAACAGTAATTAGGTATGTGTGAGTTTCTTACACTTCCTGGTGGGGGGTTGAGGGGGGAAAAGACAGGGAAGGAGGGCAGATAGGTGATTGAAGCACATTACAGAGTTATATAACTTTGTAATGTGCTTCAATTACTGGGAAAAAGTTTTTCATTGGAGTTTTCCTTTAAAAATTACTGAACGTACCCTGTGACCTTTGAAGAGGTCATTGCTTAGGGAGCTGCTATCGTCTTATATTGATGCTATCTATCTACTGGTTTCACATACCACAAAATGCTGTACAGATCAATTTAGAGCAGTCTCCTCTTATCACCACAGACAGAGCAGGAAGAGGTGGGAATTATAAAAAAAGAAGTTACACTTACCTGTTCTGGTGCCCCCACAGCCACCAGTTTACTGTCAGCCTGCAGATCTCCAGTTGCTTCCAGTTCCTGTGTCCTCACAACCCGGCAGAAACTATCTGCTCACCCAGTCAGTGACTGCTGTGGTTTGGTCATTTCTGATGTGGGTCGTGACATCATAGTACCGGGAGCTACAGAAGACCAAAGTGGGGGAGCGGATATGTATTACTTCTTTATCATGTCCCCCCCCCCCCCCCCCCCCCCCCCCCCCCCCTGCTCTCCCTGCTTTTTTAGTGTTCGGCTGGAGTTCTCCTTAAATGGGAACTGAGCTGCAGTTACAAGTCGCTACTACTACACAGTGATCAGAAACAACTAATTCTGGCACCGTTCACTATGTAGCCTGGACACCGAAAAGCTGATTTTCAAATGTGCTGTTAATGATAACACTATATTAGTAAGTTACATGTCTTTAGGTGACAGCTTTATTATAATAAAATTGTCTGATACTGGAATACCCCTTTAGGTAGGAAGGTTTATTTGCAAATCAGGTGTTATTTGGTAAAACGGAAGTTGGATGAGTACTGAGTAGTAAGGTGAAAGTTCATGCTGAACATGAGGTGCTCGATCTGTGACATCTGAGAGCGGTGGGATTGGCTGGTAGCTGGACAGGTGAACAGATTAGATATGTACAATGTTAGATGATTGTGGTTGTAAGATAGAGATGATATGCCAAGTGCTTCAAACTGGTGTAAGTGCTGCTTACTGATGTGGCCGCAGTACACGACCGTTTAAACTAATAAACAGCTAAACAGGAATTGCTTTTGGCTATTTACTGCTGGGGACAAGGAGGCATCAGAATATGGAGAAGGAAAGATCTTAGCAAAGAATGTGTGTAGCAGGGTGGTGTATTACTATTAAACTGAGTGGTAGTTTTGAGTAATTAGTGGAAAATCTTTGTTTGCTTGTGTTGCAGTTCTGCTTATTGTCAGTAGATGGCAGTATAGTTACATATACTAGATGAGGTCATATGTTCAGGCCTAGTACAGTGGTTACTGGGAAAAGAAATGTATATGCAGCAGTCAAGCAGCATGTTCAATCAAGGAGGGGATGTATACACGGAAGGGGGGTATACAAGGAGGGGATGTATACAGGAAAGGTGGACGGATTGGGGGTAGCTTCTATACATATGCATTTACGTTATTTTGGTCTAAGAACTTGTCTAGCCCTGTTTTGAAGCCCTCTACTGTTTTTGCTGTGACCAGATCCTGTGGTAGACTGTTCCACAGATTCACAGTTCTCATGGTAAAGAAAGCTTGTCGCCTCCAGAGATTGAGCCCTTTTTCTCCAGGCGGAGGAAGTGCTCCCTTGTCCTTTGAGGGGGTTATACCTGGAACATTTTTTCCCCATATTTCTTATAGGGGCCATATATATATTTAAATAAATTAATCATATCTCCCCTTGTACGTCTTTTCTCAAGACTAAAGAAATTTAATTCTTTTAATCTCTCCTCATAACTAAAGGCCCTATTCAACGGAATGATTATTGGCCGTATTCGGCCGATATCATCCGTTACTGGCAATAATCGACCCGTGAAACAGGAGCGTCTGCAGCAGAACGCCACTATCCTCTATGGACTGCCCAGACGATCTAGGGATCACCCAGGAAGCCCCCCCGCAGCTCAGCGCCCCCCCCCCCCCCCCCCCCCCCCCCGCTGGACTCACCCGCTTACTGCCGCCACGTGTAATAGCAGTGGCAGCGAGCGCTGACTCTGTTGGCCCGTGGAATAGGGGCTTAAGATGCTCTATTCCCCTTATTAGTTTAGTTGCCCATCTTTGTACCCTCTCCAGCTCTAGGACGTCCTTTCTATGAATCAGGTTCCACAACTGAACAGCATACTCCAGATGAGGCCGCACCAAGGCTTTATAAAGCGGTAATATTATATCCCTGTCCCGAGAGTCCATGCCTGTTATATACATGACAATATCCTGCTGGCCTTTGAGGCAGCTGACTGACATTGTGTGCTGTTCTTTAGTCTATTATATACAAGTACACCCAGATCCTTCTCCATCAGTGACTCTCCCAGAGTAACTCCCCCCAGGACATATAGTGCATGTGGGTTATTAGTACCCAGGTGCATAACTTTACATTTATCCACATCCTCAATATCATTAATAAACAAGTTAAACAGAAGAGGGCCCAGTACTGACCCTTGGGGTGCACCACTTATTACCGGGGACCATTCGGAGTAGGAATCATTGACCACCACTCTCTGGGTACGATTAGTAAGCCAACTTTCAATGCACTTACAGACTAAACTTTCCAAACCGATAGACTTTAACTTACCCATCAGACGCCCATGAGGAACTGAGTCAAACGCTTTTGCAAAATCCAGATACACGATATCCACAGCCGCGCTGCCATCCAGGCTTCTAATCACCTCTTCATAGAAATCAGGTTGGTTTGACAGCTTCTGTCCTTAGTAAAACCATGCTGGTTATCACTTATAATACTATTAGCCACTACATATTCCTGGATGTAGCCCCTTATCATCCCTCAAATAGTTTCCCCACAATGGGCGTTAAGCTTACAGGTCTATAGTTACCTGGGGAAGTCCTAGAGCCCTTTTTTTTTCGGCATTACATTTGCCTTACGCCAGTCCCTCGGCACAATACCAGTCACCAAAGAATCACTGAATATTTCATACAAGGGTAGAGAAATTACAGAACTGAGTTCCCTAAGAACTCTGGGGTGTAATCCATGAGGCCCCGGAGCTTTGGTTACATTGAGTTTATTAAATTTATCTTGCACCATATCTATAGTATACCAGTTCAGTACATTACATTTGATAGCAGCACTGGCCCCACCCACCTCAGTACTGGCCCTGCCCACTGCAGCTCCATCCTCTTCTTTTGTATACGCCGAGCTGAAGAACCCATTCAATAACTCAGCTTTCTCCTGATCCCCAGTTATTAACTCCCCGTCACCATTATTTAGGGGTCCAACATGTGTCATGAAAGGGTGAGGTTTAGCCCGTTGCCCCGTTTGTTTGTTTTTTAACTCTTCAGCAGATATGGCAGAACAGAAGCATCCAGTAGATGCTACAGGCACTACTACACAAAGCAATGTTTGAGGTGAGCATGGATGTGACCCTGTGACTGCTGAGACAGATGGACTGTAACCTGTAGTGATAGATACATATCATGATAGATACGTCTATTACCACTAGATGGCAGCGGAGACATAGTTAATGTAGGAATGATAGCGCCCACGCACTCAAATCGCTTAATAGTAATCCATCACAGCATATTCTACATCCAACCTGTGTCTCTGAAGGATAGGAGAGACCCCTATGTAACGCAGCGTCTGTACTCCTATTTACATATCATCATGTATTCAATTTACTTATATACTATTGAATAAAAATGCCACATAAATGTATACAGCTGCAGTTACTCAAAGTCGGTGTCTGTAAGTATATCCCTGTCTGTGGTATTGCTGTCAGCCATCTGTATTAAGCAGGTGAGGGATGTGATATGGCTGCTAGATCTGCAGTGCTGCATACATTCATGTCTTCCTGTAACAATGGCGGTGTGATCTGACACTGGTATTACATCTCATATAGCACATCTAGCACACAGCCCAATGTGTTATGCCCAGCGTGGCGGATGCCTTTGTCAGGCACATGAATCACGTGGAATATCTTGATCTAAGACTAAACAGATTAATACTGTCCTGAGTGAGTCCTGCATGCAGAGATCAGAAGATCAGTGACAGGACAGGGAATGCCCCCCCCCCTTTTTTTTGTTGCTTGACCAAGGCCTTGTATTGCCACTTTTTAATGTGGATATAAAAGTGAGATTTTTTTCTACCACAATATCAGTTTTGAGGACCCTGTGGATAAGTGTTGTTTAGTGCCAGAGCAGTGTCATATCCAGGGGGAACGTATACAATTGGTGGAGGGCGAAAGAGTTGTAACAACAGGGTAGAGGAACATCTTAGCTCTACCAGGACAGGACCGAACAAACAAAAATTGAGTAGTCTAGCAATAAATGTTATTTAAACATGATAAAAACATGATAAAAATACATAATAAGAAAAAGCAGGGTGGCAATCCTGGAGAGATATTAGATGTCACGTATATGTAAAATAACACTGGGACCGGGTATAAAGTGACAGTCTAGATGAGGATAAACCCCATATTCATCATAGAAACCCTTCCCACCCCATATCTGAACCACAATATTATTACCAGTATCACAAAAGTATCCTCGCTCTCCTGGACGCCACCACCCCAACGCGCATTTCGTGTCCTTCGTCCGGGGGTCTGCCAAGATAGTGTAGTGGTGAACAGAAGAAGAAGTAGATACTCATACTCACGTATAGATTCACTAATTTGACCACGTTTTGCCCTATAGTGTTGGCTTCCTGTCAGGGTAGTATGAGGTCCCAGGTCCCTGTGTGGTGAGCCCCCGGATGGTGTTATAGCGGTGGGACGGCCGGTCACTTGCTTGATGGAAGTGTGATGCCACTTCTTGTGGTGGATGACCGAGATACAGCCGGACCTTAACCCCTAGACGACCTAGGACGTACCGGTACGTCCTGGACGTCTGTCCCCAGACAACCTTGGACGTACCGGTACGTCCTGAGCTATGAAGCGCACTCCGGAGTGGAGCGCGCTTCATAGCAGGTGGGGGCCGGCAGCAATCAGCAGCGGGCACCTCACTGTTAATGACACGCTGCAGCGATCGCGCTGCAGCGGGACATTAACTCCTTAAACGCTGCAGCAGCATTTAAGTGTAAGTGACAGGGGGAGTCCCCTGTTACTTATCAATCGGGACCACCGCAGTGTGACTAAACCGGACCGCCGGAGGTCTCTCACCTGCCTCCGTGCGGTCCGATCGGCGATCTGCTGCACTAAGCCTGCACAGGTATGCTCAATAAGCAGAGCGCCGATAACACTGATCAATGCTATGCCTATAGCATAGCAATGGTCAGTGTAGTAAATGAATCTCATGTATGTACAAGTCCCCCAAAGAGACTTAAAATGTATAAAAAAAAAAAAGAGAATCTGTGTAAACTTGCATATGGTTGTGTTCAGACTGACCTATAGAATAATAGTATCATGTCGCCTTTACCATATAGTGCATTACGTAGACACAGGAACCCCCCAAACGTTACCATATTGCATTCTTTTTTACGATTTCACCTATTTATATCTTCATAAATAATATATTTGGGATTCCGTCATACATGTTATGGTAAAATGAATGACGTCATTACAAAGTACAACTATTCCTTTAACAAACAAGCCCTTACATGGCCCTGTAGATAGAAAACTGAAAGTGCTAGAGCTCTTAGAAGGGGAGGAGGGAAAAACGAAAGCGCAAAGATCAAAATTTGCGCGGTCCACTGGGTCATTTTGGGCCTGGTCCTCAAAGGGTTAAAGAGGTTGTCCAACATTTTTTTTCTTATTGGAAATGTGAATAATTAGCAACCTGTCCCTTTCCCTTAGAGGTTTTCTCTAACCTTTTTCCACCTCTCTGCAAGTCTATAGCTCCCCCCCTCCTTTCTGAATATAGCCCCGCCCACTCTACTTATAGGCAGGAAATGTCTGTATTACTACAAGTGTCCTTTGAGCAGCATGGTGACTCAGTGTCTGACAATTACTTATGTTATCAAATCAACTAGTTTTTTCACTCTTATCTGTTGTAGGACTACAAACCCCAGCACACATGTACATGATAGTAGTTGTAGTCCTGGATTACATATACACTGCAGTAGCCATCGTACAGGTGGGTGGGATTTCTATGAGCCAGGATTCTGTTACATGTTTACCTCAGCAAGAAATAGATAGAATGGTGACTGCCATGAGGTGAAGCAGCATCTCTCCTCTCCATATTACAGACAGCAGCAGCACTGACCTAACACTGTACAGCTTTACACTACAATAGTAACAATATAGGGGGAGATTTAGCAAAGCCTGTGCCGAGGGGAGCAGTTACCCATAGCGACCAATCAGATTGCTTCTTTTATTTTTTAAAAAGGCCTTGAAAAGAATCTGACTGGTTGCTATAGGCAACTGCTTCCTTGTTTCTCTGCACAAGTTTTAATAAATTACCTCCATAGTTCCTTTATTTACTGTTTATAGCTCCAACCTATGCTGCAGTGCTGTACAGAGATTGTAGTCTCTCTGTCATGCTCTCCTCACTGCTGCAGTTTCTTCTGGGCTCAGACACATAACTCCACCCACCTGGTGACTCACTGTTCCCTCACTGGCAGAAACAGGAAACAGAAAGGGAAAGTGACATCACAGGAAGTAAAGAAAACACAGGCAGAGTAGTCATGTGACTGAGCCTGAGAACACAGTAAGCGCTCTAAATAAAAAATAGAAGTGTATGTAGAATATAGAGCATCCGCAGAGGTCAATGCAATACTAGTCTATTAAAATATCCCGGACAACCCCTTTAAGGTTTTGTCACGTGACGCCAGTGCCTGGGGGGCACACAGGTGTGATTGCACTCCTGCTTTTAAGGTGTAAGGCCTGTTGTTCCCTTTTCCACTGCGGTCGATGTCCTGTCGGGCTGCTGCCGGGTCCCTTGGGATAGTGTAGTCACGGATAATATAGTCACAGGTGGCCAGAGCAGTGTATTGACCCTCCCGACTAGTAGGACCCACCACCCACAGAAAGGGGAGATGTCCCAAGGTTGCAGTGTATATTCTGTGTAGGTGGTAGTGAATAATCACAGATAACATTGATTTGCTTTACTATTGGCAAATAAGCAACAGGTGATACAGATGACCTCGGATATACACTTTGTAGAGTTCCAATAAATACTTAAACATAAAACCACCAGATCTGCGTGAGTAGAGAAGTGCTGAGTAGGATATCGTAGTGTTGGTAGTGTTGTACTGAGGCAGCGTAGTAGAGAGGAGGGTGCCGTGAGCGTCTCAACCCAAGTAGTAATGTGCTCTGCTGGGATGTTGGAAGTATATAGAAGAATACTTTTAGTAGAAGAAGTAAAATGAGAAAAACCTGTGCCTGTGCATTGACCTTTCTATAGTCTTCACACCACCTTATGCCCACTAGCGTTGGCTGAACCGTAGTAATAGGTGACACAGGCCCCAGACCTTGTTACCTGGGATGAGCAGTGCTGAGGGTTTCCTGGCTGACACTCGCGCTGCGAGATGGAGTCCATAGACATTTACAGTAACTTTGCTCCACCCGGATCAGTTCCTAGCTCTTTGGCTTCCTAGAAGATACTGTCCTGCACTGTTGTTTCTCCTAGTCCACAGCGTGGGTTGAGGTGATCTGTTGGTTAATCCTCTCCTGAGGGGTTTAACACTGCATCATGCAGGGTATAGGTACTGATAGAGAAGTTTGTAATAGAGCACTGTCCTGCATCCTACCCATGTGGGGTACTGCCTAAGACCACAAAAAGTACAGACTTTTGCGAAGGGTGTGAACAACAGTAACACCCCTAGTGGGACAAAAAACAGAAGGTGCAGCAGCAACCCACAGGTGCAGGGTCTCACCGTATATACTCCTCCCAGCGTACACATGGTAAACACCTACTCTGTAGATATTAAAAAATGAGGATCTTAGCAAACTATTTGATCAAACAGAGTGTACCATGTCGCCAACGTTAAGGTGTCCTCGAGACATGGTCCCTACTCTAGCATTTTCACACTAGCAATGGCCTCTCCTGGGCTGAATAAGCCTACAACTGGGCAGATAGGAGCCAATTGATCTCTTTTATAGCTCCCTTGGGACATGGGTGAAGTGCAGGCCAACAGGAGGTAGCCACACCCCCCACATTCAACAGAAAAAAAGGAAAAATTGGCCACACATCTATGACTCTATTCACACTGCAGGTTGCACGCTGCTCGTGGCTTAAGTACAGACAAAAAACAGAAGGTGCAGCAGCAACCCACAGGTGCTAGTGCAGTGTCCCAGAACATGCAGACTACTACTCCTATTATGGCCATTTCTCTTGCTGTGTCAATGCCTGTTCTGGTAAGTGTTTGCACTGCAACTGCTGCTGGTTTTCCCCTAGTATTCTCTGATAATGTGTATTCTCATGTGTTTTCTCATGTATTCCTGTGTATTATTGCATTGTACAGTGGTATGCAAGGCTGTTGATCACGTGACCTGTAACCATGGTTCCTCCAATGGCCGACTAGCTCTGGCCAGGAGCAACCATGTGACCTCCCACTTCCTGCTGACAAGTCAGTTGAGCCCCGGCTTCCAAGCAAGGAGGTTGTGTGGTTCTATCCTCTCCCACAGAAGAGTGACTAAGTCTGCTGCTATATACCAGTCTTCGGCTGTTTCTGCCTGCTCAAGTGACCGGATTCTTTTCTCTCATCTGGGTGTCATTCCGTTATTTCTCCTCATCGCTGCAAGGATTCACAGCAAGTATTATTCTCAAGCTAATCCACCCAGCACCGCTATTTCTCTCATACTCCTACTCCCATCATCCGGCACGTATTCTCACAGCCTATGCAGCACCACTCCTGCCTTATTTGTCAAAGCCTGCTATATACCCGGTTGCATCCGGACAGAACTGTTGCTACTAGTTACTTCATCTATAATAAAACCGCTGTTACTGAACCCTGGCATTGGTGTCCACTAACTGGTGCCCTGACTAAGTGCAGCGAAGAATCGCATGCCCATCATCACCCGCAGATTCCTCAGACCGGCCCTACAGCTGTGCTGCCCTCAGGCCTATACCGTGACAAGTATACACCCTGCAGCTGCCCCGGTCATTGCCCGCTCATAACACCAGCACTGCGGAAGTGGCCCCCAGGGGCCAGGGCATCGCATTTTTGGCGTCACGAACAGGATCTACCCGCCACGCGGTGTACCAGATCTACAGTTTAATATCGTCTCCAGAGACTGTGCTAAAATTGCCATGGGAGTTCTGATAACTGAGTCGCTGCACGGCTGGGACTGTACACAAAATGGCCGCTTCTTGCTGTTATTTCTACCTGCGCCATCCCCCAGTGACGAGGGGGTTAACTGCCATGCGGCCGAGAAGCGGGAATTGCTTGGCACCATTGATAATGACTGTGTCTCTCCTGATTGGCCGGCCGCTTCCACTGACGTCATTGTTGCTGGGCAGACTTTGGAGCCTGATCCTCCAGCCTGGCGCTCCTCCCCTTCCTGCTACAATTTCCGGCCAGTGGAACGCAAGATGGCGGCCTATGAAGAGCACCTGCCTGCAGCCCCAGCGCTTGTGATGCCTACACTGCCTGAGAGTCTGCCTCTGCTCAATCCTGCGTGCCTGCTAATGCCGCTACCCTCCGACAGCGATATCAGTTGGGGCTCTACACCAGTCTCCAACGGTCCGGAGGAAGAGCCTGTCTCCATTGCCAGCGTCTCGCCGGGATCTCGTTGCTCCAGCACTCCCGAGGTTGCCTTCTCTACAGGAGGATCGACCTCGCCAGAAAACTATGGATCCGTGAGTACCGGGGCTCCGGGCGCCCCTCTTCCTGCCTCTAGCCAGGGGGATAACTTTAAGGCCACCTGCTACGCCAGTCCCTGGAGGCTCCCCAGGCCCGGGACACCATCCCTGCCTCAGTGGGTGTTTGGGGACGACCCGGTTATCAAGAAGTTGGCGGATGAGATCAAGCAGGCCCTAACCTTGCTACCTCCGGTGGCTAAAGCCCCCCTCACCATGGCTACTACGGTGACTCCCCCTACCACTGCCGTGGCTAAAGCTGCGACCACCACCGCTACCTACCATGTGGCCCCTACTGTCTCTCCTGTGACCACAGTAGCCCCTACTGTCTCTCCTGTGACCACCGTGACCCCTAGCCTCGTGGTCACCACCGCAGCAGATGATGCTCCTGCTCCGGCTTCCTCCCGGTATTATCCCTGGGAGAAAAAGAGGGGTGCCACTTGGGGTCCTCCAGGACATTTCTGTTAAATGTCCTCCCAAGGGCTGGGTTCTATGACTGTTTATTTTTGTGTGGTTTCACCATTCCAGTTCCTGCAACGTTCAAGGTTCGTGCCTGGTCCTCCTGACCAAGTTCCCTGTACTAACCAGCCATGAGCTGATGGACACTTATCATAACAAATGGTTCTCTAGTGCCTGTCCCAGAGCCTTTTACATGGACGATGTCTAATTGCCTAAAAGAGACTCTACCTAACAGAGACACTTAACCCATTCCTTCCTAATGCACTTTCCTGTGATTGTGTGTTCCGCACAGGGTATTATTGCACTTATTTCATTATTGTACTTTTTCTACTATTGCATTCCAGTGTTATCGAAGTCTTTGTATTTCCTCCTCTGAGTAAGCACAAGGTTACATAGATTGCCTCAGAGTAGAGTGCCTCTTTTGTAAAACAGTATATTTTCCAGTGTCAAAGTCAGATAGCTCCTCCTCTGAGTAAGAGAAGTCAGTTTACATATACCTCAGAGAAAGTCCAGTTTATGTAGGAGTGTATTTTCTCATCCAGTCTCAGTATTGTGTATTATTATCGTATCTATAGCTGGAAAGATGTAGTTGAGCCAGTTCGTATGTAGATTTCTCTCAGATTTTCATTCAGATTTTTCTCAGATTTTCATTCAGAGTCATGTGAGCCAGTTCTCCTCAAGACCTCGCAGTATTTGTTGTCCCTTGTGTTTCCTTTCCTTTTGTTTCCAGTATTTGTTCACCTCTGTCTTGTCCCAACACAGTAGTTATCACACATAGTCATACCTAACCTTCACACTGATCCATACATATCGCACCTTGGATGCCTTTTCGTGTGTTTGGCCTGTGGAGTGCTTGTGTGTGTGATTGAGTGGTATGAAAGGGAGCTCCCCATGTATGTTTGCTTTTATTATTTTGTTCCTTTCTCTTCCAGGTATCCAAGACACTACTCAGACACGCCAAGGTAGCACACAGGTCTTCACAGTTCTTTTCCAGTAGGGTAACACATTTAACAGAAAACCTACTGTCTAACTGGCTGGAATATTGAGGGTCCCCCGCCAGCAGTTAAGTTGTCCTGGCTTACATGTCAGATGGTTCACGCACTAGCTACCTGGTCGCCAGAGTACGTTAGGCACCCCTAGGTGAAGTCCTGCCACTAGGGTTTCTCATCCTCTCTCTCTTCTCACCTGTGCCTTGGGCGTGGGAAACACACACCTCATCACACTCACTCTCATCATTCATTCCTGTTGTTTGATTGTCCAGTCTATTCATGTTTGCTGCCTTCTAGATTCGCCGAGGTCGGCTCAAATTTGCTAGGGAGGTATGCAGTGTCCCAGAACATGCAGACTACTACTCCTATTATGGCCATTTCTCTTGCTGTGTCAATGCCTGTTCTGGTAAGTGTTTGCACTGCAACTGCTGCTGGTTTTCCCCTAGTATTCTCTGATAATGTGTATTCTCATGTGTATTCTCATGTATTCCTGTGTATTATTGCATTGTACAGTGGTATGCAAGGCTGTTGATCACGTGACCTGTAACCATGGTTCCTCCAATGGCCGACTAGCTCTGGCCAGGAGCAACCATGTGACCTCCCACTTCCTGCTGACAAGTCAGTTGAGCCCCGGCTTCCAAGCAAGGAGGTTGTGTGGTTCTATCCTCTCCCACAGAAGAGTGACTAAGTCTGCTGCTATATACCAGTCTTCGGCTGTTTCTGCCTGCTCAAGTGACCGGATTCTTTTCTCTCATCTGGGTGTCATTCCGTTATTTCTCCTCATCGCTGCAAGGATTCACAGCAAGTATTATTCTCAAGCTAATCCACCCAGCACCGCTATTTCTCTCATACTCCTACTCCCATCATCCGGCACGTATTCTCACAGCCTATGCAGCACCACTCCTGCCTTATTTGTCAAAGCCTGCTATATACCCGGTTGCATCCGGACAGAACTGTTGCTACTAGTTACTTCATCTATAATAAAACCGCTGTTACTGAACCCTGGCATTGGTGTCCACTAACTGGTGCCCTGACTAAGTGCAGCGAAGAATCGCATGCCCATCATCACCCGCAGATTCCTCAGACCGGCCCTACAGCTGTGCTGCCCTCAGGCCTATACCGTGACAAGTATACACCCTGCAGCTGCCCCGGTCATTGCCCGCTCATAACACCAGCACTGCGGAAGTGGCCCCCAGGGGCCAGGGCATCGCACTAGGGCTTACCATATATACTCCTCTCAGCGTACACACGGTAAACACCTGCTCTGTAGATATTAAAAAATGAGAATCTTAGCAAACTATTTGATCAAACAGAGTGTACCATGTCGCCAACATTAAGGCGTCCTCGTTAAGGCCTTCCCCGAGTGGGACACCACACCTGCACTGGATTGAGTGACTTTACGAGACTTTCGAGAAAAGCCGTGCGTTACAGTCGGATACGTCAGCCTTTCACATTACTTGTACTACTTTGGCCAGTACATAACTCCATGTGACTGCCCTTTGTGTTGCAGAATGTATCCCTAAGAAGGACAAGGTTTTCCTCAGAGGACGTCAGTCCTTCCTAAGGGTCTAGCACTGCATGCCAGTGGTAGTAAGCAACAGGGAACAAGTAACTTGCTTGAGTGTCTCAGTCCCTCCCCACCTCTACTGACAAAAGACCCTTCAACCAGGAATAGATCCTTTTTGTAGGGGTACCTTAGCTAGCCTGTGATTGGTGGAGCTGTCTGTGGGTGAGAGAAAAGAAAGAGGATAGGAGGGAAATTTAGGCAAATAAGCCTGCACCTGTGACAGGAGAAAACACAACATATGACAAACAGTAACCCATTTCTTCCTTCAGCTGTGCATAGTACAGTACATACAATAAATACAACAGTGACACCTAGTAGGGAAATTTACACAATACATTCCCCTTCGTCCCCTTTTGTGTGAAGCTAAGAGAGTTACTTTACCCAGGTGTATAGAAACTTAGTGGCACACTTGTGCTGGGACACTACAATTTTCCTTATGCTCTTGAAGGTTCTGCGCAGAGCTCTTTTTGCAAAAATTCACTAACAGACGTGGAATTTTTTGGTAAATGTTGAGAAAAGTAAAAATATTGAGCATGGCTCCAGGTTATATCAGGGAAAAGTAGCCTAAGTCAGGTTCCTTTAGGTGATCTTTGGCCGTCTGTAGCCACAAACAAGCACCGATCAGAGAGATCGCACAGCATAAGCTTGTAAAACCTGATCCTTGTATTGTTCATGAGGCCATGAAAAGTGACAACACACATATCCATATATCCGTGCCCTCAGTTTCCAGATCACACAAGCAGTGCATACATACCTTCAACACTGCTGTGTGAACCGGCATCTTCACGTTCTTTATTCTGGGCTGGTACAGAGGCCACTCTCCGGCCACTGCTATGTGTTCAGGCCACCGCTCCGCCTCCTCTGGATGTCAACCATTCTGGAGGAGGCAGGGCAGTGGCCTGTAGATACAACGGTGGCTGGAGAGTGGGACGGGAGCTGTCAGTGTCACTGTCAGCTCGGAAAAAGAATGTGACAATGCTGGATCACACAGCAGTGCAAAAGGTATGCATGCACTGCTTGTGCGATCTAGAAACTGACCGCACAGATATATGCATATCCGTGCTGTCACTTTTCTTTTTGTCAGTTTACACAGGAAGATGTGCGGTCGATAGCCATAAATTTTAAAACCCGCACAAATGATGCGATTAGTCGAGGCTCAGGCATTTTCCTGCTCCCCTGCTAACCGCTGTCACTTTTACATAGGTCCTATTAAGGAGCGTTTCTAGCAGGACGTCTGATGACAACAAATTCCTTTTTGTGGCATTAGTTCTCTTTAGTTTCTGGTAAAAGAAGAATGCTGGACCACCTGAAGTATGTAAACCCAACCTTAGCTTTATTTAAAGGAGTCACTGATTGGTTGTACGGCCAGTCCATTAGCTGGGACAGGCCTCCCCCCAAGTTTTGACATCATCACAACTAAAGAAAAAAAGGCCTTCCAGCCGGGGTCCTGCAGCTGGTCCCGCACTCACCGCTGGCACGGGGAGAGGTAAGTCGGTACTTATAATGAATTTTTCCCCTTCCCCTGCCAGCTGCCGGATTTTTTTTATCTGCCAGACTTCTCATTTAAATACTTTTTCAAGTGGAGTGATACTAAGGATTAATATAGAAGTCAATGAATACACTGTTTCTGTGATAAGTTTTCCAATAAAGAAATACCTGAAATGCTTAAAGTACATATCTTTATCACATCTACATACAGTAATTCCACTATGCAGCAAACAATTACTGGGTTTTTCTTAATAAGATATAGGGGGATATTTACTAACAAATCTAAAACACGATTTTGTCAAAGATATTTTGGCATATTTTCCAATCTAATGTGTTTAGTCAAATTTATGTAAATTGTCTAATAGCATAGTAAATGTGTTTTAAAAATAATGGTCTTTTAATTAGTCTAATAAATTCACCTGGTTCGGAGCAGATGTAGCGATGCGCCAATATATGCGACTTTTTAAAAAATTGAGCAGTTAATAAATTTAGCTAAAAAAAGAATTCTGGCGTACTTTTGATCTAATTAACAACAAAAAATCTAATTCAAAAAGTTGCATCTAATTTGGATAGTCTTGTCTAAAAAAGCTTCATAAATTTATATTGGATTTATTTTGAGCACAAACTAGATATATTAGACTAAAAACAGGCGCAATTAGTTTGATAAATGTCCCCCATAGTGCTATTATTTTGCAAAGTTCACAAAAGGAAGTGCAGCAATATTACAACATACATTTCTCAGAATGCCCAAATAACGGTTAGCCATCAAGTGCCTAGAAGCTAATGTATAAAGCAGTGAATACCTGTATACCAGCCACTGTGGTGTAAAGTGGTTGGTCGACTACTCTCAGATGTCTTAAAGGGCAACTCCGGCGTTTTTGTTTTTTTTTTAGCTTATTTAACACACATTACAAAGTTAAATAACTTTGTAATGTATCTAAATAACCTATCTGGCTCCGATCCCCCACTTTCCACCCCCCTCCCCCTGGAAGTTAAATAAAGTATAAATACCCGATTACGGTCGACCCTGTCCTCTTCTCCCGGGCGCCATTTTGTGACGATGTCGTCACAGCAGGGAGGCGGGCCTGGTCTTCATCCTCTTCGGCGTCTTCTGCTGAAGTGAATGCGACATGAAAAGGCTGCTGGTGCACTTGCTCAGCCCTGATTGGCTGAGCTTGCTGGAAGCCATGTGATGCGCTCCAGCCAATGAAAAGGCTGCCGATGCGCATGCGCACTGGCAGCCTTTTCTCTCCCATTCACTTTACACAGACCCGGAAGTGAGGGAGTTCTGAAGACGGCTGCCAGAGGCGACAGAGGGGATTCAAGTGCCGTTCGTCACCGGAGGGATGGTGAGTATGATTTGTGTGTGTGTGTTTTTGTTTTTTTTCCCCTCCCGACGGAGTTCCCTCCCGACGGCACGATATAAGGGGGAAGTGAGTGCCGACCTGTCAGGTCAGCACTCTTTGCCCCTTGTTCCCAGCTCACTGCCTGTGCTATTACACACACAGACAGTGAGTGGGGAACAGTGGGAGGGGCCATGGGCAGGATTTCAAAACTACCCTTTTAAGGATGTTAATAAAAATAAAAAGTTCTTCACTGCCATCACTGGTGAGCTACATGTGTAAAGGAGGCAAGGAACATTGGTCACATAACCCTTTCATAAACAGCCTCTGTTAGAAGTGTGATCTCCTAAGGTCAACCTTTTTCCCAGGTTAAGGCCCTATTCCACAGAACGATTATCGTTCGTATTCGGCCGATATCGGCCGCTACGGACGATAATCGTCCGGTGGAATAGAGTGCAACGATCAGCCGACATCGTTCATGTCGGCTGATCGTTACAGTCGCTTGTTTTTCAACATGTTGAAAAACAAGCGACTGATATAGCAGCGATCTTCTGCCGTCGCTCCGTTGAATAGGAGCATCGGCAGCAGACGCTGCTATATCCTATGGGCTGCCCGGACGATCAGCGATCCCCGGGCAGCCCCCCCGCAGCTCCCCGCCGCCCCCTCCCGCACTCACCCGCTCGCTGCAGCCACGTTGAATAGCGGCGGCAGCGATCGGGGAACGAGGAGCAAACGAGCGCTGAGAGCGCTCGTTTGCTCCTCTAAACGACCTGTGGAATAGGGGCATTAGAATAAATAACTCCAAAACCAAAGTCCATTCTTCTCTCCCCAGAGGGCTGAATCGTTCTTATCAGTCCTGGCTAGGCCAGGGAAGGAATAAAAAAAAGCTTGCTTTGTACTGTGAGAAAGGGTTTAGGCCTAGTTTAATTCTCTTCCTGGCAAAGCCTGCTTCTAGGGAAAGTAACCAAACCAGTCAACTCCAGTTCCAGATGCTAAAGTTCAGCGGAGTCAGATGTGGGTCAGATTGCAGTAATATAGCACCTTGCCATTAGTCCACGCTGAAAGGACATTCATGTAAGAATTCTGTTCCTGCTACTAAATTCCCATTGCTCTTACTTTAGAAGTTTTTAACACATTAATTGCACACAGATCATCACGGAAACATTACCAGACAACTCACCAAGTGTACCCCTAGTCAAGATGCTGTCCCCCATTTACAAAAATTACATTGGTCCACAGGGGGATCTACAATGTTAGCCAGCCACAATATAACTATAGACTTTGCGGTTCAGGGAAGAAACAGAGTGCTACACCTCACACCTATGGCTGATACTAGTGCCCCTAGGCTAAATAAAAAACACATCAGAATTTTGTGTATGAATTGATCAAGCCATACTGCCCCATGTACCTCGTGCCGGTATCTGATACACATGGGTCCCTACACTAAGTCCACACCGTTTCAGTCAGTGGCCACCAACCCCGCAGGCACGGACAGTCAGGGAACGGGGGCCATGGGACTATAGACTTTCCTTGAGAAACTACTACCCTCAGCTTCCCTGCACCACTCCACCAATCCTCCGCATGGGCAACACACCAATTCATAACATTCACAACCAATATGCCAGCATTCCCCAGTCCTGCATACACAAATATGGCAGCATGCACTCTGTTTTATACAAAGCTACGTACGGTTGCTGAATACTGATCCTGCAGCTTTATATGGTTCCACCTCGCTGCTCTTCCAGTTTAGTACAGAGGGTGCAATGTTTTTTTTTTTTTTTCTTAGAGATCCATTGCAAATCTATGAGACAAAGTAATGTGGCATGTAGCATTACAAGGATATTGCAGAGTTTTTTCCCTAGGAGAATGCGTTTCTGCTTTTACAGCTTTTTTAGGCTTTTATGATTGTGAATACCATATGGTTCTGTCTTTATTCATTACTTATCTGTGTTATTCCTTGACATAATTGTAATTGACTCTTATTTATATTGTGGAGGTTACACAGGTGTTGTGCATTATCCTTTATTGTTTTCATTTTCATTTCTCTTCGTAGTATGTGGTTTGTATGCGAGCAGCCGGCATACACGCAACATTCTCATGCTAGATTTCTATCAAATCAATGGGTTTCTTAACAGTCTGTTAGTATAAAACACATGATGCACAAAAACGCAAAGTAATCGCCGACAGTGCCCTGACTGCTGTAAGGTACCAGGATGATATCCTGAGAGCCTCTGTCAGATCTCACACCAATGCAGTATGCCCCGGACTCCTCCATGTGCAGGATAATACCTAGCCTCCTGTGACCAGAATGTGTACACAGTTCCTGGACATTAAGTATCAACGCTGCTATGTTGAGCCACAGACAGTCCAGGAGCTTATCCTAATACAGGTTAAGGAGAAGATCTCCAAGACACTGTCACCTGCCGTCTCATCAGGAGCATGCACAGATGTAGTTGGGAGTGCATATAGATACATGAAGGCCATACACTCTACTGAGTCACATCAAAAAGGACCTGTCAATTAAGGATCCTGTCAATATGCAAATTAGGTGCAAGTGTCAAGGGGGCATTTCCCAGCATGGATAGAGCCCATAGTTTGCCAGTTGTCACGGCCGCGGCGGCGTCCCGTGCTCCAGGCCGCCGCCGCGACCTCTCTCTGCCCCATGCAGCCGCCGGGTTCCTTGTGCAGGGACCCGGCGCTGCTGCCTGTTCGGCCCCGGGGGGCGCCTTACCTCGCCCCGCTCCTGTCTCCGTCTGTGCCGGCCGGCGCGCGCGTCCCCGCCTCCTAGGGCGCGCGCGCCGGCTGTCTCAGATTTAAAGGGCCAGTCCGCCCCTAATTGGAAGTTGCACTTATCACTCCCTATAAATTCCAGCCCTGCCCAACTACAGGTGTTGGAGCCTCTGCATGCTTCCCATAGCGTTTGATCCAGCTCCCTGTTGTTCCTGACCTTAGTCCTTGTTCCTGTCCGCAGTTCTTGTCCCTAGTCCCTGCCCGCTGCCTTCCCATTGTTCCTGAGTCCTGTCCGCCACCTGCGATCACGCCTACAGACCTCAGCCTGCACTATCTCCTGCCTACTGCTCCTGCCACGCCTCACCTGCCGTCACTAGCAACCAATCCAGGGGTAGCGACCTGGGGGTCGCCTGCTGCAGCAAGTCCATCCCGCCTTGCAGCGGGCTCTGGTGAAAACCAGCGGCCCCTTAGACTCCGCTCCCTGGTGAGGTTAGTGCCATCGCTAGTGACGGTTCAGTGGATCCACTACTCCAGGCGTTACAGTAGGCTCCAACCATGGATCCCGGCGAGGTGCCTGATCTCCGTGACGTAGCCAGAGTGGTCGCTCAACAGGCTCAACAAATCCAGCAACAGTCGCAGCAGATCCAGCAACTGACTGCCGCCTTACAGCAGCATACTACAGCTCAGCGCTCACCACCTCCTGCAGCCTCTTCGAGACTTCGACTGGCTCTCCCGAGTAAATATGGAGGCGATCCCAAGTTGTGCAGGGGATTCCTGACTCCACCACCATGCATATTGAACTCTTAAATAGTCAGTTTCCCACCGAGCGCTCTAAAGTGGCTTTCATCATCAGCCTATTGGAGGGTAGAGCTTTGGCCTGGGCCACGCCGCTGTGGGACCGAGATGATCCCATTGCTGCCAATCTCCGAAACTTCCTGGCCGAGTTTCGCTCTGTCTTTGAGGAACCTGCCCGTGTATCTTCAGCTGAGACTGCTCTCCTCAACCTCTCTCAAGGGAGCTCCTCTGTTGGTGACTACGCCATCCAGTTCCGCACCCTGGCAGCTGAATTAGACTGGAATGAGGCCGCTCTAATAGCCACCTTCAAGAAGGGCCTATCCAGTCTGGTGAAAGACGTGCTCTCCGCCCGCGACTTCCCTACATCTCTGAACGATCTAATCCTACTGGCTACCAGAGTCGACAACCGATTTTCCGAGAGAGAGGAGGAGGTCCGGCAAGAACGGCGACTAAGCCTGCCCCATCGCCATCACCGCCTAGCACCGTTTTCCAGAATCCTGTTGCTCCTGTACCCCAGTCGACTCCTGAGGTTCCAATGCAAGTAGAACGAGTTTGCCCGACTCCTCATGAGAGGGCTCGCGACTAGAGCTGAATCTCTGTCTTTATTGCGGTGGCTCTGATCACTTCCGGCAGAGATGTCCCTAACGTCCTCAGCACCTAGGTCCGGTAGGAGAGGCCTCCCTAGGTGTGAATGCCACCTCTCCAAGATTGTATATGCCAGTTTCCATCCAGACACCCTCAGGACAAATTCACCAGACAACTGCCTTCATCGACTCCGGGTCTGCGGGCAGTTTCATTGCAGCTACCTTGGTCCAAAGATGGCGGCTACCCGTGATCCAGCTAGCCCAATCCCTGTCTATCTCCTCAGTCACGGGCGAGACTCTTGCTGAAGCTGTGCTCTACCAGACTGCACCTCTAGTCCTCCAGGTGGGCGCTTTACATCAGGAGAAGATCTCCTTCTACATCTTGCGCCATTCCTCTTCTGACATCATGCTGGGTCTACCTTGGCTGCAATTACATACCACTAAGCTAGACTGGAGAACCGGGGAGATTCTCAGTTGGGGTCTGGACTGTCCTAACCGGTGTCTGAAGCTTCCTCAGCCCAAGTGCTCTATGACGTCACCTGACTCCGTCAAGCCTCTACCCGGCCTACCGGCAGAATACCTAGACTTGGCTGACATCTTTTCTGCCAAAGAGGTGGACTCTCTACCCCCTCACCGGGCATATGATTGTCCCATAGACCTCCTTCCTGGAACTTCTCCACCACGAGGTCGGGTGTACCCTCTCTCCGTGCCCGAGACTGAGGCCATGTCTTCCTACATCCGGAAGAACCTACAGAAGGGTTTCATTCGCGAATCCACATCCCCTGCTGGCGCAGGATTCTTCTTTGTGCAGAAGAAGGACGGTTCTCTTCGCCCATGCATAGACTACAGGGGCCTAAATAAGGTGACAGTCAAGAACCGTTATCCTCTTCCACTTATCCCTGTTCGACCGTCTCCGTGGAGCCAAGATCTTCTCTAAGCTGGACCTCAGGGGAGCGTACAATTTAATCCGTATTCGTGAAGGAGACGAATGGAAGACCGCTTTTAACACCAGAGATGGGCACTACGAATACCTGGTCATGCCATTCGGCCTATGCAATGCCCCAGCGGTTTTCCAGGAATTCGTTAATGACATCTTCCGGGACCTCCTCTATGTCTGCGTCATTGTCTATCTTGACGACATTTTGGTCTTCTCCCCTGACCAGCAGACTCACGTGACACAAGTACGTCAGGTCCTACGAAGACTACGGGCCAATCATTTGTACGCCAAGCTAGAGAAGTGCGTTTTCCATCAGCGCAGTCTTCCGTTTCTTGGGTATATCGTCTCCGACCAGGGTCTACAAATGGATCCGGCCAAGCTCTCAGCTGTTCTCCAGTGACCACGTCCTGTGGGACTCAGAGCTATCCAACGCCTCCTAGGATTTGCCAACTACTATCGACAGTTCATCCTACACTTCTCTACCCTGGTCGCACCCATCGTGGCTCTCACTAAGAAGAAGGCGGATCCCAGGCATTGGCCACCTGAGGCCGAGCAAGCCTTCACTAGCCTAAAGTCATCCTTTGCTTCTGCTCCTGCGCTAGTTCGCCCGGATGCCACCAAGCCGTTTTCACTTGAGGTCGACTCATCTTCAGTAGGCGCTGGAGCCGTCCTCTCGCAAAGGGACGCATCAGGCAAAATCCGAACCTGTGGGTTCTTCTCAAAGACTTTCCCCCCTGCCGAGAGGAACTATACTATTGGCGACCGAGAACTCTTGGCGATTAAGTTGGCACTGGAGGAGTGGCGTCATCTCCTAGAGGGGGCTAGGCATCCGGTAAATATCTACACGGACCACAAGAATCTTCTCTACCTCCAGCCCAACGTCTCAATCCCCGGCAGGCCAGGTGGTCGCTTTTCTTTTCACGTTTCAACTTCATTATCCACTTCCGTCCGGCTGAGAAGAATGTGAAAGCCGATGCTCTCTCCCGAGCATCTGACGTTATGGGCCAAGAGGACTCTCCTCACCACATTATACCTCCCGATCGCCTAGTGCCAGTTGCCACATCCACTCTTCAAAGATTGCCTCCCGGTAAGACCTATGTGCGCCCTGCTCTTCAAAGACGGATCTTGAAATGGGGTCATTCCTCTATGGTGGCCGGGCATCCGGGAGTTCTAAAGACCGGGCAACTAATCTCCCGCCACTACTGGTGGCCTAGCCTACTCCAAGATGTCAAGGACTTTGTGACTTCCTGTACCATCTGTGCCAGAAACAAGTCCTGCCGTCAAAAACCTGCCGGCCTACTTCAGCCGTTGCCAGTTCCAGACCGCCCCTGGTGCCATATTGGCATGGACTTTGTCACAGACTTGCCTCCATCTGCGTGTAACACTGTCATTTGGGTTGTTACTGACCGCTTCTCCAAGATGTCCCACTTCGTGGCTCTTCCTGGACTACCATCAGCTCCTCGCCTGGCCCAGCTGTTCTTTCAGCATGTCTTTCGCCTACATGGTCTTCCTCTTCATATAGTGTCTGACAGAGGCTCACAATTCGTCTCCAGATTCTGGCGTGCTCTCTGCTCTCAACTCCAAGTGAAGCTGGACTTCTCATCGGCCTATCATCCCCAGACCAATGGGCAAGTGAAAAGGGTCAATCAGGTCCTTGGCAATTATCTTCGACACTTCGACTCCGCTCGCCAGGACAATTGGTCCAGTCTGCTTCCCTGGGCGGAGTTCTCCTACAACCATCTGGACTCGAGTTCCACAAGCAAGTCACCCTTCTATGTGGTCTATGGGCATCACCCTCGTCCTCCTCTGCCTCTATCTCCATCCTCTGAGGTCCCAGCCGTGGAGGAATTGTTATCTGACCTGCAGTCGATCTGGGAACAGACTCGACAATCTTTGCTCAAGGCATCTGACCGCATGAAGGACCAGGCGAAGTCTGGCTCTCGGCCAAATATGTCCGACTCAAGATTCCCAGCTACAAGTTGGGTCCTCGATTCCTCGGTCCTTTCTCGGTGCTAAAACGCATCAACCCTGTCACCTACAAACTCCGCCTACCCCCTACTATGCGGATTCCGAACACCTTCCATCAGGGGCGTAGCTAATGTCTCCTGGGCCCTGGTGCAAGAGGCCAACTTGGGCCCCCCCCCCCCCTGCTTGCAGTCACAAGAGTGATTGATCGGGAGGGCCTGGCGGGGCCACTGCCTTCCATGTTTCCCTCTTAAAGCCAGTGGTCCTCAACCGGTTCTCCAATAAGTCTTCGTTCACTGCTCCACAAGCCGTCTCTGACGACGTCTACATTGTTAAAGACATTCTGGCCATGAAAACTGTCAGAGGAAGACGGTTCTTCCTAGTGGACTGGAGAGGATTTGGTCCTGAGGAGAGGTCCTGGGAACCCGAGGCTAACATCCTGGACCAAGATCTCATCAAGAGGTTCCTGCAGGCAAGAAAGAGGGGGAGGCCAAAGGGGGGGGTACTGTGACGGCCGCGGTGGCGTCCCGTGCTCCAGTCCGCCGCCGCAACCTCTCTATGCCCCATGCAGCCGCCGGGGTCCTTGTGCAGGGACCCGGCGCTGCTGCCTGTTCGGCCCCGGGGGGGCGCCTTACCTCGCCCCGCTCCTGTCTCCATCTGTGCCGGCCGGCGCGCTCGTCCCCGCCTCCTAGGGCGTGCGCGCCGGCTGTCTCAGATTTAAAGGGCCAGTCCGCCCCTAATTGGAAGTTACACTAATCACTCCCTATAAATTCCAGCCCTGCCCCACTACAGGTGTTGGAGCCTCTGCATGCTTCCCATAGCGTTTGGCCCAGCTCCCTGTTGTTCCTGACCTTAGTCCTTGTTCCTTGTTCCTGTCCGCAGTCCTTGTCCCTAGTCCCTGCCCGCTGACTTCCCATTGTTCCTGAGTCCTGTCCGCCACCTGCGATCACGCCTACAGATCTCCTGCCTACTGCTCCTGCCACGCCTCGCCTGCCGTCACTAGCAACCAAGCCAGGGGTAGCGACCTGGGGGTCGCCTGCCGCAGCAAGTCCATCTCGCCTTGCGGCGGGCTCTGGTGAAAACCAGCGGCCCCTTAGGCTCCGCTCCCTGGTGAGGTTAGTGCCATCGCTAGTGACGGTTCAGTGGATCCACTACTCCAGGCGTTACACCAGTCCATCTAATTCACCACAGAGGATAGGTGTAACCCTGGGCTCTTTCCTTGCAGGTGAATGCTCCCTCGACACTTGAGAGGTCCACTTTAAGTGTTCTCTTGATTAACTCAACACAAATTGGACACCCTGAGGAAGGGAATTCTACCCCGAAATGCTGAATGCTGCTACAGCTTTATCTGTAACTCGGCTTCCTATTTTTTTACTGCACACAGTGACTTGTTCATGGTTTTGGATCATTAAAGTTTGAAACACAATAGCCATTTTGAAAAACTCACTTCCTGAGTTCTGTGATACCCTATGTGCCAGACACAGGTAATGCCCCAGTATCACATTTATTCTGCCTAATTATTAAACTGTACCTGGTACGATGGCCCGTATGATGCCGGATCAGCTGAGATTTCCTCTGTTAATCCTGAAGTTCGGGTCTCCATGGTTACAAACATCCCAAGAGACCATAATGTGCGCGACGACCCCCACTTGATCCAATCAGAGTCACGCGCATTATGTCATGTCATGTTCGTAACCATTGAGGCCCGAATTCCTGGATTAAAAGAGGAAATCTCTGCTGATTTGGCAACGGGCCATAATGACAGGTACACTTTAAGGTGCAATTTGAGAGAATTGGTAGGGGTTTAGTGGATCCCATTATAACATATTTATATATACTGTATTATAAAATATTTTGATGACGCTTGACTATTACATTAACTTAAAGCTGTACCTTTAGGTAGTAAATGTATACAACACAAATGAATCCTCTGCTGTACAGAAGAAGGATGCATAGATCTTACAATACACAGCATAAAATAAGAAGGTGCACAGAACACATTGGGCTGCACCATCTGTCTGCTTTTCTTAAACAGCGAGTATGGAATGAGGATTTTCGTGACTATAGGGTGAAGCCAGTACTCGCAGAACAAGATTGTCTTTTATTCCCAGAACAATCTGCTCCGTCTGACTTCCTTCAAGTGACTTAATCGAGAACACTGGTAGCGCACGACAGAGGCTTCTACTGCGTCTGAGAATCTTTATTGATCAGGCCTAAGGGCATTTTAACACGGGCCGATAATCGTTTACAAGCGTTCCTAGGAATGTTCTGGTGACCTGCCCACACAATTAATCGTGCCTTGTAAATGAACTGCAAGTAAGCACCAATCTGGCTGATCAGTGCTTGTTATCAGGCTCTATCAAAAAAACTTTAACCCTTAGAGGACTGGGTCAATTTCAATTTTTGCGTTTTTCGTTTTTTCCTCCTTGTGCTTAAAAGGCCATAGCATTTTTTTCACCTTGAAACCCACATGAGCCCTTAATTTTTGCGTCACTAATTTTACTTTGCAATGACAGGCTGAATTTTTGCATAAAGTACACTGCGAAACCAGACAAAAATTCAATGTGTGGTGAAATTGGAAAAGAAAAAAAAAAAACATTTCTTTTATTTGGAGGGTATTTTTTTTTTTACGCCATTCGCCCTGGGGTAAAACTGACTTGTTATATATGTTCCTCAAGTTGTTACGATTACAACGATATATAACATGTATAACTTTTATTGTATCTGATGGCTTGTAAAAAATTCAAACCATTGTTAACAAAAATGTGTTACTTAAAATCGCTCCATTCCCAGGCTTATAGCGCTTATATCCTTTGGTCTATGGGGCTGTGTGAGGTGTCATTTTTTGCGTCATGATGTGTTCTTTCTTGGTTGCCCATATGCAACTTTTTCATCGCTTTTTATTACAATGTTTCTGGATTTGATGCAACCAAAAATGCACAATTTTGCACTTTGGGATTTTTTTGCGCTTGCGTCGTTTACCTGCGAGATCAGGAATGTGATTAATTAATAGTTCGGGCGATTACGTACGCGGCGATACCAAACATGTTTCTTTCTTTATTTTTATTTACAACATGGGAAAAGGGGGATGATTCGAATTTTTATTAGGGGAGGGTTTTTTTTTTTTTATTAACAATACTTTTTTTTTTTCTTTTACACATATACTAGAAGCCCCCCTGGGGCATACAGCATAGATCAATAAGATAGGCACTCGACTGCTTCTGGAAGCAATCGAGTGCCGAGCCGGGATCAGCGCCATTACGCCGCAGACCCCGGCCCGAGCTGGACGTGTGGATCTAGACACCAGCGAAGGGCTGCATAAGGTAATCAGATGCAGCTCTCAACCTCGACAGCTGCATCCGATTACTTAATTAGCGGGCACGGCGTTTGGATCGAGCCAGCTAATAGCCGCGGTCCCGAGCTACATGCGGCACCTGGGACCGTGGCAGTTCAGAGCGCGGCCCAGCTCTGAACACCAGTAGGCGGCCCTGGACGTACCTGTACGCCCAGGGTCGTCTAGGGGTTAAAGGGGTTGTTCCTCAAAAATAATTTTCAAATCAACTGGTGCCAGAATGTGCCAGAGATTTGTAATTTTCGTCTATGAAAAAAAAATGCAAGTCTTCCAGTACTTATCAGCTGATGTATGTCCTAAAGGAAGTGGTATTTTTTCCTGCAGAGATGAGCAAATCACTCATCTTAATGAAGCGAAGTGCTTTATTTGATCAGTGCTCCGCTCCTTAAGCGTTCCTTTTAGCACTGCTCTGCTCCCTGTCGCTCGGGAAAAGCTGGATCCAATCCTGGGAAACTGGGGAAAGTTTTGTTTTGTTTGATCAGCGTTCCCCTGATCAAGCTGCTGGCCTTTCAGCCTTTTTAGTCACTACAAAGCTTAATTTTTTGGTTGAAGCATAGATTGGGTAAGCCACACTGTTATCTTTACTCACAAAGGTGCATTATGCTTTTTTGTGAAACTGTCCAGCCCTCTATTGTGGATAAGAGGGAAAATATATGTAAGCATGCAGCAGGAAAAGGACTGGAGGGCATCTCTATTTCACCTTAATTGTTAAAGACACTCTGTACCGACAATCTGACCCCCCCCCAAACCGCTTGTACCTTCAGATAGCTTCTTTTAATCCAAGATCTGTCCTGGGGTCCGCTCGGCAGGTGATGCAGTTATTGTCCTAAAAAACTACTTTTAAACTTACAGCCCTGTGTCAAATTGGCGTGGCCTAGAGTGTCTGTGCCCTAGGCCTGCGACACCTCTTCGTCCCGCCTTCCCGCCCTCCTCATCAATTAGGAATCATTAGGATTTCTCCTAATCACCACTTGTCTTAAACCGCACATATTCCTTACTATTCAGCACATGTCACTCTAGCCAGTGTAATTCAAAGCTAGAATCTGGGATGAACCCATAGTTACCCATACTAGAGATGAGCGCAACTGGAGCATGCTCCAGTCCAGTCATTCTGCATTTGAATACGGGTGGCTGAAGTAGTTGGATTAAGCCTTAGGGAGTCTGGAATAATGTGGATACAGCCATAGGCCATAGGTTGTATCCATGTTTTACCAGACTCCCTAGGGCTGCATCCAACTTTCTCAGCCACCCGTATTCAAATGCAGAATGATCGGACTGGAGCATGCTCCAGTAGTGCTTGTCTCTAGTCATAAGTTACTATCGGTTCATCCAGATTCTAGCACCACTTTTTTCCTTTTTGTTCAAGGTGTTATGGTTGTAACATTGCTCTATATATCATAACGTTAATGGGTTTTGTTTCTGCTAATTCAATATAGGATGATTTAATATGTGTTCTATATATAGAAGCTACAAAAGTACATTATGTTCTTTTATTTCATGCTTCATAACAAAGAGTTTCCTGCCTCGCGGTTGATGGCACCACATTTACATCATGTCCATGGAGTCGTTCCAAACCACCGGCTGGCATTACCACTGTGTAACACAGAGGGTGTACTAGTTACACCAGTGATCGAGTAATGCTGCTATTAGCATTGCCAAGTAACACATCTTGTACATACAATGAAAATTCCCTAACAATCAATGTCATAACTAGAGATGAGCGAACCGGGTTCGGGTTCGAGTCGATCTGAACCCGAACGTTCGGTATTTGATTAGCTGGGGCTGCAGAACTTGGATAAAGCTCTAAGTTTGTCTGGAAAACATGGGTACAGCCAATGACTATATCCATGTTTTCCACATAGCCTTAGGGCCCTATTCCACTGGACGATTATCGTTTGCATATCATTAACGATTAACGATCGCAAACGACCACTATTGCGAAAGACCTGAAAACGTTCACTCATTTCCATTGAACGATAATCGTTACTTATGATCGTAATTGCGATCGTTTTTTCTTCGCTATTTATTCGCTATTGCATTCGTATCTATTGCGAACGACCGAACGATGTCTTATTCAACGCGAACGATTTGCGAACGAGCAACGATAAAAATAGGTCCAGGTCTTATAAAGCGATCAACGATTTCTCGTTCGGTCGTTAATCGTTAACTGCATTTCAACCGAACGATTATCGTTTAGATTCGAACGATTTAACGATAATCTGAACGATAATCGTCCAGTGGAATAGGGCCCTTAGGGCTTTATCCAAGTTCAGCAGCCACCGCTAATCAAATACCCAACGTTCGGGTTCGGATCGACTCGAGCATGCTGGAGGTTCACTCATCTCTAGTCATAACATCATCATTTCTAGGGTTCCCTTATCTTTTGCCTACATTATCAGAATTCACTAATAGGCTATGTTCACACAATGTTTTTTCAGCTCCGTTTAAAATTACGTCCGTCATTTTGAGTCTAAAATAACGGACGTCATTTAGCAGCCTGGCCTCCCTTTAGTGCAATGACGGCTGTTAGTACATTATTCTAGTTTGGGTACTAATTGGCCTTTGGGTGCGGCTTAATTAAAAGTCCATTAAATTTAATAGTAAAAACAGAGAAAGAATGGTGACAAAAGAACAACTGTGTGTAACCAACTAATAAAAAACGTCCGCTGTTTGCAAAAGACATCTGAAACTAACGATCATGTTCATTATTTTGACGTTTGCGGTAAAAACGTCCGTTATTCAATACATTGTTTGCATCGGCCGGCCGTCTTCCCATTGACTTCAATGCTTTGCCATTGCAGTCAATTAGATCACGGCAAAAACGGACGTTTTATTAAGAGCAAAATTGGGACGGAAAAGGCTGCTGGTGCACATGCGCACCAGCAGCCTTTTCATTGTCTGGAGCGCATCACATGGCTTCCAGCTTGCACAGCCCTGATTGGCTGACGTTGCTGGAAGCCATGTGATGCGCTCCAGCCAATGAAAAGGCTGCCGGTGCGCACTGGCAGCCTTTTCCATCCCCAGGACCCGGAAGTCAGAGACATCGCTGGACGGCGGACGACGGTGACGGTGAGGCGGACGGCGGGCGAATGGAGTGGCGATCGTCACCGGAGGGATGGTGAGTATGGTGTCTGTGTGTGTCTGTGTTTTTTTTTTTGGGGGGGGGTCCCGCCGGAGTTGTCCTTTAAGTGCAGTACCATTCAGAAGTCAAGAATAGCATCAGGAACCTTAGGGGGGTTGTCCAGCGAAAATCTTATTTCTTTCAAATCAACTGGTTTCAGAAGATCAAACTGATTTGTAATTTACTTCTATAAAAAAAATCTTAAGTCTTCCCATACTTATCAGCTTGAGAAGACTTGAGATTTTTTAATAGAAGTAAATTACAAATACGTATAACTTTCTGAAACAAGTTGGTTTGAAAGAATTTTTTTTTTTTTTCGCTGGATAACCCCTTTAAGGGGGATATGGATGTCTTTGAGGGAGGTCCTCCTTGCTAGGTCATCCAATTTCCTCCAGATTCCACACCAATTCAGATTTGGCTCTACATACCTTAAGCCCCTATTACACGGGGCGATATTGAGGAGCAAACAAGCGCTGTCAGTGCTTATTTGCTCCTCGTTCCCCGCGTGTTGCCGCTGCTATTACACGCTTCTGCAGCGAGCCGGGGAGCTGTAGGGGGGGCTAGATCGTCCGGGCAGCCCATCGGGGGTAGCAGAAGTCTGCTGCTGCCGCCGCTCCTATTCCACGGAGCGACAGCAGCAAATCGCTGCTATCTTGGTCGTTTATTTTTCAACATGTTGGAAGACAAACAACAGCAACGATCAGCCAACATCGTTCATGTCGGCTGATCGTTGTCTTATATTACACCAGTCAATTATTGGCCATAATGGCCGATATCGGCCAAATATGTCCGATAATCGTTTAGTGTAATAGGGCCTTTAGGCCACATGCAGAGTGCCTGGCCCACAGAGTATAAGGAGTTACAATAAGAATAAGCCATTGTCATAGAAGTCTAGCAGTAACTAGCCTCTCATCTTTCTATTCAAAACACATAAATGCTTAACCAAGCCGTACGTGTATGTGTATGGAGGGAGAGATGGCCTTTATATATGCCTTTAGCATCCCAGCCCTTGAAACAGACTGAACAAAACTGGGATTTGCTTCTGGACTAAGCTCCTGCCTCCGGGCATTGAAAGAAATGATCACTAGGGATAGTTTTATTAAAGGCAATACAGCTCTCTTTACCCATCACCGGAACTGGTGTGAATTAGAAACGGCATTCAGGAAAATCTCTTGTGGTGTTGCAGGTAATGCGCCTTCTATCTAGACATAGCGTGCAATAGAGATTTGATAGCCGAGTGTGGTACACCCACGTGGTACTCCAGGGACACACAGTAGACGAAAATAAATCACAGTACTGAGCTTAGCTAATAGGACTGGAATAAGCTTATACCAAGCCCAGTGTATGTGCCCCAGACTGAACTGAGCTTCCTTTAATGGCATCCTGAAAGGTGACGACTAAGAGAGCAACTAGGCTATATTGATTTGTGTAAACCAAACCTATATACTACATAACAGATAGAAATAAAACAATAGGTATAGATTATAGTCTTTACAATAAAAAAAAAAATTAACACATTGTTTACACCTTTTTTCCTATAAACAAATGACCATTATACAAGAGTGGCAAGGCTGGCCAAGAGATAGGGGACAACCAACCCTATACATTGTCCGTAGATGAAAATCAGCATCTAATATATCACCGCCACTTATTTCAATGTAAATTATTATCAGACACTATAACAATGGAGTTTATATTTTAGTGGGATTACATCCTTTGTCTAAATATTGTTTTTGATCAATAAATTGTTACAATGTTAGCATGTGTTGGGCCAAGTGCAAAGAGACTAGTCCAACAAATATAGAGGAGTGAGTGGGCATTGATGCATACCACGCTGTATGTACATTGTATGCATTGCTGATCAGATTACAGGAGCAAGGACTGCTGTCTTTGACAGGAGTCCCTGCTCTTGTTCACACTTTCCTTGGTACACTATCATCATAGAGCACTACAAATTGTAGTGAGAGTCAATACACATGTATGTCTGGCAGCTCATTTGCACCTGTTCAGCCCATTGCTAATAGTTAAAAGCATTAATATGAATATCTTGGCTGTCATTTATTTCTTAATCTAAAATTATAAATTCTTTCCAAATTTTGCAGAAACCTATATGTCGGAGGTTTGGGCTGTCCTCAGGTAGAGCAGTATAAACGGAATAACTTGTCCCCTTTACAGTGGTCTATGTAACAGTATGGCTTCAAATGTACAGACATGTGCTGTCTGTACTGTCACTAAATCCCTAGAAATTAAATGATTGCGGTGGGAACAAAGTGAGCTTCTGAACTCCTTAATCCCAGATTATTTGTGTGTATTTTAAGACTGGTAGACGTCAGATTCCGGTGCCTGATTCTAAACTAATCTGGATTTACAGGCTGCAGTTATCTGATCTTCCCCACATGTATATTTTATCTAGAAATATTGTTAATTAGAAACTCAAGCTAAAATATTGCTGATTCACTATAAGCCGCTTCTTATGGCCACTGTAGTTATGGCTCTAAAAAATGCTGGGAATTTATACAGCGTAGCTTGTAGATCACAATGCCCCTATATATTTAATAATAAAATAATAAAAACAATAATAATAATAGTTTATGGCAGTGACCTACAGTGAGGATAATAAGTATTTGATACTCTGCCAATTATGCAAGTTTTCTCACCTACAAAGAATGGAGAGGTCGGTAATTTTGTATCGTAGGTACACTTCACCTGTGGCAGATAGAATCTATAAAAAAAAAAAAAAACATTTAAATTTAAATAATTATTTTAAATTTAATTGCATGAAATAAGTATTTGCTACAATATAAAAACAGAATTTAATATTTGGTACGGAAACCTCTGTTTGCACTTACAGAGGTCAGACGTTTCCTGTAGTTCTTGACCAGGTTTGCACACACTAAAGTAGGGATTTTGTCCCACTCCTCCATACAGATCTTCTCCAGATCTTATAGGTTTTTGGGCTGTTGTTGTGCAACATTTCAGCTCCCTCCAAAGATTTTCTATTGGATCTTGAAATGCTTCTTACGGAGCCACTCTTTTGTTGCCCTGGCTGTGTGTTTTGGGTCATTGTCATGCTGGAAGACCAGCACAGCACAGAACAGCACAGCCGTGTGCAGTAGTTTGGACTTGAACCAATCCAGAACTTTATCAGGCAAACCCCATTTAGCACTGCCAATAGAGTTTCATTCCCATAAATCTCTTGACCCAATGTTTGAAATGTATGGTCATTCAAGTCAATGGAGTGTTGTTCAGATGTCTCAGAGTGAGGCCCAATAGGTTTGAGCATTATGTAGCGTGCTGCATTGCCTTCCATATATGTGATCTTGTGACATGTATCTGTATCGGCAGATTATTTAAGATGAATTTCCTCTTAAATGTATAAGAGTGTCGGAGTAATAGCCTGTCTTAAAATTGAGAGTATCCTGAGTTCTTTAAGATGTCTCTTATTAAATCTGCCCCGGATCAGTATGAACACGACAAAGGCTTAATATAAACCTGATAGATTATAGCTGAAGAGGCCGAGAGATGAAAGCGTTATGCAAATGAGAAAGGTAAATGAAATACGTCGGGCTTATATCCCTGTATGTTTCATTCTAATAGTTAATGCTTTCTCTGATCGGATAATACGGAGCCTATTACTGAGAGCTGGGAGATGCCGCTCACTGCTGAAAGAATGATAGAAATAACCCATTATGTCTAATATATAATAATTTAAGAAGCGCATCTGTTCCATAGCCGAGAAAGGGTTTAGTCCTGCGGAGGATCTCGAGCCTGGTGACGTGCTTCTTTGATAGTATAATGTATGGTAAGTTAAACAGAGTTGATGGAATGAGGGGGCTTTTTGGAAATACATGAAGTTATTGGGGCAAATTCCATTGCATTAACTACAGTTACATTACGGCAGAGGTCTACAACCCATTGTAGGTCAAGAAGTGTGCAGCAACTCTTTTTTCCCTTTTATTATTTTATGACTCTTATTGCTGCTAAAGGGGTTTTACAGAACAGTCCAATTACATTGATGGCTTATGGTCAGGTGCTAACACCCCGCACCCCTGACAATGAGTTATTTAGCAGAGCCGTGCTCCAGCATATACACAATGAATGGGGACAGAGGCAGATGACACAGTTGGGTATTGGCCGCACTGGGTTTTTACAGCTCAGCTCCCATTAAAGTAAATAAGAGCTAAGCTGCAGTATCCAGCATGGCCATTACACAATGAATGGAGCCATGTTGACCCATGCCTATTCTGTGGATACACCATCGATGTAAAAGTCCCTTAAAATCCCTTTTACTGTCAATATATGATAGCATGACCCTGCTACCTATTTCTTTTACTATTACATGTATCATACCTGATGACTTTAGTACACAATAGGATCTGGAGCTACCAACAGCTGGGTAGGGGTACCCAGTGGGCCTGAGGGCCATGATTGTCTCCTCAACCTCTGGTTGGCAAACATTGAAGCCCTATAGTTTTAGAGTAATAAATAAGCATTTCTGTCTTTCAGAACAATCCACGTCATGACCACATAGTAACACCAAAGAACCATGTTCCCCAAACAGTGAAGTGATAGCCAAGGCAGGTTTAATAATATGAAGTGATCAGCCATAGACCCAACAGCAATCTTTAGACGGACATTGACGTGGAATGAAAGACTTGCTATGATGGTGGTAAGGTATGGGGCTTGCCGTTAGGTATGTGGCTGGGGTCCTATTATATTCACTGGACAAGTATCAATAACTGAACTATATATTCTTACTGCTATTTAGTTCCTATAGTCAGTGTTTAACTATACATATAAATTGTAAACCCCCCTTCAGTAGCTATAATACAAATTATTTCTTCTGCAGCTATTGCTGGTTCTATGCTGGATCATTAGAATACAGCTCGGTAGTAACATGTGTCCCAACAAATGGCCTTGCAGCCGGTTCCCTCTTGTGTACAGAACACTTTGTCTCGCTCATTTGCACTTTGTTGTCATGGTTATGTGTTGTTTCTCTATATCTATGTATTTCTCTTTATTTACCTGTTATTTTTTTTTCTTGCAGATTAACCGGATGATTTTAGCACAGACTGAATCTCCTTTTGCTTTATGAGGAAGTTCACCGTTCTCAGGGCTGAAAGGGGAAGCTGTGGTCAGCATAAGCCATCGAATGATTGAAACATTGACGTATGAGAGCGGTTCACATGGGGTGGGACGTACACTTGGTTACAAATTCTTGTTATGCCACTTCTGGTGATGCTAACTTTCCTTCCTGTGCAGTATCAGTGCGGTATATAAGGGTCAGAGTTTATATTTATCTAGCTCAGAGAAGCAGCAGACACCCTGAAGAACGTTACACTTCTTCTTCTGCCCCATATGTCTGCGTATTGCTAGTGACAGCATTGCTTCTAGGGGAGACTCCTTTTATACATATGACAGAGCCATATAGGTGAAGCAGCCTTGAATTGGGATGCAAGAGGTCCACCAGTGGGATTGACTCTGGGGGGTCCACCCCATAGTAACTGTACAGGAAGATATTACCTGATCATATTTAGGTCTTGTGCACATAAACTTATGCTCTTACCATCATTGATTAAATAGTGCCAATGACCATATGATCACCATGACCTAATAGTAAGTTGATGTTGTGTGTTTACTGTCTAACATCCTTGTGTTGCTATTATCAAGGTAGGGGGGTTTGCCCCTTAAAGGGGTGTTCCGGGAAATATTAACTTTTTCCCCCTAGCCACTGGATAGGGGAAAAGTAGGAGATCGCTGGGGATCCAACCCCTAACCCCCCCGGCGATCTCCGTATCGGACCCCGGCCAGCTCTGTTATGAATAGAGTCTCGGGTTGGCACACGACCTGCGGCTACAATTATTCCTATGGAGCGACGGAAAGAGCTGAGTCCAGCGCTCTTCCAGCGCACTCAGCTCTTTCCGACGCTCCATAGGAATGAATAGCTCTGCGGGTCACATGCCGATCCGGTGCTCTATTCATAACAGAGCCGGCCAGGGTCTGATACGGAGATCGCCTGAGGGTTCAGGGGTCGGATCCCGCACGATCTCTTACTTTTCACCTATTCTGTGGTGGGGGAAAAGTAAATTTTTCATGGAATACCCCTTTAATTGTGCAGCAAGTTTTTTTCCCTGTCATTACTTACTTTCCTGTCGACAAAGCCTTATGGGGGCTTGTTTACCAAATAGTATAGTGAGGAATCAATGTAGGCAAGCTTGGGTGAGGGAGAGCATGTCTGGTTTCCCTGTGAGTTCACGAGGGGGTCCAGGGCAGGAGAAAATAGGCCTGTAACTATGCTGACACAGGACACAAGTCGCAACATATCATCTTGCTGCCTTGCCATTTGCACAGTCAGTCAACCACAGAGACACAGTGTGTGAATAGTGCAGTGGTCCCAACCAGGGAGTAGAAGGTGGAGGTGGTTGTGGTGGGGAGAAAACTACCTGCAGAAGAAACCTATCTACTTAATTTGGAAACCTTATTACTCCTACCCAAACAACCTACCCCCTAAAACAGCAAAATACTTACTGTTTAATACTCTATAAGTGGGGAACAAGAAAGGAGGATGCTGGAAAAGCATGAAGGCTAAGATGTTTGTCTGACAGGTTCTGCAGTGATTAGTTATGCCTGAAAAAATTGTCAAGGCAGTCTGGGCCAGATAGAGAGTGACTGACTCCAATCAGAGAAGTCATCTGTGAGTCACTAGCTATGACAGCACTATAATTTCCATAGCAAATAAAGATATATGGGCATTGGGCATTGTGTCTTTTTAGCTGTTTGGCCTTTTTTAGAAAATTATTTGGTAGGGGTACCCCAAGGTAAATTTTTTTGAAGGGGTGTCCCAAGGTGGAGAAAGTTGGGAAACACTGGACTAGTATAAAACTATGCACAAGAGGTGGCCCGGGATAGCTTGGGGGCCCATCGGGGATTAATCCACTGTCCGTTGTGGGCCAGTCTGAGCCCTGACATAGATTGTCCATGACTAAGGACCTGTGAGCCTAAAACATGTTGGTCTGAAGTTTTTGGAGTTTGTTGTTATACAGTAAAGACGATTAGGCTACACTTAGATGCTGGATATCTCTTCCATTCTTGCTCTGGGCAACAGCTCCACCTTTCCTTTGCACAAGATTCGATAAATCTCCTCCTTTGTGTTTGTTTGTACAGGCTTTGCTGTCTGCCATGACATCTAAATCTCTTTATTTTGGTATTTTTGTGACTGACAGTAATTTCTGTATTTAATCTAGGAGAATATTGTGTAACGCCTGGAGTAGTGGATCCACTGGACCGTCACCAGCGATGGCACTAACCTCACCAGGGAGCGGAGTCTAAGGGGCCGCTGGTATTCACCAGAGCCCGCCGCAAGGCGGGATGGACTTGCTGCGGCAGGCGACCCCCAGGTCGCTATCCCTGGCTTGGTTGCTAGTGACGGCAGGCGAGGCGTGGCAGGAGCAGTAGGCAGGAGATAGTGCTGGCAGAGGTCTGGCAGAGGTCTGTAGGCGTAACCGCAGGTGACAGGCTGAACACAGGAGCAATGGAGTGACAGGGGAGCAGGAACCAGGAACAAGGACTAGGGACCAGGTAGCGGATAGGTATCAGGAACAAGGACTTGGGACCAGGTAGCGGATAGGTATCAGGAACAACAGGGGGCTGGGCCAAACGCTATGGGAAGCATGTAGAGGCTCCAACACAAGGGACAGGGCATGCTGGGATTTATAGGGAGAGATAGGTGCAATTAACCAATTAAGGGCGGACTGGCCCTTTAAATCTGAGACAGCCGGCGCGTGCGCGCCCTAGGAGGCGGGGACGCGCGCGCCGGCCGGCACAGACGGAGACAAGAGCGGAGGAGAGGTGAGGCGCCCCCAGGGGCCGAACTAGCAGCAGCGCCGGGTCCCTGCACAGGGACGCCGGCGGCTGCATGGGGCAGGAGGAGGTCGCGGCGGTGGCCCGGAACACGGGACGCCGCCGCGGCCGTGACATATTGTAACTACTGAGTAGGACTGCCCACTGGACCCCTAGTCGTAGCAGGGATTTAGGTGAATTAATTTACACTTTAACTAAATCAAAATTAAAGAAGAAGTCCGGCAAAACTTTTTTAAGTATTGTATTGCCTCCCAAAAGTTATACAAATTACCAATATACACTTATTACAGGAAATGCATATTTCCCTGCACTTACTACTGCATCAAGGCTTCACTTCCTGGATAACATGGGGATGTCACTTCCTGGATAACATGGTGATGTCACTTCCTGGATAACAAGGTGATGTCACAACCTGACTCCCAGAGCTGTGCGGGCTGTGGCTGCTGGAGAGGATGATGGCAGGGGAATGCTCAGTGTCCCTCCAGGGCCCTGTGTCCCTCAGTATCCCCCTGCCATCATCCTCTCCAGCAGCCACAGCCTGTATAGCTCTGGGAGTCGGGGTGTGACATCACCATTTTATCCAGGAAGTGAAGCCTTGATGCAGTAGTAAGTGCAGGGAAAAGAGTACTTTATAAGCATTTCCCATAATAAGTGTATATTGGTGATTTGTATAACTTTTAGGGGCAATACAAAACTTTTTTTGACGGACTTCTCCTTTTTAAGAAGTTTGCGGTACAATGACTATCACTATTATGGGCATCGTGTGAAGCACTAAAATGGATATGTGTGAAAGTATAAGCCACACTAGAAGGTGAGTGATGTGTTATATATTGTCAGTGACTATAATCTGAAACCAAAAATCTGTGACAGAGTAGAATACCATACATGTCAATGAGACTTTCCTCTGCTGTATGATTAATATGTTACGGATGTGATCTAATGCAAAGGGCAAAATCTATATAAAGACAGTAAAAAAAAAAGGAGAGCAAGGGCGCTCGCATGTGTGATTAAATCCTTATAAGGAACCAGCCACAATTAAGTCAGAGAATAAGGAGCCGCTCACCTGATAGGGTTGTGGGATAGACATGTGGCTCTATCGATAGCATCAGAAGAATTAACATAAGAAACAGAGGGAGGCCACCACCACCTGCTGAGGGTCTTTATGGACTCGGTACACCAATGGACACCGTAGAAGACAAGAGAAAACAGTGGTTTCATATGACCATTGGGATCTACAGACAGCTGGATCAAGTTTGGAACAACAGCAATTATATTTTGGGAAGTATTTTCCAGATTCCAGTCCAGAAAATACTTCCCAATAAAGAATCGCTGTTGTTCAAAACTGCATCCAGCTTTCTACAGATCCTGACGGCAGGAGCGACATATGGAACCACTGAATTCTCTTGTCTTCTCTTGTCTCCTTATGTACCCCCACTAATAAGGGGAACAAGTGAGGAGAAGAGCACAGCACCGCGCTTCAATTCCCTGCTCATCTCCACCCTGTGACCCCTTAGATCTACAATGGTGCTGCACTCATGTACTTCAGTGTTTTAAATCATAGAGAGGAATCCCGAGTAAGTTTGTGCACTCAAGTAATTGCAAGGATAAAAAAAAAAAGGAATATAACTATATTGGTGCAGTAGGGCCTAAAGAAGTCTGGAGTATAAATTACACACAATAACTTAAGGTCCTGTTACAGATTTTGAAATAGGGACTAAGAAGTCTGAACAAAACAAACACTGAAATCGAGAATCTTCCAGAATGTTGTTTCAGATGTTAAATGTTGTTTAGTAGCAATAATCAGAATGACCAGTAGAGAGCGCTACAGCTCCTTATAAAGCTAGAAACCATCTTCTCATGGCTGACACCTGTTATTTTGAAGAAAAGATTTTATGAGACTGCAGCTATGGTAAATCCGGTGTCTCTGTGGGATTACGGTTTATGTGGAGTTAAGTAACATCATTATATTGTGTGTGTTTTGGAGGCAGACAAGAGGGACCACTTGTCATTGTGAGAATGAAGAAGATATATGCTATTATTTATAGGCGTCCCTGGGTATATTAGCTTTTATTAGAGCATTGTAAAAAAAAATACAAACAAGTGGTGCCATGAGCGACATAAAGTGGGAAAAGTAAGAAAAGCCGAATGCGGGCGATAATTGGCATGTAATAGGATACATAACACTAGAGAGAGGCTGGAAGCCAAATTACTGAGAACAATGGAAGGATGGTGGCGGCACTGTGTACCCATGAAATCAGCTCAGAGGCTGAACAATGCACCAGGAATTAGGAGGCTAGTAAGGTGGTAATCCTGGGGAAAGTTTTAGCTAGCAATGCTGCTGTGTATACTCTGGGCATAAATATGGAGATAGGGGGGTCCAACCATTGACCTGCCGATCTATTCAAGACAAAGCAGTCGGGCCATTGTGGAGATTGTGGATGGAGGGGATTGGCTCTCAGCAGTCGAAGCCCCTGTGATCCCTTGTGCAAAATTAAATTCGGGTTGAATGTAACTTGCTTGGTGTCCACACTCTCTATAAGTTTTGTTACTTTTGTTACTTTACCACTATAGTCACACAACCTTTACCTACTAACTTCAGCCCATGTGATTCTAGATGGCTGGCAGTGGTCTGGGGTACATGTGACTCATCGCGACAACCTTTTTATGAAATGACGTCCACTGACCTTAGAGAACCCCTGGCAGCCGGCCATACACACTGCAGAGTAAGGCAAAATTACATGGTGGACGTTGATATGAAGGCTTAGCCAGGATGCAAGGATAAACTGGGTCTGACAGATTGGTTGCTGCTAATACGGAGCAGTAGTTCACTCCATAGGGCCCTATTACACGGGACGATTATCGTGTGAACAATCGTTATATCAATCGAATTTAAACGATAATCATTCTGTGTATTGGCAGGCAACGATGGAAAAATTGTTTGTATGTCGTATGTCGATCTGAACCTAAAATTATCGTTAATCGTTCGCTGTAATTCCACATTCGTTTGCTCAAGTTCCGCATTTTTTCACTAATCGTTTAGTGTAATTGCACATTGTCCATTGTTTTGCTGGGATCAAAAGGAATAAACGATCATAGCAACGATCGCAATAACGATCATAGTAACGATCGTATCTAACGACCATCGTTCTGTGTAATATGGTAAACGATTTCAGGTTATCGATAAACAATCTCGTTTGCGTTTATCTCGTTTATCGTTAGTGGTTAATCTTCAAAAATCACTCCATGTAATAGGACACATAGTCTCTGGAGGGTCCCAGGCTTAATAAAATACATTACTGACTCACAAATGTAAAGTAAGGCAACCATGTTCCCTATGAAAATACTGTAACATACATTTTTTTAAAGAGGTTTTCTGTTTAGTACATATAAATATCAAAGGCGAGAGGATCCTCTGCTTTTACCATTTAACTAGCAACCACAACAGCATATTTTATTCTGGCCGTGCCCTCTAAATGCACTGGGTGCTTGGCTACCAAAACAAAGACCACTATTCTAATAAGCTAGGAACAAAAGTGCAGGGCCTGTGCATGGAAAATGTTTTCTGACATATGAATTAGACATGGGTAAAGTCACACGATGATCATAACTTCTGCTTTGATATCAATGCTCTGTGTCTGTGATCACTGCAGTCCAGGATTGCACCACACTGACACCACAAATTCCCCCTCTGCAAAGATCCCATAACTGGTAACGATACAAAAATAACAGGAAAGACTTTGTTCTTTCTCTATGATAGTGTTAAGGGAAAGGGGTGTATACCTGCTGTACCACCTTATCTGTATGCTCCACTCCTTAGGGTGTGTCTAGGCAGCCCCCTGGTTTTCCCCCTTTAACCCCCATACAGGGGTATGCACTGTGAGGCAGGGGTTATCTAGAAGATGAATACACACCAGTGCAAGGCCCCAGGGGGCAAGCAAAGGCAAATCCAGGTTTAGGCCTGGGAAAGTTGGTTGGCAGCGTACAAATATAGTCAGACTTGGTGGACTTGGGTCAATCACTGCAATCACACCAATGTCCAGTGAATGGGGTTGTCTTGCAATCACAAATGGCTGCGACTGCAACAAGAAAGCCATCTCAGATACATCTCATTGGCAGGAGCAATCGTATGCCAGTGGAAGCAGATGACCAACTTTACAGGTACTTTCTGTGCCCCTTTTTTCCTCTAGTGATACTTGTGGAGGGTCTTTGTCAAAAACATTAAAGCAACTCTGTCCCCACAATCTGCCCCCCCCCCTGCCAAACCGCTTGTACCTTCGGATAGCTGCTTTTAATCCAGGATCTGTCCTGGGGTCCGTTTGGTAGGTGCTGCAGTTATTGTCCTAAAAAAATACTTTTAAACTTGCAGCCCTGTGTCAAATTGAAATGGCCTAGAGTGTCTGTGCCCTTGGCCTGCACTGACTCTTCATCCCTCCTCATCGCCCTTGTCATCATTAGGAATGCCCCTGGGCAGGATTTCTCCTATTCATCACTTGTCTGAACACTGAACATGTGTTGGATCGTTAAGGCCCATGTGCAGTGCTTAGACAAGTCATGAGTAGGAGGAATCTGGGGTAATCCTAATGATAAAAAGGGCGGCGCAGGCCTAGGGCACAGACACTCTAGTTCTCGCCCAGTTTCACACAGCGCTGCAAGTTTAGACATTATTTTTTAGGATAATAACTGCATCACCTGCTGAACGGACCCCAGGACAGATCCTGGATTAAAAGCAGCTACTCAAAGGTGCAAGCGGTTGGGGGGGGGGGGGGTCAGATTATGGGTACAGAGTCTCTTTAAGGCTGGGGCTACAGGGTGTCACGCTGCCTGGTTGCGTGAACCTTTCATTCATATAAGTGAATGCAACCGTGACCCCACAAAAAAATCCATGCAAATATATTTTACTGACAGAATGGGAACCTTCTTGTGTGTATCCAGATGTGGACACTGAGTACATAGTCAGTTTTGCTCTCAGCTGAGAAGTGGCCACAATTGTATCCAGTCTAGGCCATGATTGTGTACCTAGTGGTGGTTGTACAAACCTCTCTGGTACTTTGCCTGGATCCCAGACAGCTAAGCATACAGACACTGATTCAAGATAGATAGGCCAGCTAGGCAGAGGAGGAAGGGGCCAATATGTTTTGTCCATGCAGTTGCATGGAGGGTGTCTATATAATAGCACACCCTGTAAGATCCTACAGCCATTCCTATACAGTACATGATGTATCACTGGTAGATTGACTCAACAGTGAGGGTATAACCATTAATAATGTGCCCGTTAAGGTTGGGGGGTATGTACTGTAGCATGGTCTATTGTATCAGACACGCAAATAAAATGGGTTAAGGATAAAGACAGCAGGTCCAACACTTTCCATGTAGATGTTCTTCACCTAGTCTTTAACAGTAAGATGACTGCCTTCAGCTGCTTTCCCTTCACAGCTTCATGATACAGTATGTGCACTGACAGGAGCTACTATGCCGTGCTGCACTTCAAGAACCTGAAGGAGATAAGGCACATGACAAGGAAAGTGAAGTCGTGCATGAAACAGCAAGTCACCCACTCACTTTCATCACCTTCTTTTTTCCCCTGGGTAGCTGCAATAGAGACACTAACATATTTGTGTTGCTTATCATTACTCATTACACATGTCCCATACATTTCTCTGGTTTTAAATGTGTCATGTTAATTTTTTATCTTTGACACAAAGTATTTAAAGGGGATATCCAGAAAAAATCTTTTTCTTTCAAATCAACCGGTTTCAGAAAGTTATATAGATTTGTAATTTACTTCTTTTTAAAAATCTCCAGTTTTCTCATACATATCAGTTGCTGTATGTCCTGCAGGAAGTGGTGTTTTCTTTTCAGTCTGACACAGTGCTCTCTGCTGCCATCTCTGTCCGAGACAGGAATTGTCCAGAGCAGCAGCAAATCTCCATAGAAAACTTTTCCTGCTCTGGACAGTTCCTGACATGGACAGAGGAGGCAGCAGAGAGCACTGTGTCAGACTGAAAAGAAAACAGTATTTCCTGCAGGACATACAGCAGCTGATAAGTATGGGAAGACTTGAGATCTTTAAATAGAGGTAAATTACAAATCTATATAACTTTTGCGAAACCAGTTGATTTGAAATAAAAAGATTTTTGCTGGACAACCCCTTTAAATACTTTGTGTCAAAGACAAAACATTAACATGACACACTTAAAGAGGACCTGTCACCCCCGTGCCGGGGTGACAGGCTCCCGACCCCCTGTTAGATCCCCCTATACTCACGTGATCCCGCCGGGTCCTGCTTCCTGAGGCGGTCGGGTCATGGAGATTTCAGTGCCCGAAGCCCGGCGCGCGCGCTGAGAGATGAGTCCGATGCCCATAGAGAATGACGGAGCATCGGACTCCCCATTCATTCTCTATGGGCATCTGACTCTGCTGTCAGCGCGCGCCGGACTTCGGGCGCTGAAATCTCCGTGACCCGACCGGCTAAGGAAGCGGGACCCGGCGGGATCACGTGAGTATAGGGGGCTCTAACGGGGGGTCGGGAGCCTGTCACCCCGGCACGGGGGGTGACAGGTGTCCTTTAGAACCAGAGCAATGTATGGAGCATGTGTGAGTAATAATAAGCAACACAAATATGTTTTTGCCTTTATTGCAGCTACCCAGTTGAAAAAAGAAATCCTCTGCGGATACCTTCCCGTTCACTTCAATGGGATGACATACTCGCAGCAGGATTGTCATCCCACTGCGAGTATATCAAAGTCGGTGCTCTTAACCCCCCGTGTACATACTTTACCAGGTCCCTTAATCCAGCTTGCTTCGGACTTGGTAAAGTATGTACCCGGGCCACGGGGGGTTAAGAGCGCTGACTTTGATATATTCGCAGCAGGATGACAATCCCACTGCGAGTATGACATCCCATTTAAGTGAATGGGAAGGTATCTGCAGTGGATTTCGCTGTGAACTTGCAGTGTGAAATCCGCTGTGGATATGGTATGTTTGACCCAGGCCTTAGGGGTCAAACTGTCTGCCCAAGAATACCCATTGCAGTACAAGGATACCCTAACTAAAGGGGATCCCCTGCTTTATGTTCAACAAAGATTATGGTATACATGGGGTTGAGCAGCAGAGATCAGAGGGTTCTTTGATCTCCACCATTGGAGTCCTGTTACTATGGGTTTGTGATGAACAGACAATTCAGTACATGTTATGATGCTTATGGGATGTTCTGCTGCTCCTCATGTTATCAGATCTTCCATGTAACCAGACAAGTGATTCTAACACTGATCTTATAACCTCAGGCGGCTTGCGTACTTCTGTTTATATTTTTATTCCAGAAATTAATGTGCAAAGAATAACCAGAAAAATACCTCGTGTTTGACCCATTTATCTAAAACTGGATTGAACTGATGAGAACGGGTTGGGAGAAAAAGGAATAATAGGCTACATTCTGCTTCCATCTCAGCATTTCTGAAAATCACATGAAAGATGGGAAAGCTCAAGGGGACAAAGACTATTTATTACTTGTATAGTCCGTATAGTCAATATGAACATTAAAAGGGATACTCATGAAATACATTTATTTATTTTTTTTTACATTTATACATTGACTGGCAGCAGTAAGTTTCAACATGGTCCTTTTGCTGCCACCAATGGCTTTGTCAGGAACTGCAGGGCTGCTAACATATAGACCAGGAAGGGTTCAAACTTTGGTTGGAACTTTATTTTTCTGATACAATGCTCCAAATAATCAGCAAAAATCTTCAAAATATTTTGAATAACAAAAACATTATAGATAGTTCGCGGAACCACACAAGGCAAAAGGTAAATCAAACAGATTTTTGGTCAGGAGAAACACTTGCAACGTATGTTTTCAATTACCAACGGCCGTTGTTGCCACACCGGCTGCTATTTATTGAAAAAATACATTGCATTGTTTTCTATGGAATCCCGGCCGGAGTGTATACACTCTGGATTTCACTGGGCCACACAAAAAACTGACAAGTCAGTTTTGTGTGGCCCCTATTCATTGAATAGCGGCCGCAGAGAACTGACAGTGCAGACAATGTAAAGTGTGGCTCCGGACGGACTTTACATTGTCTGCAATGGCTATATGGAAAACGGGCACACCCATATGTGCCCACATTCCAATTCGAAAGAAATGAAGTTCACAGACGGCAGCCGTTCTGGGACAGGGCAGTGTGAACTTAGCCTTACACGGATAGCATATGCAATGCACAAAACTCACCACAACGGAAGGAAAAATTGATGGTGAAATGTTCAGCTGGGGTCATATGGTTTTTATGTTCTCTGGTGTCGTGCATTTCAGCCAGATGTATATTCACATTAGGGTTACAAGGTAGTTTTATACCAAACCATTACATGGGTTTTCACTAGAAAATAATAATACTTTGGTATTATACTAAATATGCCACAGCATTATATCAGCATTTAGTGGAAACAATAATCTATATTTAATACATTTAATAAATTAATAAAAATAAAACTATTATTACATAAAAAGTGGGTTGATATTGCAAAAGCATTGAAAAGTATATAGTGATAGGCGTCTATGTGTGCCGTAATACAACTGTATACAACTGGAAATCTGTGCAGAACCATAGAATAAGCATACCAAAAAAACTTCTGCGAGCATGACCATAAATCACAGCGGAGCACAGCGGAGTCTATAGAAACATGTAACATGAGAAAAGCAGAGAGGAGGCTTGTTAGTGTAATAATCAATGCTCTTTTCCATGACATGTTTGATCCTAATCCATATCATTGCTGTAATCCCCTGTACACATTCCCCACACCCACCTGATAGAATTAAATTTAGCTGAACATTGTTAAGCCATCACTTTTGCTGAGATTCCTTATTGCTCCGTGTAATAAAGACAATAATCAGCCAAAGAGCTGATCATCAGCTGATCGGTGTCTTTTAAACATGTTTAAAAATCATTGGACAACTGCCATTGCTACGTGTAGTGGTGCACGGCCGATGGCTGATGTGTGAAAATAAGTTTATACTTATCTATTCTCCCCCGGTGTCCTGGAGTCTTTTGCCCAAAGTGTCTTGTTCCCTGCTCACCACTGACACCTCTGGCCCCATCTTTTCAGTGACAGGCCGCTCAGTTAATTATTGGCCGCAGCGCTCTCCAATCTCAGCCAGTGATTGGCTGAGCGGTCTGTCACTGAAGAGATGTGGCCAGAAGTGTCAGTGGGGAACAGGGAACACAAACAAAAGGCTTCAGGACACCGGCAGAGAATAGGTAAGTGTAAATGTATTATTTTTCATGTAAAAAGCAAGGACTGCACAGTCATCGCTTACAATGTCTGTGCAGCTCTAATGCACAATTATCAAGCCATCTATAGCCTCGGTAAGCGAGCTCCAATCAGTCTAATATGGCCCTGGTTTTAGAGCGAAGGAGAACATACAAACTCCTAACAGATGTTGTCCTTGATGGAATATGAGCCCAGGACCCCAGTGCTAACCACTGAGCCACAACAAGAGAAACAACTAAAAACTAAACAAAGATCCAGAACAATCTTTAAAGTGTCTTGTTTCCTTAAGGGTAGAAAGAACAATGGATATGCATCGCAGACTTGGATCTGACTCAAGAATGTGAACTATTTGTTTTTCTGAGTCATATTCTATATCTTTAGTCTTAAAGGAGAAGTCCAAAGAAAATGATAATTTGACAGCAGACAGGGGGGAACATAATAAACAACCTATACTTACCTCTCCCAGTGCCTCCGCAACTCTGGGTCACAGGCTCCAGGACCCTTGCCAGAACTAATTTTCCCCCTGGTTGAAAAATAAACCAACCTGGCTGATGGATTGCTCGCTTAGCCAATCAGTGATTGCAGGAGTATCCCCCCCCAGTCACTGATTGGCTGAGTAGGCAATCCATCATCCGAGTCATGTTGTCGCTAAACAAGAAGATCCAGGAGCAGTGCAGGAGTCCTAGAGCGGTAAAGCAGCACTGTGGAGGCACGAGGTACGGTAAGTAGAGCTTGTTTAGCTGCCCCAAAACCTCAATAAAAATCCTTAACCTGTGCAAAAGGTTTATTCTTCTAACAGGTTTAACTATGTTGTTTTCAGTGACATACACCCATAGGCAACTTCTATTACACAAACATCCTGTGTTCTGAATAAACACAGACTTTGTATGTTATCATTTTATCACTTATGTTCTTTTCAAACTAGCTCCACCCCCCTTTTTTCACATTATACATTTCAAATATGTTTATTAAAAAATGTTGATAAAGTGACCTTTAAGTTTACCAAACCAACCATACACTTGCGGTAAATGGCTAAAACAGTCATTAGGTTAACATATGTGCATATAATAATATACTGTACAGTGATGTCTTGGATTACGAGCATAATTTTTTCCAGGACTGTGGAATCCTGTTGTAATCAAAATCTACTCTTAAACCAAAGCAAAACTTCCCATAAGAAATCACTGACATGCAGACAATTGGTTTCACAACCCCAAAATAATGATTTTTAAAAATTCAGAATAAAAGTTACTGCACAGTACAGCAATCATCATGTGGTGTATAATGTAAAGAAAGTGCATGCATAAACCTGAAAAAACAGCAGCAATTTGTAGTTACAGAATGGAGATGCAGATCCCCATAATGCAGGAGCGTAGTACAACAGCCTAGAATAGAGAAGCAGGGCTGCTGTCAGAGATCTGTGTGGTCACATGACAGAAATGGGGAAGGGGGATGTGTTCAGCATGGACCACAGTGAGAATCACAGAGCTGTGCAGGAGGACGGAGACAGAAACTTTATATACAGCAGTATGAATGGCTGAGTGTAAGTGCAGGCACATTATTCCAGCAGTGTGTATAGCTGAGTGTAAGTGCAGGCACATTAGAGCAGGAATGAAGAAGATAGGAAACACAAGGGCTGACAGAGACTGCAAGAAGCATGAAGGAATGAGCAGGGCAGATGTGGGCACATAAATGCAGCACTCTCTGTCTGGGGAGAGAGGGGTTACAGCTATAGAGAGATTACCTCCACAGTTCTGTCCCCTGATGTAAGCCCCAGCCTGAAGTGGGTCTGCTATGATTTGGAAGGTGAGGGAGACTTCCTGGGTCAGAGTGCAGTGCTGTAGACCACCCTGTGCAGGCCATGCCCCTCCTCCACTCGCGCTCCCACCTAGTACAGGGAGCTCTTTTTACTTTGAAACCAAGGTACCACTGTATATAGAATAGTCTTTGTCATGGAAACAAACCTGTCTCAGAGACATGCCTGGCCTCATAGATCACATGGAAACTCCTGATATCATTTATGTTTACCAGCGCTCTAGCAATCCAATTACATTGTGCTGAAATTAAATAAGAATAGATGAGGTTGTTAAGTTCTTTACATGTATCTACTTTGCAACAGATTGCTGTTCCTTAATAAGATATGTGGTTTATATTCCATCACGAGGTGTTAAATTTCACTTTATATTTGTCAAAAAATGTCAACTTAAGACTCAGAAGGTCGATGAAGAATAGATTAATAGCTGCCAGACTGGGTATTTATTCATCCTTTTGAGCTGCACTTTGTACATTTATATCATAAAATGAAATGGATTTGCTCATTAGTACAAGTATATAACATGGTGCTAACCCTCTGGGGCCAAGAAAAGAAACACTTTAATTTTCCAATGCTTGAGAGGTCATAATGGAGGCAGGCATTGAATATGCACCAGGTTCAGACGTTTTAAAGTGAGTACGATATTGGATCCCTTGAAAGAAAGGATATTCAAAGGAGCTCTCACGCTGCGTTAGGTAGATGGTGTCCCTTCAGGTCAGCGCTTTACTCCATCAAGGAGTCTTATGGTCCTATTAGACACAGCAGTTTTTACCGATTAACGATAAACAATCACAAATGAGATTGTTTATCGTTAACCTGAAATCGTTCACCATACTACACACAACGATACTCGTTGGTTATGATTGTTATAATGATCATTACTACGATCGTTTACTTCATCTGATCCCAGCAAAAGAATGAACGATGTGCATTTACACTTTACATTTTCCGCACGATAATCTGCCTATATAATAGGGACCTTAAAATGTTGACTAAGGATGAATGGCCATATAATGGCCCCCCAAACCCCTCAGGGGCCGCCGGTGGAGAAAGCGGCCACCAAGCACACTTGTGCACACTTGTGTTGCTTGGTGGCCGCTTTCTCCGCCGGCGGCGCCTGCGGGGTTTTGGGGGGGGGGCCTTGGGGTTTGATCCTGTGACAGTGGGGTTGCAGGGACATTCCATAGCTCCTCTTCCCGGCTTGCACACGCGTTGTGGGGTTGGCAGTCGCTGACTGGCACAGTGTTGTTTAGTTAGGGACCCATGTGTATCAGAGACCTGCACGTGGTACATGAGGCAATATGGTTTGATCAAATTATATACTAACTTCTGATGTTGGTTTTTAATGCAGCTGAACAGGCTTTGGTGTGATGTGTAGCCATTTTTGTTTCTCCAGGCTTGTGCATGTTAGTAATGTGTGTTTTTGTATGTTATTGGTGTCTCACGTAATTATGATCACTGACGTTGAGACACGTGATGGTGTCTCTGCAGTGTTCTTTTGCATACTCACGTGATTATGCATCATGGATGGATGAGGGGCCCGCTAAAACTCTGTTGCCTAAGGGCCCGCAAAAACCTGGAGCTGTCCCTGTAATACAGTGTATTAGTTCACTCAAAAAAAAACCATGGTGGAAATGGTGGAATCACCACAATAACGGACAGTGATTTATCAGATCATAAGTACCAATACTAAAACCACGCACTACAAATAAATGTGACCTTATGAATCACAGTCACATAAGGTCTTGTCACTCCTTTGCATGAAAGAGTGGTTGTGCCTTTGAGTCCAGTAATTCAATAATTCGTGAGATGCTAACAAAAATAAAGCATTTTGCTGAAATCCTCTTTTTTGTGTGACAGCTTTATATAAAATAAACTTCACTCATATTTCTCCCGCGTGATAGTTGTGCTAAAACTTGATGGTTGCAGGCTCAAAGGGCAGTACAATAAGCTTCATGGTTACAGAATAATCATCGAGACCTAGTATGTCTAATGGTCAGAAACACACAGGTGGTACAGGAACCTTAAAGAGACACTAAAAATCGTTTGCCATATCATAGATATATGTCAAAAGTTTTGATTGATTGATTGGAGTTCACACGGAGTAAAACTGGCAGAATTCTAATCCTGCCAGCCTCTGTGTCATACAGGCTGTCTAGGCTTGCATGCCTCCTCTCTCCACGCCTCTCCGCTCAGAAGAATCTTCATGCGGAGAGAGGTGGCGCGCAAGCCTCCCATTGACTGCCAGTATGACACAGAGGCTGGCGGGATTCCGGGGCGGAGAATTCCGACAGTTTTTCTCTGTATGAACTCTTCTTAAAGAGGATGTACCACCAGGTACATCCTCTTGAATTTTGCCCACCGATAGAACGGCGCCTTCATAGGGAAGCTGGTGCCGCGGTCCGTTTTTGAGTGCTCAAGCACTGGAGGCGGGCCGGCCCGCCCCCAGTGGGAGGGAATTCCCTCCCCTCTATGACGCGGCTCTTTTAGAATCAATGGAGCCGCGTCATAGAGGGGAGGGAATTCCCTCCCACTGGGGGCGGGCTTGCCCGCCTCCAGTGCTTGAGCTCCGTCCGGTACCGGTGCATAGAACGGCGCCATACACAGGAGCTGGGCCGTGGTTCAAAAAACTGACCGTGGCATCGGCTTCCCCATGGCGGCGCTGTTCTATCGTGGGCAAAATTCAAGAGGATGTACCTGGTGGTACATCCTCTTTAAAACAGTTATCCAGTGCTACATAAACATGGCCAGTTTTCCTCCTCTCTTGTCTCCAGATTGGGTGGGGTTTAAAACTCAGTTCCATTGAAGTAAATGGAGCTTAACTGCAAACCGCACCTAAACTGGAGACAAGAGAGGGGGAAAAGTGGCCATGTTTTTGTAGCGTTGGATAACCTCTTTAAGTGTTGGAAGTTATACTGGAAGGTTAGAAGGAAGACGCTAAAATACAGGAAGTGAGCACCAGGGAGCAGAAGGCTTGAGTCTTTTAATGCTCCCTAAAAACTCCTTAACCTAAAAGCTGTCACTTTCTATTCTATAGAGATCACTTTTCGGCAATCATCATGCTCAAGGTATTTATATATAGATCACACATATATATACCAGAGCCGACTCTGGCTATGTATAAAGCCATTTATTGCATATACTGTATACTGGAGCCATGGCTATGCTAAACAGCTGATTGGCTGCCACCTGTCCACCCCCTGCTGATCATATATTGGTGTCCTATCCTACTTGGACAGACTATTAATGTAAAATGGAGAGAAAACCACATTAAACTGAAAAGCAACATAGCTACAACCAAAGTTATAGTTAGTCTTTACTCTACTCAGAGGAAAGGTTCAGTTTTCTGCTCTAGCTTAAAGATTCTAGCCATGGAAAGGTGACTGAAGGCCCTTTTATATATGTTGGTGTTGGCTCCCCGCTAATCCAACATTGATAGCCTATACTGTGAGTAGGCCATCAATCTATCATGGTAACCTGATTTTCTGGTGTCAGCTGCAACTACAGGCCTATCAGGAAAGAGAATCATTATAACAGGTATCCTTTTAGTGTGCCGCCACTTTAATATCAATGTCTATATGCTTTAAAGAATGCTGCACCCTTTAAAATGCTCTTAAATGTATTGAAATGTTACAATGTATCAAATCACCCTGAGCTGTCCCAAATTGTAGAAATTATAAAACTGACTGGTTCGATGAGAAATATAAAAAAAAGAACAACAGCCCAGATCAGTATATCACTGTGAGCCGATAGTATACACTTTATTCCTGTCTGATGCCAGTGGCACAAGAAAAAATAAATTCCACTGATCACAACTTGCCTAACCCTGGCAGATCCTTTGGAGGTAGAAAGAAGGCTGTGTGTGACCAATACATTAATAATATTAGAATGACATGAAGGCACTGGTTGTCCTCACAAGTTATATTCCAATCAGTGCCATATTCTGAAGTGTGTTTTGCCCGGGCTATGACCTTGGATACCCTTACAACTTGTACAACTTGTCCGCTGTCTCAGAACATATTCACATCTGCAGTTTTTTTAGATAAGAAAGTTATGTTCTATGATATTCCACGAAAAGCGCCTGGCGGCTGATAAGGTGGACACCAGTCTCTTTGATATGTAGACCGGGTGATCATGTATGTGAAAAACACTTCACTGCTGCCTATCTCCCTGCACACTCGACTAAGAAGAGTGTGGTGAAAAGTATTTGCCCCCTTTCAGAAGTTTTTTTTTTTATTTGTCACATATATTGGTTTCTGATACCTAAACACAACATACTAGACAAGAGAATGTGAGTAAATAAATGAGAAATACTACTGCATTTAGTGTATTACAAAGTTATGTGCACCAACCCCTGGTTTCCATGCAGGAGCTATTTCTAGGTCTTCATCAGGTCTTTATTAGCATCTAGTGGGTCCTAGTCAGTGGTGACCAGTTTGTATGTTGTTCTTCTTCAGCAGCTAAATTTAAAATGGTTGTCCAGAATAAACACTGAATCTAGGATGCTGACCAGGCTATCACAACATACCAGTACGGAAAACAGGTCACTGATCTCAGGGAGACCAGCCAAAGAAGACACTGTTGGCTGCTGGTTAACCCCTTCAAGACAGAGCCCTTTGATGCACAAAAGTCCAGGTCAAATTAATGCAATGTTCCTCCCCGCCTTCTAAGAGCCATAGCGCTTTTATTTTTTAAACCTACAGGGCTGGTTGGTGTACGTTTTTGCGCCATGATCTCTAGTTTTTATCAATATCATATTGGTGTTACAGAAAAATTTTGATTGCTCTTTATTAATTTTTTTGTGATATATAATTTAATAAAATCAGCAATCCTGGTGCGTTTTTTTGTTTCCGTTCACCGTGGGGGAATAATAATGTTATATTTTAATACATCGGACAATTCTGCACACTATGATATGTAATATGAAATAAGAGAAGGTATAGGTCCTCAAGACTAACAAGAAATATTATGATATGGTGATAAAAATGATTGGTAAACATTTTTATCACCATTATTTTTAATCCACTATTCTCTACATTTCCCAGTAAATTGTTTTATATTTTCAGTCTATCTATTGTTTACCAATCATTTTTATCACCATATCATAATATTTCTTGTTAGTCTTGAGGACCTATACCTTCTCTTATTTCATATTTATACCTAAGTCTGTAGGGTACAGACACTCCATAGGTTAACCTCGACTAACTATTAGCAGTTGAACTCACACATACCATTTTTTTCTTTGTAGACAATGATATGTAATATATTTATATTTTTATAATGGGCAGAGGGGTATTTTAAACTTTTATTGTGGATGGGGGGTGGGTTTTAGGGTTTATAAGGTTTTTTTTAATACTTTTAAAAACTTTTATTACACTTTTTTTTTACTGTAAAATATGCAATCATTAGATTGCAAATACTGATCTATGCTATGCCATAGAATAGCATAGATCAGTGTTATCGGCGATCTATATATAGAGCCTGCCTGAGAGCCGACTTTACACATAGATTGCGGATCCGACAGGATGGAGGTAAGGAGCTTATCCCCGCCTGTCGGCACAAGCAATCGGGATGGTCCTGATCACTCAGTGACAGCTGACTCTTATTGTCTGCGGCCCCGGAGACTGATGTAAGCGGGATCGCTCCCGCTCTCTTTGCAGCGCTCCCGCTCACATCAATAACCCTGTCAGTACAGGGAATGATGATCAGCGATCACCCGGGCAGCCCCCCCCCCCAGCAGCTCCCTGTGCCCCCCCCCAAACTCACCTGCTCGCTGCTGTCATGTGAAATAGCGGCAGCAGCAAGCGGGGAACGAGGAGCAAACGAGCGCTAATAGCGCTCGTTTGCTCCTGTCAGTAGGCCCGTGGAATAGGGCCTTCAGTTACCAGTCTCAAAACACAGGACTAGCCAGATATCCTTCCAGGGAAGAACCTAGAAAAGGAATGGCTTCTGTACAGAGACCATCAAAACCACCATATTAGGTGGACCCTTCAGTCAGTATCAAACTCAATTCCGAGTCTGATGATATGAGCCATCCCACCAGGAACTAACTCCTTTTTATAGGGGTACCTTAGCTAGTGTGTGATTGGTGGGGCTGTTTGTAAAGAAGAAAAGACAGGATAGGAGGAAAAGGGAGGGACTGCACCTGTAAGTGGATAAAACTAAACAACAACAGTTTAACCCAATCCTTCCTTCAGCTGTGCTCTGTACAGTATACACATAATGAATACAGCGACATCTAGTGGGGGAAACACACATCAAAATCTCCTTCATCCCCTCCTGTGTGAACCTGAGAGAGTTACTTTACTCAGGTGCAATAAGACTTAGTGGCACACCTGTGCTAGGACACTACACTTACAAGTGTATAACTGGCTTATGTTCTCCATGGAGGTTAGGGAAGCAGGAATAATGGAATGGTATATGGATATGCAATGTGTGAAAACTACATAAAGCTCAAGGCAGACATATTGATCTATATTATATGATAGTAGTTTCATAGTTCAGTACTCAAGTGTGAGGCCTAGAACACAGAATCCCTCTCTACATAGGATTTGCTGGTAGCTTAACTTGTCATAAACATTCATAATATTCAATCAGATTGTCTCATATTTTGCCGCATGTTTACAAAGGGAATGGACTGTCCGCAGATCGTGTTTGTTGTATCATATTTTCCAGCTTAAAGAAATGAGAGAATTGTTTTTGACTGCAAAAAGGATTCTTGGCCTTGCTTGTGTCCTGGCTCTGTCTTGTATATACAAGTGAAACAAATTCAGTGTTCTGAACACAGTGTCTACTTACCATCTGCGTGACCTATAATGGAACAGAAGGGTTGGGTTTGGTAATCATTCCCATGTATCAACAGTAACAAGGCCATGCGTTTAAGGGGTTAATGTTCCTTCTGCAAATGATGCTCACAAGAGGAAAAGGAGAATAGGTCATAGTGTTTGTCATTTATAAGATATATATATAGTTTTAGACACGTGCGCACCAAAAATATGATAAATTGGCTTGCGGCAAATGTGCAAGAATAAAAAAATTATAATTGCCTAATGACATTGACGGTATAGAGAGAAACAGCAAATTTTATATGAAATGATCGCTCTATTACTGAACTACAGCCCACAGCTATCATGAGGCTGAATAAGTATATAGACCCAGGTACAGTGGCGTAGCTACCGTGGTTGCATCGGTCGCCACTGTGCCTCTGCGAACGTGCCGCTATCAGGGGGGACCCACGAGGCCCCCCCTTGCCACTGCACTGCCCCCCTCCCACTCCCTCTTGTGACCACAAGCAGTGTTTAGCTTGCGATCACAAAAGGCAGGCTGGGACTAGCCCCCGTCTCTAACACGCACTCCCTGTGCCGGAAGTAACAGTCCTGGCCACACTGAGCTCACTGGTGCTTGTGCTGCCGGGGATGGGATGGGACAGAGCCAGGGAGCCGCGCATCAGTCAGGGGCCAGACCGAGCCTGCAGGAGAAGAGAGAAAAAGAGCCACGATGGAGGAGCGAGTGGTTAGGTGAGTTGTGTGTTTTTTGGGGTTTTTTTATATGCTTTGCACAGACAGGTGGGCAACATAAGGTTGATAACATGGGGGGGCGTCTATGAGGGGGATCACAAGGGGGCATCTATAAGGGGGATTACATGGGGGCCATCTATAAGAGGGATAACATGGGGCATCTATAAGGGGGACAATACAGGGGGGCCATTTATAAGGGGACTACATGGGGGGGCGTATACAATAGGGCATGCACAGAGGGGTGCATGTACTATAGTGGACTACACAGAGGGGGGCATATACTATAGGCGGGTCACATAAAGTCAGTCTACCCACTAAATGAGTGCGTAAAGGGGACAACTTGATATAACTGCACTGTAATGTATATAAGTACAGAGCCTGTGTAGGGCTGTGTCTACCTCTATATGACTGGATGATGTGATATTGATCTTTGACTTTGACTTACAGGGGCCACCCTGTGTTTCCCTATTTAGGTCCCAAAGCTCGCAACAGAGTGAGGACCTGAGGGACTACGTATCAGGGTGGTTTGGTGCTCTCCCCACTAGTAGGCACCCTTTATCAATGGGCTTCCTTCTCTGGAGAAAGGGATATCTGGCTATTCCCGTGTTTTGAGACTCGCAACTGAGGCTCCACAGACCCCTTCTTTGCATATTTTGATATTAATCTTTGTAGAGTGGATTTTATTCAGTAGAAGCGGTGGTGTTAGTCAGTGTCTGGTGAAATTATTTGTTACTTATTTATTTATTGGATTTAGTATACTGGATTTTAGCAGTAACAATATGGTGGCTGCCCCTTGTATACTGGTAATATTGGCAATATTGGTCTTGGGGTATATATATATATATATATATATATATATATATATATATATATATATATATACCAATAGCATCGCTTGGTCAAGGAAGGGCCAAGTTGACCTCTTGCACCAGGGCCCAAGAGACATTAGCTACACCCCTGCCCAGGCACACTTAAAGGGGTTGTCCAGGCTTAGAAAAAGATGGCCACTTTTTTTTCAGAAACAGCGTCACTCTTGTCCTCAGTTTGGGTGTGTGTTTGCAGCATGGAATGGAGCTGAACACACACAACTTGGGGAGGGGGGTCCCTGCAAGAAATCCCTTTTCCTCTATCTAGTCACTGCTGCTTTATCTACTCTCTGTGGTGCCCTACACTAGGGGGCCATTTAAACTACCAACTGATGTTGAGGAATACATTGTGTGTCTCCCGCTCAGGTTGTCAAGCTATATGGTTGTGAAAGCACAATAAAAGACCTCATTGAAAACCAACCAAAGTGTGAACAGGGCTTTAAAAGGAACCCGTCACCAGGAAAATGCTATCTAAGCTATCAGCATCATGTTGTAGAGCAGAAGGAGCTGAGTGGATTGTTATATATCTTTATGGGGAAAGATTCAGTATAACTTGTAATTTATTGATTAAAATCTCGGATCTTTCCATGCTAAGGAGTCCAGTCCAATGAGAGACACCGCCCACTGGACTCCTTACCACAGAATGATCAGGGATTTCAATCAATATGTTACGTTATACTGAATTTTTTCCCACACAAATATATATCACTCTGCTCAGTTCTTCCTGCTGGATTGTGATGGCGAATAGATAGCATTGTTTTGCTGACAGGCTCCCTTTAAGGATGATAAAAGAACATACAAAGTGTGTAAACGTAGACCCTAAGTAATACTGCAGTGCCTGGGGAAGCCATGCTGACAGTGATACACGTTGGAGTCCATTTTCACTTGTACTTACAGAGACAGGAACCTTCTTTTTGATATGTATCTGTTCTGTACCCTCTGTTCTATACTCAGTATACAGCACAATGTGGGACATTGCAGCGGTAGGGGCTATTTTTATATACTGTACGTTACATGTCTATGTCCTTATAGGATATGATGTGGAATCATCGTAGCAGTAGAGGTTGGGGATGTTTGTACTCTTATCTTATCTTCACATGTTTTGTTGTATTGTATTAATGTTATATTACAGAACTGCATTCTTCTATGCATACGCTTTGTTTTGTTTTTAAAGTTTCTATTTTGCAACTTTTAAAATTTAAAATTTCCTTTTAATGTGCATCTCCTAGGTAACTGAGAGCAAATATTCTGTGTAGGGATGGTTCGAACCGAGTTCGGTTCGGGTTCGTACTCCGTAATGATTCCCGCTGTCTGCCCGCTCCGTGGAGCGGGCGGATCCAGCGGGAGGACCGCCTGGAAAACTGGGATACAGCCATAGCCATAGGCTTTTTCCCAGTTTTCCAGGCGTTACTCCCGCTGGATCCGCCCGCTCCTCGGAGCGGGCAGACAGCAGGAATCTGCTGCCGAGCGTTCGGGTTCATACGAACCCGAACCTCGGCAGGTTCGGACCATCCCTAATTCCGTGCTGAGTAGTCTTGTAGTTTCATACTTTCCTCCATTTTTACCTACTTACACTTCATAGGTAGCCAGAGGTTCTCCACAGGTAGAAGGCACTACAGCAGCAGGATTACACAGGATTATGTTTGTTTGAAAAATATCATCACGTGGATTAGTGGTTAGCAGTGTATCCTTGCAGTACTGGGGTCCTTGGTCCAAATCCTAACAATGTTGAAAGACAAACGACTCCATTGATCAGCTGACAATAATGTCGGCTGATCGTTGCCTTCTATTACCCAAAACGATTATCAGCCGTACTAGCCGATATCGTCCGAAAATGGCAGATAATCGTTCCGTGTAATAGGGCCTTGACTTTGGTGCAAAATGAAGCACGGACAGAGAAGAGGGACCGAGGAGAAAGGCGGCGGGTCCGCCAAGCCGTGCACCCAAAATGGCGCCGCAAGCGGGCAGTGCAACCAGAAGGCAGCTATACGGTTACAGAAATTCGCCAAGCACTCTGAATGGGCAGATGCGCACCCTTAAGAGGAGGATTCGGATTCCTCTGTACAAGACACAGGTACCGGGCAGAGTGATCCAGAGGAGGGTGCATATGGTCAGCAACTGATGGACACATGAGAGAGATAATACACTGGCTGCACAGCTCCCTCCTCCTACTGATAACCCCACCATCAAGGACGTTGATGCTGCACTAACACAGGTCAGTGCCTCCCTGCATACACATATAGGGGGCTTGAAAGAGGACATAAACTATAAAGTCATTGTTAATCATTTGCTAATCATTCGGCGCATGTGCACATCACACATTCATTCATAGTATAGAGTGTACAAACAATTGTAATATCGATCGTAATTACGATCATAACTAACGACTATCACTTCGTGTATTATGGTGAACGATTTCAGGTCATTCACAAAAGCTCATTTGCAATCGTTTATTATTAAGCAGAAAACACAAAATATTGCTTAATCTAATACAGGGGTGGGGAACCTCCGGCATCCACCGCATCCTCCTGTGCCTGTGACAGCTGCCAGGAGGATGCTGTGAGTGCCGGCTCCTTCCCCACTAGAGCGTCGCACGTCTTTCTTCTCCTGCGGGCTGTGCGCGATGACGTCATTTCATCGCGCAACGCCTGCAGGAGAAGACGGGCACAGAATAGAGGGGAGAGAAGAGGACCTGGGCAGCGTAGGAGCGGAGGAAAGGTGAGTGGGATGTTTATTTTTTTTATTTGGGGCAGACACTGGGGTTAACTATGCTACCAGGGGCGTGACTGGGGAGGGGGGGGGGGGTTAACTAGAGCCACCAGGGACATGCCAGGGGGGGTTAACTAAGCCACCAGGGACATGACTTGGGAGGCTAACTAGGCCAGCAGGGGCATGACTGGGGGGGGGGCTAACTAGGCCACCAAGGACATGACTGGGGGGGCTAACTAGGCCACCAGGGACATGACTGGGGGGGCTAACTAGGCCACCAGGGACATGACTGGGGGGCTAACTAGGCCACCAATGGCATGACTGGGGGAGCTAACTAGGCCACCAGGGGCATGACTGGGGGGGGGGGGGGGTTAACTAGGCCCCCAGGGACATGACTGGGGGGGGGGGGTAACTAGGCCACCAGGGACATGACTGGGGGGTTAACTAGGCTACCAGGGGCATGACTGGGGGTTAACTAGACTACAAAGGGCATGACTGGGGGTTAACTAGACTACAAGGGGCATGACTGGGGGGTAACTAGACTACAAGGGGCATGACTGGGGGTTAAATAGACTACAGGGGGCATCACTGGGGGTTAACTAGACTACCAGGGAGATCAGTAAGGGGTTAACTACAGCTACCAGGGGCATCACTGGAGGTTAACTCTGGTTACAGGGCATCACTAAGGATTCACATCAGGTACAAGGGGCATCAAACAGGGTTAACTACAATAGCAGGGGCATTAGGGGAACAATACTTTGCCTTGCCCCTGGTGCTGCAAACCCACGCTACTAACTGCCGTGCACAGTATGCAGCCCTTGAATGATTTTATTAATGCCCGACTGGCCCTCAACATAGAAAAGGTTCCCCACCCCTGATTTAATAGGACCCTAAGATTAAAATCGGCTAAACATTCTAAACTCACGATCTTTTGTCTAAGGGCCCCTATACACTTTATACTAGCGTCAGTATAAAGGTGGCCGTACACCTTAAGTAACAGTCACTTGACCGATTTTTCATTATGTTCAACTCCTATCTCCACCGACATCTGTGAGAGCTGCATTCTCATTATACTGACAGCTGAACCCATAAAGTGTGTGGGGTCCTTAAGGTGTATGAGTGCCTCCTGAATCACCACCAACATATGACGTTTGTAGAGATAGGGGTCTGGTGTGATGGATTTTTACTGCCCGAATCTTTTGTTCTTGGAGAGATAAGCCTGCTTAAAAAAAAAAATCAGGTCAACTGGTGTCAGAAAGTTATACAGATTTGAAAATTACTATTGTCTGTATGTGAGAGGAACTGTCCAGAACTCCAGAAATCCCCATAGAAAACCTTACCTACTTTGGACAGTTCCTGTCACAAAGAGTGGTGGCAGTAGGGAGCACTGTGTCAGACTGAAAAAAAAACACATTTCCTGCAGGACATGCAGCAGCAGATTTTTAAATAGTAAACTTTTTAACACCAGTACTTCTCTCTGAAGTACCCCCTTCACCTTCCCTACCCCTCCAAATGATTGTTCTGCTGACCGCTTTCACTCCTGCCCACCCCATACACATGCATGTTGTTGAAAAGGTATGGGCACCTTAAGACATATGTTGACTTCCTGACGTGACAAAGGATGTTGGTTGAGAGAAAGATTGGCCATGTTGGATTTTTACTACCTGACACTAATGTTCTTGAAGAGATAAGCTAACACCATAGTTGTCTGGCTGTAGCTTACCCCTTCCCATATAAAGGCCCTATTACACCATTACACACATTTGCTTGGGGGAGATTTATCAAACATGGTGTAAAGTGAAACTGGCTCAGTTGCCCCTAGCAACCAATCAGATTCCACCTTTCATTCCTGACAGACTCTTTGGAAAATGAAAGGTGGAATCTGATTGGTTGCTAGGGGCAACTGAGCCGGTTTCCCTTTACACCATGTTTAATAAATCTCCCCCATAGTGTGTGGGAACTGCAAGGACCTGCCGGACTCGCTGCGAGTCCGTTCGTGTGAATATACCCTAAAACTTTTTTTTTTATTTCACCCGACTAATCGTTATAAGTAAAAGTTTCCCCTCTTCTATCTATTGTATATGGGTACTTTTAGTAAGCAAAACTTGAGAGACATAACAAGGTCATGGTGGACAAACCACACATAACTCACAGAGAACATGGTTATGTTTCCATTCTTCTAGTTACACAATAACCTGTTTCTATTTTCCTATTATGTACAGTGTATTGTTCATCTGTCATGTACTGTATACTAGGTTCGTATAATGCAGCACAGATACAAGAAATACTGGGGCAGATTTGTAAATGCAAATGCGCCAGGATTTTGCCCTAATGTAAAGTCCCTATTATACGACACGAATATCAGCCTTACCTTGCCGATTACTGGCCGTTCAGGCCGACAATCGCTTTGTGTAGTAGTGCAGATAGAAAGGCAATGATCTTGTGGTCTTTCAACATGCTAAAAGATCCTAATCATGTCAGTGACGGTCTGTTGCTTGCGGGTCGGCAGTAGACCGATGCTGACTTCAATGGGCAGCCTGCACGATTTAAGGATTGTTCGGGCGGCCCCTTCCTGCTGCTCCCTGCTCGCTGTCTGTGTGAGTTATAGCACACATATGGAAAATTGGGCCGTGTAATACAGCTAAAAAAAACTATTCTTTGCCCACCAATTCACAATAAGGCTATATTTACACTAAGTAGGGGGGGGGAAAAAAGTACATTCAAGGGTCGCAGCACGGGGAAGCCGGTGCCGCTGTCCTTTTTTTGAACTGCCACCCGGTTCCCTTGTACAGCGACGTTCTATTCACAGGTACCGAGCTGGGGGTAAAGCACTGGAGGCGTGCCAGCCCGCTCCCAGTGGGAGGAAAACTCCTTCAATCAATGGAGCTGCGTCATAGAGGGGTGGGGGGACCCTCCCACTGGGGGCGGGCAGACCTGACCTCCAGGGCTTCACTGAATGTACCTTGTTTTAAGTGATGGAGGTTGTCTGCGTGGACCTCAAATAATGTTCATGGCAATTTTTTTCGGATGCCTTTTGCAAACAACGGATATTATTTTTCAGTTGTTCACACACAGTTTTTCTTTTTTCACCGTCCTTTCACCGTCTTTACTATAAAATGCAATAGACTTTTCCCTTAAAGACACACCCAAAGGCCAATTAATCCACCTAACCTAGAATAATGTACTAACAGTCGTTATTGCACCGATGGGCGGCCAAACCACAAAATGGCAGACGTTATTTTGGACTCATTTTTAAAAATTACAAATGGACAAAAAAAAAATGTTGTTTGAATATAGCCTAAGGGTTTTCTTTAAAATAGTGTGCTGGTAACTTGCTAGAGTGCCCTCCATTGCACATTTGTGTGTATGTGTGCACAAGATATGGAGATAACCCCTAAGGCTATGTTCACACACATAGTATTTCGGGCAGTATTTTTTTTCAACCAAAACCAGGAGTGGGTTGAAAACACAGAATCTGTGCAATTTTTTCCATTATAATTTTACCCTGTCAGATCCACTTAAAAAAGAGACTACAATAAATGAATTGTTAAACATGCGTCATACCATACATTACAAGTTAATCCCTGAATACCCCTAGACCATTCAGAGTATACATAGTCACAGCAAAACTCCTACCTCAGCCTTTCTCCCCACATCCGGTAAAGAGAGCCCGGTCACCCACATTAAGTTTAAGTAGGAAACTCCATGAACTGGAAGCCCCTCCAGAGTATCTGCTGCCCCTTTCATCTATTAATAGACTTTCCCGGTCTCACAATAGCTAAAGCATCCCATATGTTTATATCCTAGGACTGCTGCCAACATGCATCAACACTGTTTGGAACAGGCTATAAAAAAACTGAGATTGTGTTTTTTAGGCAAAGAAACAGGAAAAGGTTTCAAAATCAGAAACTGAAGCGTCCACGGCGAGGCTGGGACCCAGTATCTGCGCCGTAAGTTGTTGTGTCTAGAAGCTTATTTTAGGAACAATTAGGCTCTAGGCAGAAACCTGAGGTGAACGATTAGAACTGAGATTTTTCTAGTACAAACACAGTGTTACCAGACAGGATGAAAACAAGGTAAAAAGGGTCAGCCTGTGACTGTAGCCGCAACGCAGCATACAGTATGGATTAGGGTACAGACTGCAGCCCATACTCTGATGACAATCCATTGGCTATAACAGTGGCGTAGCTACCAGGGTCGCAGCGGTCGCCGCTGCGACCCGGCCCGCTACGAGGGGGGGCCGCGAGGGGACACCCCCGTTGCCACTGCACTGCTCCCCCCTTAAATTACTCTTGTGACCGCAAGCATTGATTTGCTTGCGGTCACAAGAGCGTGCTCGTCCGGGCCCCCGGCTGATGCGCGGCTGCCGGGGGTGTCCCGTCCTATCCCCGGCAGCGCGCCGCATCAGTGAGCTGCCTGGGGCCTTGACTTCCGGCACAGGAAGCGCACGTCAGAGACGCTTCCTGTGTCAGAAGTCACAGCCCCGGCGTACAGGGAGCTTACTGATGCGCCGCGCTGCCGGGGATCGGATGGGACACCTCCGGCAGCCGCGCATCAGCCGGTGACAGCGCCTGAAGAAGAAGAGGATAGCCGGGGGAGCGGGTTGTCAGGTGAGTTTGTGTGTTTGTTTTTTTTAAATACTGCTTAGCATAGAGGAGGAGGGGGGGGGCATCTATAATGGGGGGAAGAGAAGGGGGGGCATCTATAATGGGGGAAAGAGAACAGGGGGGCATCTATAATGGGGGGAGAGGGGGCATCTATAAGGGGGGAAAGAGAACAGGGGGGCATCTATAATGGGGGGAGAGGGGGGCATCTATAAGGGGGGAAGAGAACAGGGGGGGCATCTATAATGGGGGGAGAGGGGGGGCATCTATAATGGGGGAGAGGGGGGCATCTATAAGGGGGGAAGAGAAGAGGGGGCATCTATAATGGGGGGAGAGGGGGGCATCTATAAGGGGGGAGAAGAGGGGCCATCTTCAAGGGGGGGAGAGGGGGCCATCTATAAGGGGAGGGGGTATCTATAAGGGGGGGAGAAGAGGGGGCCATCTTCAAGGGGGGGAGTGGGGGCCATCTATAAGGGGAGGGGGGCATCTATAATGTGGGGGAGAGAGGGGGCATCTATAATGGGGGTAGAGGGGGTCATCTATAAGGGGAGAGGGGCATCTATAATGGGGGGGGAGGGGGCATCTATAATGGGGGGGGGAGAGGGGGCATCTATAATGGGGGGGAGAGGGGGCATCTATAATGGGGGTAGAGGGGGTCATCTATAAGGGGAGGGGGTCATCTATAAGGGGAGGGGGCCATCTATAAGGGGAGGGGGCCATCTATAAGGGAAGGGGGGTGCAACATGCAGTGGGGGCCATCTATATATACTATAAGGGGGTCACATAGAGTCAGGGCTACCCACTAAATGAGGGTGTAAAGGGGCCAATACAGATGTGCAGTGTGTATAGAGATGAGGATGGTGCCAGTGTGAGGAGACTAATATGTCTGTCTGGCAGATTCTGTGGATTCGTGGCTCGGAGAAGTTCTTATAATGGCCCAGGACGGATGGAAAAGATGAAAAGGAAAGAACTCCGATCAGAAAAGACGTCCCCTGTGAGTCACCTGATATATCTGCGCTGTAATTTATATGGTGTATACAACCTGTGTGGAGCTGCTTCCACCTCTACATGAGTGTATGAGGTGATAGTGATCTGTGTACAGTGGATCTTATTCAGTAGAAGAGGTGGTGTTAGTCAGTATGTGGCGGTGTTAGTCGGTATGTGGCGGTGTTAGTCGGTATGTGGCGGTGTTAGTCGGTATGTGGTGGTAATATTTGTTACTTGTTATCCGGTACTGTGTTTTATTGGTCTCAGTATACTGGTTTTGGTCAGTAACAATGTGGTGGTGATGGTAGTGGTTGTGGTGTGGCGTTAATATTTGCCCCTTGTATACTTGTATTATTGGCAATATTGGTCTCAGTATACAGTAACAGTATGGCGGTAATATATGTGGTGATAATATTTTCACTTCCTATATGCTGGTGTTATTGGTAATATCTGTCTTGGAGTGTGTATATATATATATATATATATATATACATACACACACATACACCTACCAGTAGCATCACTTGGTCGTGAAAGGGGGGGGCCCAAGTTGACCTCTCGCACCAGGGGTCACTTAAGGGGTCAATAACACGCGGCAGCGCGATCGCTGCAGCGTGTCATTACCGGTGAGGTCCCGGCTGCTCACTGCAGCCGGCCCCCACCTGCTATGAAGCGCGCTCCGCTCCGGAGCGCGCTTCATATCGGGAGAAACACCCAGGACGTAGAGTTACGTCATGGGTCGTCTGGGGACAGACTTCCATGACGTAACCCTACGTCCAGGGTCGTCTAGGGGTTAAACCAAAGCAAATTTTCCCATAAGAAATCACTGATATGCAGACAAATGGTTCCATGCCCCCCAAATAATGATTTTTTTTTTTAAATCTGAATAACATGTAAAACAATGAAACAAACATTAAGAAAGATAAATATATCATATTATAATTTACTGTACAGTATAGCAATCAGCATGTGGTGTATAATGTATAGAATGTGCATAAAAATGAAAAAACAACAGCAGTTTTTAGATACAAGATGGAACTGCAGATCCCCATAATGCAGTAGCGTAGTACAACAGGCTAGACTAGAGAAGCAGGGCTGCTGTCAGAGGTCTGTGTGATCACATGACAGCAATGGGGAAGGGGTGTGTGCAGCATGGTCCAATCAGGAAGTGAGAATCACAGACCTGTGCAGGAGGACAGAGGTAGAAACTTCTCTATACAGCAGTGTGAATGGCTGAGTGTAAGTGCAGGCACATTATAGCAGCAGTGTGTATAGCTGAGTGTGAGTGCAGGCACATTATAACTTCAGTGTGAATGGCTGTATGGAGAGTGCAATCACACTATAGCAGAAATGGAGAGGATGGGAAACACAAGGGCTGGCAGAAACTGCAGGGAGCATAAAGCAATGAGCAGAGCATACATGGGCACATACATGCAGCACTCTGTATGGGGAGAGAGTGGTTACAGCTATAAAGAGATTACCTCCAAAGTCCTGTCCCCTGATGCAGTCCCCAGCCTGAAGTGCATCTGCCATGATTTGGAAAGTGAGGGAGACTTCCTGGGTCAGAGTACAGTGCTGTAGGCCCAGCTATGTAGACCATCCCCTCCTCTGCTTCCCCTCCCACCCAGTACAGTGAGCTCTTTAACCAAAGCAATGCTCTTAAACCAAGTAACTATTTAGAAAAACTGTGAGCTCTTCTTGCAAAATGCTCTTAATCCAAGTTTTTGTTAAACCAAGGTACCACTGTATTCTCACACAGTCTCGTAAACTGCTCCCCCCACCCCTTCCCCCAAAGAGGTAGGTATCTTTGGCTCAAAAGGCCGCAGTTTCTTTTTTTTTTTTTTTTTTTTTTAAACAGCTATTAAATATTACAATGTGTACATTGGCAGATGTTTTATTCATTCCATTGAACTCAATAACTGGAAAAAGACAGGAAACAAATCATGGGTTAAAATAGTCCTAGGGTAGAAAAGAAATCACGCCAGACTAAGGCTATGCTTACACAGAGTTTCTGTTTATACTTAGAAAAGAGCAGCAGTTTTTCTGCAGCCATGTTTTTCTCAAAAGACAGATGTTTTTTCCAAAATAAACAGATATTTAATAATTCAATGCGTGCATTACAAGGAATTTTTCCATTGAGTTCTATTTAACTCAATATTTGGAAAAAGTTGACCGTGTAAATGACCCTCACTTGAGGGTATGCACAATCTGATGGTAAGGTTTAATTCACACTTTCAGTGATTTTTACGATGCATGGATGAAGTCCCCCATTTTTCTCTGTGATCCGTGAAATCTGTGCTTGCATCCATTGTGCATTCATTTTTTTCGTCCGTGTCTGTGTTTTTCACAGATTTGTTTAAGGGTGCGTTCACGCCTACAGGATCCGCAGCAGATTTAATGGTGCAGATTTGATGCTGTGTTGAGTTATTTAAATGAAATCTGCTGCGGATCCGCTGCGGATCTGCAGCAGAAAATCAGCTGCGGATTCGGTAAGTGTGAACGTACCCTAAAGCTTTTTAAATTACACTGATTACATCACATTTGTGTTTTTCATGGATTGAATGAATGTACACAGATGCCAGATCAATTTTACATTTTATGTTTTGTACAATAATATGGGGGCAGCCATCTTGCTTGAGCTATTATTAACAGCGTTTAGTCACATGCTTTACAATCAAGTCTCATGGACATAGGCGGTAAACAACAGAACCTGTTCCTTTGAGATTAATGTAAAACATTACCGGGCATGCTCTGGGACCTTTAGAAGAAGTCATTCCACTGGGAGTTGCTATTGTCTTATACTGGTGCTATCTATATAGTAGTGTCACCTGTTGGTGTAATTCTTTACAGGTCACTTTACAGCAGTTACTTTTATCACTGCAGACACAACAGGAAGTCTCAGCTTTACACCTAGAGGTGAGACTAAAAATTGCAAGATTTGGAGATTATTTTAAATATAGAAAATTAAAAAAAAAATCACAGAAAATGTTTTTTAACATAAAACTTTTATTTAAATATTAGGGGATCTACTGATGACACATTCCCATTAAAGTAAACTTCATTTTCCTGAAATCAGTATGGTAAATATTTCCATAGTATAGCTGCCCTGCACATATTACTTAATGAATTCAGTCTGCCTTTATGTCTGTAAAACCTTGTAATCTCTTGAGACTATAAGTATTGCTTGATGACTTGCTTGGTCACATGTGTTTCAAATATATAATGCAAATAATTCTATCCAGCCGTCATGTAGAATTGCACAACACAAACTTTGGGAATTCCACTGGGGAGACAATTAACTGTCTAGACTGGAGTCTTTATAGTAATACTGTCAGATACCTCAATGTCATGCTTGAGCAGAAGGGCCCACTCTAGTGACGTGCACAGGGGTTATGAGGTTTGTGTCTATGGATAAGTAATAAGTAGAGAGCGGCAATTAAAGATGTTTACAATAGGAGTAAATGTCATCATAATTATCAAGATGGTTGATGTAATATAATACAAAAGGCATAGAACATGGTATGGACGCACCTATAGATGACATCTCGTACATGTGCATAGTAAAATTGTTTTATCTACTAACAAATGTAACAGACATCTGTCATGAAGTGTACCAGTGCATTTGGCTGAGAGAAAGGTCAGGCTATCAGATTCACACATCTTCTAAATGTGACTAGTTATCAGTGCCCCTGTTCTTTATAAGGTGCTTTGGTGCACTGTGGGCAGGGCTAGCCCCCTTATGGCACCAATCTGCCTCGGCTAGTCCGCCCCTCGTAACACTATTAGTTAGAAGGGGCGGGTCGCTGGGGCAGATCGGTGCACTGAGGGCGGTAGACCCAACCCCAGTGCACTGAAACACCTTATTAGCATATAAAATGCACTATAGGGACAAATCAGATGCTTCCCTTTAACCTGTTAGTTGAGTATCTAGTACAAAGAGGGGACCAGACCAGAACAGTGAGAGTTGGTTGCCAAGGCCTAGTCAGGGACACATCAGGCCAAACCTGGTTCTTGTGAAGAATTTCCACAGGCACTCTGTGTATCAGCCCTGGCCTGAAGGATATTCTTCTGTGGCCATTGAAAGGAAGACCAGAGTCACTTCTTCTCCCCTTAGAGGGTAACCCTTGGTCAAGGACCTCCCAGAAATCTGTTACCTTTGTGGACCTTTCCCTAAGAGCCAATAAGTGTGCTTCTCCTCCCCTGAGGGAGTCTAAACATCCTAGGATCCAGCTCAGAACAACCCCTGACTCTCACAAGTTACAGTGGTTATATTTATAGTGCTTGAAAAGCACTATATTGTAATCCGTATTCTTCTTCTTCTTCCGTTTCTTCTTCCAGCCATTTTTCTGCACGTAATACAGCCCGAACAGCTTTGCGCACAAACTCAGTTCAAACTGCGTTTCGAAGCCCTCGGTGGTGTGGGGTGTGCTATCTATTTTTCGTTTCGATCGGATTTGTCGTTTTTAAGAAATTTACGTTTAAAGACCCCAAATTTCCCATAGAAAATAATGGCCCATTGCAAACAATGGCCACACTCTAACCGCTAACAGCCAATCACAGCACATATGCAAATAGCTGAAATATAGCAGCCAATAGGAACTCTAAGGTCTCGTCATGCATTGTATCACACCATCCACAGTCACATGTCCACTATTGGCCAATAGAAGATGTAATATATGGAAGGTCCTTAACCATTTTGTCTCCCTGACATGAGTAAGATTGTCATGGTAACCGAGCAATGGTCTTTTCCATTATAAGTAGCAGAGGTCAGTCAGTAAAATAGCAGAGCTGAGGCAGCCATGTAGCAGGTACGGGATCCAAGCTGCTCTTAAAGGGACGGTACCCAAGCCGCTCTTAAAGGAACAGTACCCAAGTCGCTCTTAAAGGGACCCAAGCCGCTCTAAATGGGTCCCTTTAAAAGCGAACTAAGTACCTGTAAGAGCGACCTGGGTCCCTTGAGGGGGTAAATGGGTCCCTTTAAGAGCGAAATATGTCCCTTTAAGAGCGAAATATGTCCCTTTAAGAGCGACCTGGGTCCCTTTAAGAGCGAAATGGGTCCCTTTAAAGGAAATATTTCGCTCTTAAAGAGACCCGTTTCGCTCAAACTGGGTTCCTTTAAGAGAGAAATATGTCCCTTTAAGAGCGACCTGGGTCCCTTTAAGAGCGACCTGGGTCCCTATAAGAGCAAAATATGTCCCTTTAAGAGTGACCTTGGTCCCTTTAAGAGCAAAATATGTCCCTTTAAGAGCAAAATGGGTCCCTTTAAGACCGACCTGGGTCCATTTAAGAGCGAAATATGTCCCTTTAAGAGCAAAATATGTCCCTTTAAGAGATAAATTGGTCCCTTTAAGAGTGACCTTGGTCCCTTTAAGAGCGACCTTGGTCCCTTTAAGAGCGACCTGGGTCCCTTTAAGAGCGAAATGGGTCCCTTTAAGAGTGATCTGGGTCCCTTTAAAGGAAATATTTCACTCTTAAAGAGACCCATTTCGCTCTTAAAGAGCGACCTGGGTCCCTTTAAGAGTGAAATATGTCCCTTTAAGAGCGACCTTGGTCCTTTTAAGAGCGAAATATGTCCCTTTAAGGGCAAAATGGGTCCCTTTAAGAGCGAAATATGTCCCTTTAAGAGCGACCTGGGTCCCTTTAAGAGCGACCTTGGTCCCTTTAAGAGCGACCTGGGTCCCTTTAAGAGCGAAATATATCCCTTTAAGAGAAAAATGGGTCCCTTTAAGAGCAAAATATGTCCCTTTAAGAGCGAAATATGTCCCTTTAAGAGCAAAATCGGTCCCTTTAAGAGCGACCTGGGTCCCTTTAATAGCGACCTGTGTCCCTTTAAGAGCGACCTGGGTCCCTTTAAGAGCGAAATATATCCCTTTAAGAGAAAAATGGGTCCCTTTAAGAGAAAAATATGTCCCTTTAAGAGCGAAATATGTCCCTTTAAGAGCAAAATCGGTCCCTTTAAGAGCGACCTGGGTCCCTTTAAGAGCGACCTGTGTCCCTTTAAGAGCGACCTGGGTCCCTTTAAGAGCAAAATATGTCTCTTTAAGAGCAAAATCGGTCCCTTTAAGAGCGACCTTGATCCCTTTAAGAGCGAAATATGTCCCTTTAAGAGCTAAATGTGTCCCTTTAAGAGCAAAATGGGTCCCTTTAAGAGCGAAAAATGTCCCTTTAAGAGATAAATCGGTCCCTTTAAGAGCGAAATATGTCCCTTTAAGAGCAAAATATGTCACTTTAAGAGCGACCTGGGTCCCTTTAAGAGCGAAATGGGTCCCTTTAAAGGAAATATTTCGCTCTTAAAGAGACCCGTTTCGCTCAAACTGGGTTCCTTTAAGAGAGAAATATGTCCCTTTAAGAGCGACCTGGGTCCCTTTAAGAGCGACCTGGGTCCCTATAAGAGCAAAATATGTCCCTTTAAGAGTGACCTTGGTCCCTTTAAGAGCAAAATATGTCCCTTTAAGAGCAAAATGGGTCCCTTTAAGACCGACCTGGGTCCATTTAAGAGCGAAATATGTCCCTTTAAGAGCAAAATATGTCCCTTTAAGAGATAAATTGGTCCCTTTAAGAGTGACCTTGGTCCCTTTAAGAGCGACCTTGGTCCCTTTAAGAGCGACCTGGGTCCCTTGAGGGGGGAAATGGGTCCCTTTAAGAGCGAAATATGTCCCTTTAAGAGCGAAATGGGTCCCTTTAAGAGTGATCTGGGTCCCTTTAAAAGGAAATATTTCACTCTTAAAGAGACCCATTTCGCTCTTAAAGAGCGACCTGGGTCCCTTTAAGAGTGAAATATGTCCCTTTAAGAGCGACCTTGGTCCCTTTAAGAGCGAAATATGTCCCTTTAAGGGCAAAATGGGTCCCTTTAAGAGCAAAATATGTCCCTTTAAGAGCGACCTGGGTCCCTTTAAGAGCGACCTTGATCCCTTTAAGAGCGACCTGGGTCCCTTTAAGAGCGAAATATGTCCCTTTAAGAGAAAAATGGGTCCCTTTAAGAGCAAAATATGTCCCTTTAAGAGCAAAATATGTCCCTTTAAGAGCGACCTGGGTCCCTTTAAGAGCAAAATCGGTCCCTTTAAGAGCGACTTTGGTCCCTTTAAGAGCGACCTGTGTCCCTTTAAGAGCGACCTGGGTCCCTTTAAGAGCAAAATCGGTCCCTTTAAGAGCGAAAAATGTCCCTTTAAGAGATAAATCGGTCCCTTAAAGAGCGAAATATGTCGCTTTAAGAGCGAAATATGTCCCTTTAAGAGCAAAAAAGAGCAAAATGGGTCCCTTTAAGAGCGACCTGGGCCCCTTTAAGAGCGAAATGGGTCAGTTTAGGAGCGACCTGGGCCCCTATAAGAGTTACCTGGGCCCCTTTTAAGAGCGACCTTGGTCCCTTTAAGAGCAAAATATGTCCCTTTAAGAGATAAATTGGTCCCTTTAAGAGTGACCTTGGTCCCTTTAAGAGCGACCTTGGTCCCTTTAAGAGCGACCTGGGTCCCTTGAGGGGGGAAATGGGTCCCTTTAAGAGCGAAATATGTCCCTTTAAGAGCGAAATGGGTCCCTTTAAGAGTGATCTGGGTCCCTTTAAAAGGAAATATTTCACTCTTAAAGAGACCCATTTCGCTCTTAAAGAGCGACCTGGGTCCCTTTAAGAGTGAAATATGTCCCTTTAAGAGCGACCTTGGTCCCTTTAAGAGCGAAATATGTCCCTTTAAGGGCAAAATGGGTCCCTTTAAGAGCAAAATATGTCCCTTTAAGAGCGACCTGGGTCCCTTTAAGAGCGACCTTGATCCCTTTAAGAGCGACCTGGGTTCCTTTAAGAGCGAAATATGTCCCTTTAAGAGGAAAAATGGGTCCCTTTAAGAGCAAAATATGTCCCTTTAAGAGCAAAATATGTCCCTTTAAGAGCGACCTGGGTCCCTTTAAGAGCAAAATCGGTCCCTTTAAGAGCGACTTTGGTCCCTTTAAGAGCGACCTGTGTCCCTTTAAGAGCGACCTGGGTCCCTTTAAGAGCAAAATCGGTCCCTTTAAGAGCGAAAAATGTCCCTTTAAGAGATAAATCGGTCCCTTAAAGAGCGAAATATGTCGCTTTAAGAGCGAAATATGTCCCTTTAAGAGCAAAAAAGAGCAAAATGGGTCCCTTTAAGAGCGACCTGGGCCCCTTTAAGAGCGAAATGGGTCAGTTTAGGAGCGACCTGGGCCCCTATAAGAGTTACCTGGGCCCCTTTTAAGAGCGACCTTGGTCCCTTTAAGAGCGAAATATGTCCCTTTAAGGGCAAAATGGGTCCCTTTAAGGGCAAAATGGGTCCCTTTAAGAGCAACCTGGGTCCCTTTAAGAGCAAAATATGTCCCTTTAAGAGCGACCTGGGTCCCTTTAAGAGCGAAATATGTCCCTTTAAGAGCAAAATCGGTCCCTTTAAGAGCGACCTTGGCCCCTTTAAGAGCAAAAGATGTCCCTTTAAGGGCAAAATGGGTCCCTTTAAGAGCAACCTGGGTCCCTTTAAGAGCGACCTGGGTCCCTTTAAGAGCGAAATATGTCCCTTTAAGAGCAAAATGGGTCCCTTTAAGAGCGAAATATGTCCCTTTAAGAGCAACCTGGGTCCCTTTAAGAGCAAAATGGGTCCCTTTAAGAGCGACCTGGGTCCCTTTAAGAGCGAAATATGTCCCTTTAAGAGCAGAATCGGTCCCTTTAAGAGCGACCTTGGTCCCTTTAAGAGCGAAATATGTCCCTTTAAGAGCGACCTGGGTCCCTTTAAGAGCTAAATATGTCCCTTTAAGAGCAAAATGTGTCCCTTTAAGAGCAAAATGGGTCCCTTTAAGAGCGAAATATGTCCCTTTAAGAGATAAATCGGTCCCTTTAAGAGCAAAATATGTCCCTTTAAGAGCAAAATGGGTGCCTTTAAGAGCGACCTGGGCCCCTTTAAGAGCGAAATGGGTCCCTTTAAGAGCGACCTGGGTCCCTTTAAGAGCGACCTGGGTCTCTTTAAGAGCGAAATAGGTCCCTTTAAGAGCTAAATGGGTCCCTTTAAGAGCGACCTGGGTCCCTTTAAGAGCGACCTGGGTCCCTTTAAGAGCGACTTGGGTCCCTTTATGAGCGAAATGATTCCAGTCGCTCTTAAAGGGATCCATGTAGCTCTTAAAGGGATCCATGTAGCTCTTAAAGGGACGGGACCCAAGTCACTCTTAAAGGGACCCAAGTCGCTCTTAAAGGTATGGGACCCAGGTCACTCTTATAGGGATGGGAGCCATGTCGCTCATAAAGGAATGGGATCCAAGTTTCTCTTAAAGGGAAGTCACTGGTAAAGGGGCGCTCTTTTCAAGCACTATGTATTTTTCTGGAAATGCAAATCTAGTTATTATTACTATGCTCAGGGAAGTGTGAAATTACATAAAAATTCCCATGTCTTCCTCACTCCCCCGCAGCCTACAGAATCCCATAGCTCTGGTCTATGCAGGTTTGTAGACTAGATGTCACAGGTCCGCTCAGTCAGTCAGTGGCTGCAGCGGCGTTCTGTGTGTGATGTCACATCTACAATCCTGAAAGATTGTGAGAAAGCTCCATGATTCTGGGGCAGTTGGGGAGTTAGGAAAGTGTGTACGTTTTGTGGTAGACGGCCGGGACGAACTTCACTGACACCGGCCATTCTGTGATATGGCCGGGTACCACCACACCACCTGTTCCTATTTCATCAATGTTGGAACTGTAAACCTTTTAGGAATTGTGCCACCATGTATGTAGATGCCCTGTTACTGAGAGTTACCCATTGAACTCTGGTCTTGTTCTTCAATTTTCCAGTGTCTCGCTTAATACTGCACCAGCTTAACACCATGGGCATTTTAAGGGCACCATCAGCTGCCACTTGATACACCAGTGCTGCCGACCAGCACTGGTGCAGTCTTCTCTTAGGCTACATTGGTCCATCTGCTCTAACGTGCAGCACTACATATACCAGCTGGCCCATGGAACAGCACCAGGCACCCTTCCATCTGTACTCTGCAGTCATGTATATGGTGCACAGCGCTTGTAGCATGTTTTTAATGCATCTTGTGCTGTTTATCTGGTGCATTTTGTTAGATAAATGTGACCTATTGTGTATATTTGCTCTTGCCCAATATCTTCTAAGAACACGATTCCCGCATGACCTTCAATGTGTTTTCTCTCTTTATTATAGAAGCAGTAGCGACAGCTAATGTTTACTGTCTATTTTACAACATTTGGGCGCAGACGAGAAAGAGCAAAGTAAAAGTTAAAAAAAAAAGTAAAAGTCTTGCTTTGGCTCAAAGTTTATTAACTTTGCCTTAACTAGAATTAAGCAGATGATGGAAAACACAGGCCCGGGCAATAACCCGTCTCCCTATACTGTGCAATTACATTATACAATCACCTACAGTAAATGGAAAATGTGCGCTGTTCAGGGCATTGGTGTCTGAGCCTCTGGCTGACTTTGTCTCTTCTGATGTTTTTTTCCACACAGAAGGAATCACTTGACAATTAAAAACACCATTTACTATATATAGGGCGTCCTGTGGGAAAAGAAGGCAGTAAAGGCAATGTATTTGTTACCTCACACAAGACGGCCTTGTCGGTACTTTCTCACTATACATAAACGTGTCCTCCCATAGACTACGACATGTATGGATTGTTCATAGTTTCCATGCAGTGCAGCTTATGGTTATGGCCGACACTTAATCCTCTACTGATCATGTCAAATCCAGGTACTATGGGGAGAAGTGTTTTACGTGTTTGGTTAAGACTGTGTCTAATCTTAGTAAGCTCAGTAAAGACGTTGTTGCCTGTAGGTGGAGTCCGCTAAGGAAAGGCTGTGGCGGGTACCTTTACCCACAGAAGCAACAGGACAGCAGACACTGCCTGTGGTCTGTGATGTAATATCTTTCCCCACTTCATGTATAACGTCACCCTTAGCATAGGAGTAGGCAATGGGTAGGGTGGGGGGAGGGGTCTTACTCCAGACAGTTTTGTTTTGCTTGGTTGGATGTAACAAAAAAAAAAAAAACAACAAGCAATATTTAACTACACCAATCCTATAAAGCTCTTGTTCCGTGGACTTATTAAAGTATAAAATAATGTACTTAATGTAAATAATTATTCACAACATTATTCCAGACCTCAACCAGACCCCTAAATACACTGGAACCCAAAATTAATTCAGACCCCAAATTACACCAAAATACCCACTTTCCTCACCCCCCCCCCCCCCCATTTATCATGATTTACCCCGTAAATCATCATCAAAATCTATACATGCTGGAAGCAGGTGTAGATTTTGCACGCCGGGCACTGATTCGGGTGCCCAGCCGGATCCACTAAGAGGTGTGCGCCTCTTAATGTATCCTGCCAGGGAAAAGGGGGCAGGGCCTAATAAAAGACCGGCGTACTTGTACGCCGGTCTTCGTAAATCCCCCCCTGGGACTTTGGAACAGAGTCTAAAATGAAAATATAAGTATAACATATAACTGCTGGGGAGACCCAAAATATGAGGTTAAGCAGGGGAAACCTACCAATGTGGATAGCAGCAGCATTAGCATGGCAATTGCGTCATGGTACAACAAAGATCATGCTCAGAAACCCAGGCCACTAGGTGGCAGAACTGCACAGACACTGATTGGCTGTGAGTGACCTGTAATAGCCGAACCCAAAAGTTCTGGCCCAGACCTGAGAAACAGCTCAGCAAAACAGCTGCCTCCCACCTCCCCCAGAGGAGTAAGAAATGTAAGGCAAATTGGCATCTGCCACATGAAGAAAAATGGAGGATGCTACTTGTAATTTCTGCCACCCTAGGCATCTGCCCTAAGGGGCCCTTATTATGACCCCACTATGGGCACCATATTATGATTCATCATAACCCAGTAATACGCATGAGGCCAAGAGTGAACTCTATTTGAGTTATCTCCCTTGTGGTTATACCTGGCACTTCTGGATAGACACATCATATAATATTTAGTTAATATCATTAGCTTCATTGTTTGTCAGTTCAGCGAAAAGGTAATGAGAGGTTAAACCCAGCGAGACATCCACAACAGTAATAACAGGCACTCTGTAAGCTGGAGATTTGGGAGACGGTCTCTGTATGATTCAGGAATATCCAAGTTCATCTCAAGACATTTACTACATTACCCGCCTTTACCTACAGTACAGTGATATACAATGTTATTAACAAGCAATATACATTTTATAATCAAGGAATTAATAAATTAATTAAAAAAATAAAAAACATATTAACTGTTGGGCTGGGTTCACACTGCCTTTTTGCACCTGTTTTTTAGTGTACACAAAAACAACACAAATGCATCAATTTTTTCCATTAAATTGATAGTATTAACAGACAGCAAAAACACAGTGTGAAGCCAGCCTCACCTAGTGTATGTATATTAAATCCTAGCAGCAGATCCTCCTTTGTTCTACTAAGTACATTTACACAGAAAGATTATCTGACAGATTATCTGCCAAAGATTTGAAGCCAAAGCCAGAAACAGACTATGCGATGCCCGGGCCCCTAGGGGCTACTCCGCTGAGAGGATGTTGTTGCGGGCAGGACCCGAGGCAGCTGCTAGCTAGAGGGTTGTCACGGTTTAGGCACGAGGGGTCACAGCTGGAAACCGGGCTCCTGACCGAGCGGAGACTAGGCATGCGATTCTTCGTTGTCCTTAGTCAGGGCACCAATCATCACACCAATGTCAAGGTTCAGAAATAGCGGTAGTTGTATATTTATTGTAACGGTGGTAACTAGTAGCAACAGACTCTCCAGATGCAACCGGGAATCAGGCAAACTTGAATAAGGCAGAGTAATGGGTGATGCTGCAATAGGCTGTGAGAGTAGCGTGCTGAATGATGGAAGTAGTAGTGGTACGGAAGTTGAGATGCTGGGTGGAATGAGACTTGGATGAATACTTGCAGTAGATGAAATGGAATGATGAGGAAGATAACGGAAAGCGACACCCAGATGAGGATCTTGAGACTTGAGACCGGAACACAGCCAGTGGATGGTAGCAGCAGAGCACACTGACCTCTCTCCTGGCAGTGGAGAGAGGACACACACACAACCCGTCCCCTGAAGGTGGAAGACAGGACTGAGGTAGGACAGGAAGTCACATTGTAACCCCAGCCAAAACTCGATGACTATTGGTGCTACCATGGCAACAGGGCACAGTCACGTGATACACCAGCCTTTGCATCATCACCCTTTGGGCATATACAAGAGAATATACATGAGACATGAGCATAACAGCAAACCTGAATACTGCAGGGGGTTACACAATACACAGTTGCAGTGGACCATAGCTTTCCAGAACAGGAATGGTTATAATAAAAGTGTAAAGACAGAATTGCAGACAAAATGGCCTGTTCTGGGACACTGCAACTATAAACAGAGATAAGGTCATAAAGAAAAGCCTGAGATTTCTCCTCTTTTTAAAGCCACTCCTGGCTTTGGCTTCAAATCTTTGGCAGATAATCTGTCAGATAATCTTTCTGTGTAAATGGACCTCTAGCTATCCATACACATATCTCTCCTGATCCATCCATAAATACACCTTATGGCTTTGTTATTGGTACATTATTCTGGTTCAGTAGACTGACTGGCCTTTGGTTGTGTCTTTAATTGAAAAGTCCATTGAATTTAAAGGGGTTATCCAGCGCTACAAAAACATGGCCACTTTTCCCCCTACTGTTGTCGCAAGTTTAGGTGTGGTTTGCAATTAAGCTCCATTTACTTCAATGGTACTGAGTTTCAAAACCCCACCCAAACTGGAGACAACAGGGGGAAAGTGGCCATGTTTTTGTAGCGCTGGATAACCCCTTTAATAGTAAAGATGGTGAAACGACGGTGAAAAAACTGTGTGAACAACAAAAAATAACGTCCACTGTTTGCAAAAGACGTCCAAAAATCATTGTGATCATTATTTTGATGTTATGCAGAAAACGTCTGTCATCTTATACACTGTGGGGGAGATTTATGAAAGGGTGTAAATATACACCTGGTGTAAACTGCCCACAGCAACCAGTCACAGCCCAGCTTTCAGCTCTGGTATAATATAAGAGGAGCTGTGATTGGTTGCTGTGGGCAGTTTACACCAGGTGTATATTTACACCCTTCCATAAATCTCCTCCTGTGTGCATTGGACGTCCATCATTCCATTTTCTTCAGTGCATTGCATTGAAGTCAATTTTATTGCGGCAAAAATAGACGTCTTTTTAAATAGAAAAAGCAGCTGCCTTTTCTCTTTTTTGAACGTCGTGTGAACATAGCTTATGTGTTAATTTTTTTTAGTAGACTTTAAAAACACAGGGGATGCATAAGGTGGCATACTGTTTAATAATATATATAATGTATGACTATATATTAGGTGCCGTATACCAATATAACAATATTCTCAGCCCTAAGCATTGCATTAGATGACCCAGAAATGTCCATCTCTTTAAAGCCTCACCTTTTGGATCGCAACTGTGGCACTGTAACGCCTGGAGTAGTGGATCCACTGGACCGTTACTAGCGATGGCACTAACCTCACCAGGGAGCGGAGTCTAAGGGGCCGCTGGTTTTCACCAGAGCTGCTTTCACCTGCTGCGGCAGGCGACCCCCAGGTCGCTACCCCTGGCTTGGTTGCTAGTAACGGCAGGCGAGGCGTGGCAGGAGCAGTAGGCAGGAGATGGTGCTGGCAGAGGTCTGTAGGCGTAACCGCAGGTGACAGGATGAACACAGGAGCAATAGTGTAACAGAGGAGCAGGAACCAGGAACAAGGACTAGGGACCAGGTAGCGGACAGGAATCAGGAACAAGGACTAGGGACCAGGTAGCGGACAGGAATCAGGAACAACAGGGAGCTGGGCCAAACGCTATGGGAAGCATGTAGAGGCTCCAACACCTGGAAGGGGGCAGGGCTGGAACTTATAGGGGAGTGATTAACATTCAAGCCAATTAGGAGCGCACTGCCCCTTTAAATTTGAGACAGCCAGCGCGCGTGCGCCCTAGGAAGCGGGGACGCGCTCGCCGGCCGACACAGCGACGGGCAGGAGCGCAGTGAGGTGAGGTGCCCCCCGGGTCCGAAGCAACAGCAGCGCCGGGTCCCTGCATATGGACACCGGCTGCTGCAGAAGTGGGAGAGAGGGTGCGGGGGCAGTCCGGAGCACGGGACGCCGCCGTGGCCCTAACAGTACCCCCCCTTTGGCCTCCCCCTCTTTCTGGTCTGCAAGAATTCCTTGATGAGATCCCGATCCAGGATATTAGATTCGGGTTCCCAGGATCTCTCCTCAGGACCAAAACCTCTCCAGTCCACTAGGAAGAAACGTCTTCCTCTGACAGTTTTCATAGCTAGGATGTCTTCAACAATGTATACGTCGTCAGAGACACAGGTAAGGAGTTAAAAAAATATTGTACGGCTGGTTATTATGTCAGGAACCGGTGACACCAGACACACAGAGACAGTGAGCCCTAAGCTCAGCCCCGCCCACTGACTCTACCTACTTGCCCCCCTAGGCTAAACCCTAGGGCAGCAACTGGGCGGCGGTCCCTGTACTGGCTTGGTGGGACAAAAAGACAAGACAGACAGACAAAACACAATAAAGAATGGTCGACAGTCCGGGTCACAACAATCGGGCAGAGCAGTACAAAAACACAATCCAAAAAGCAAGGTCAATAAACAGGCAATATGGTCAGAGGCAGGCAGCAAGAAAGCGAGGTCAAAAGAAACTAAGCAGGAGTCAGGAGAAAATAGAACACACAAGCAGGCAGAGACTAAGTCAATAACCGGCAGGCAGCAAGAAAGCGAGGTCAAAAGAAACTAAGCAGGAGTCAGGAGAAACCAGAAAACAGAACACACAAGCAGGCAGAGACTAAGTCAATAACCGGCAAGGCACAGGCAGAAGCTGAAATCTTAAATAGGAGACCAGGAACCAAGTCCAGAAGATGATAGCAGGGACCAGCTGTCAATCACTGAGGCAAAGGCAGGTTAACCGTTACATGACCAGGGAAGCTTAGAAGCACAGACATGGGTGGGGCAGGGAAAACAATTAGCAGACCAGAAGAAATAAGACACAGTTCAGACAGGGCAAAAACAAGGCAAACAAAACACAGAATAAATGGAAGATTATGGCCAAAATCGCAGTCTTTGGCGCAGAGGTCGAATCTTTGCAGCAGAGGGTGGCACTGATGCCTTTTCAGGCGCGATCATGACATTACCCCCCCTTTTATGAGGGGCCTCCGGACTGATGAGGGCAGTAGTCTGGAGAACTTGCCCTGAGGGTGTCTGGATGGAGACTGGCATAGTCAACCTTGGAGAGGTGGCATTCACACCTAGGGAGGCCTCTCCCACCGGACCTAGGTGCGAGCGTTTCCCGGACGCTGAGGACGTTGGGGACATCTCTGCCGGTAGTAATCAGCGCCACCGCAATAGAGGCAGAGATTCAGCTCCAGTCGACGGGCCCTCTCATCAGTCGTCAGGCAAGCTCGTTCCACCTGCATAGGAACTTCTGGAGACGACTGGGGCATAGGAGCAACGGGATTCTGGAACACCGGTGCCAGCCGGGGATGGCGACGGGGCAGACTCAAACGCCGTTCTTGCCGGACCTCCTCCTCTCTCTCGGAAAACCTGGTGTAGACTCTGGTAGCCAGTAGAATGAGTTTGTTCAAGGAGGTAGGAAGGTCTCGGGCAGCGAGCACATCTTTCACTCGACTGGACAGGCCCTTTTTAAAGGTGGCATTTAGGGCGGCCTCATTCCAGTCTTTTTCTGCAGCCAGGGTGCGGAACTGGATGGCGTAATCCCCAACGGAGGATGTTCCTTGAGATAGATTGAGGAGAGCAGTCTCAGCCGAAGATGCACGGGAAGGTTCCTCAAAGACAGAGCGGAACTCGGCCAGGAAGGTTCGGAGATTAGCAGCAACAGGGTCATCACGGTCCCACAGCGGTGTGGCCCAGGCCAGAGCTCTACCTTCCAATAGGCTGATGATGAAAAGCCACTTTAGAGCGCTCGGTGGCAAACTGACTGCTTAGAAGTTCAATATGCATAGTGCATTGAGTCAGGAATCCTCTGCACTACTTGGGGTCACCTCCATATTTACTTTGGAGAGCCAGTCGTAGTTTTGAAGAGGCTGCAGGAGGTGATGAATGCTGAGCTGTGGTATGCTGCTGTACGGCTGCAGTCAGTTGTTGGATCAGCTGTGACTGTTGCTGGATCTGTTGAGCCTGTAGGGCGACCACTCGGGCTACTTCACGGATATCAGGCACCTCGCCGGGATCCATGGTTGAAGCCTACTGTAACGCCTGGAGTAGTGGATCCACTGGACCGTCACTAGCGATGGCGCTAACCTCAACAGGGAGCGGAGTCTAAGGGGCCGCTGGTTTTCACCAGAGCCCGCCGCAAGGCGGGATGGACTTGTCGTGGCAGGCGACCCCCAGGTCACTACCCCTGGCTTGGTTGCTAGTGACGGCAGGCGAGGCGTGGTAGGAGCAGTAGGCAGGAGATGGTGCTGGCAGAGGTCTGTAGGCGTAACCGCAGGTGACAGGCTGAACACAGGAGCAATAGTGTAACAGAGGAGCAGGAACCAGGAACAAGGAGTAGGGACCAGGTAGCGGACAGGAATCAGGAACAAGGACTAGGGACAAGGTAGCGGACCGGAATCAGGAACAACAGGGAGCTGGGCCAAACGCTATGGGAAGCATGTAGAGGCTCCAACACCTGGAAGGGGGCAGGGCTGGAACTTATAGGGGAGTGATTAACATTCAAGCCAATTAGGAGCGCACTGCCCCTTAAATCTGAGACAGCCGGCACGCGCGCCCTAGGAGGCGGGGACGCGCGCGCCGGCCGGCACAGCGACGGGCAAGGGCGCGCTGAGGTGAGGCGCCCCCCGGGGCCGAAGCAACAGCAGCGCCGGGTCCCTGCATATGGACACCGGCTGCTGCAGAAGTGGGAGAGAGGGTGCGGGGGCAGTCCGGAGCACGGGACGCCGCCGTGGCCCTAACAGGCACAGATCACCATTCACCTATAAATAGGTCCATGCAGTTGTGGATGGATACAGATGTCCATCTATAGCGCTTGTCCGTAGCTACTGGTCTGTGGCTATGGACAGTTCTACGGACATGTGAACAAGGCCTCAATGCCAACGCTGCTAACATTTCATTTACATCATTATTAAAACTCCTAGGAGAGAACTGGTACATTACAAATGGATCGAGTTCACCTGTATATCTTCTTTTGCACCCCCTTTATTCTAATAAGCTCTTTAATAACTTGTAAAAAGGGAATCTGCAGCACTACGTGGTGGCATCTTCTCTCTACCAGACATACAACAAAGAATGCAAGAAATAGAATGGACCCAATGACCATGAAGCACCTATTCCTGCTAAATACGGTGGTTAGGTGTATCTATGTGATGCAGACCCATTTCCTATATACTAATCTCATATGTTTTTGCACTCTTTACTTACTTGGCTACAGCAACCCTGAGAGAAAGTAGTAAGTGTTCAGTTCATCTCTTTAGGAAGTAATTCTATGGTGTTACAGGGAAGTAGTGTTCTGTGCACATTTCCCAGGCATCAAAGTCTGCCTTTGTTTTGTAATACTTTGCTGGCTCTAAATCTGTAAGATTTCCACATTTCCAAGAAGAAGAAAAATGGTGTTCCTCTCCAGTTCTCTTACACAACTATCCAGGTGTTAGAATGACTCAGGGACCTGTAAGGTATCCTCTGGTTATCTAATGACTTGTATAACCTTGGTACCAACACTCTCGTCACTGCCCTGGGAACCTTTGGGCTATGTTCCTGCTGCGGGAACATATTGGACAAAGGCGACCGTCTCATTATATGGACAGCTGCTAAGAATGATCATGATCTTTATTAGCAGCCATCTATATAACAAGACAGACGCCTTTGTTTGATATGTTCCCAAAGGTGAAGTCCGGCAATAAATCAATACTTACCTCTCCTTGTGGCTCTGCAGCGCAGCGCAGGACCCCTGTAGGGCTCTGGGATCTTCTTCAGTGATGATATAACAAACCAGCTGATTGACTGCCCACTTGGCCAATCAGTGACTGGGATGGGACACTGCTGCAATCACTGATTGGCTGAGTGTGCAATCCATTAACTGGGTGAGGCATTTTCCCCTAAGTCTCGACATCATCGAAATTCAGTGAGAAATTCCTCTCTGGCATCGCGGGCACAGAGAGAGGTAAACAATGATTGTTTATTATGCTATGTTTATTTATTTATTTTTTAATTGCTGGACTTCTCCTTTAAAGTATACCTCCAGGCTATTGTAGAGTGTATCATACAGCACTGCAGTAAGTTCTAGTGTTCTGAGTGCTGCTCTGCACTGCATACAGTGAAACCTTGAAAGCTTTGTTCCATCTCCATAGCTCCCATCTCCAGTAAAAGACGCAGCCCCATAGACTTACCTGAAGCTGGGACCTAAGGTTCTATTCTATGTGGCAGAGAACAGGGAGATCATGGCTCAGAACACTATTCCCGCAGCAACCTCCCAATGGATGTACATTACAGCACTGTGCATGATTTCTGAAAAATACACTGGAGGTAGACTATACAGAATGTACTCTCATTTCCCAGCAATGTTGTAAGGTGGGGATCTTGGGAAATATTCCCGATTAACCTAAAGGTTTCCTATTTTATCTATGTATAAAATGCAATTTACCGTATATCTGTTTATTTTTATTATAGGTTTGCAGTTGGCATCAAGAGGCTGGGTAGTACTGAGTAGTGGCAGAGAAATTCCTCCCAGGACGCCATGTTCCTTGTGGTTGTAGTGTACAGGTGCGATTACAGAACATAGTAGTTACATTAGGGCAGGGGTACATTAGGGCAGCTGTTGAAAAACTACAACTCCCATCAGGGCCGTTTCTAGGTAATTTGAACTACTAAATCCTGCTAAAAGCGGGGGGTGCGGGGGGTGTTGTTACTAGGGAGAAGCAGTGTGTGTATTATGGCATAGAGCCATGTTCTTTAACCCTTTTCAACTTGGGGCAAAAAAAATCATTCAGTGACTCACAGGTGATGTCTTCTTTGTTCCCTTTTCCTCTCCTTCTGGCCTGGACCACCATGATGATTTCTTGCAGCAACAATTCGTCTCTTGTGAACCTGTCAAACAAACATTTTAGGCTCCGCACTTTTACAACTTCCACTTTTTTGTGTCATGTGCAGTAAAGTGAGTAGGTATGTGGGTTGCCCCCTGTATGTAGCATCCCCTGCTGTGCCCCCATATAGTAATATTGCCACCTGCTTTGCGTCCAAAGGCGGAACTACCGCCATAGCAGCCGTAGCCGCCGCTACGGGGCCCGCTGCATCAGGGGTCCCGGGGGAGCCGGGCCCCCTGAGATCTCATCATTTGTAGCATCCGGCGGCCTCCCGGGCCTGCTGGGTGCTGAAAATGGTGTCCCGGACCTGTCACTTTAACTGCGTGCGCTCCAGGTGAACGCTCGCAGTTAAATGCCGGCCCGTGATTGACAAGGTCAGGAGCCATTGGCTCCCGACCCTGCCAATCACTCTTGTGTCCGGAGGCAGCATTCTGCCTCCGGTCACAAGAGGCCGCTCTTCCTCCCCGCGCTCCGGAGCCTGAGTGACGTCACTCATACTCTGAGAGCAGGATGAAGGAGACGCTGCTGCTGCAGTTAGGTGAGTAAACTTTTTTTTTTTTTTTTTTTAAACATGAGGATGCTGACATGGGGAAGGGGAGGAGGAGGAGGATAGCTTCATTGGGAGGGGGTTAATTACCTTGGATTGTCTGCATGGGGGGGCAGGGGTGAAATTTACATGGGATTGCCTACATAGGAAGGGGGGGATTAACATGGGATTGCCTACATGGGGGGGGGGGGTAATTTGGTAACTGACATGGAACTGCCTTTATGGGGGGGGGGGTAATTTACATGGAACTGCCTAGATTGGGGGGGGGGTTGGGAATTTACATGAGATTGCCTACATGGGAGGGGGATTTACATGGGATTGCCTACATGGGGTGTTTAACTAGCAGGATTGCCTACACGGGAGAGAGGGGGTTAACTTACATGGGATTGCTTTCATGGGGGGGTTAACTAACAGGATTGCCTACACAGGAGAGGGGGTTAACTTACATGGGATTACTTGCATGGGGGGTTAACTAACAGGATTGCCTACACAGGAGAGAGGGGGTTAACTTACATGGGATTGCTTGCATGGGGGGTTAACTAACAGGATTGCCTACACGGGAGAGAGGGGGTTAACTTACATGGGATTGCTTCCATGGGGAGGGGGGTTAACTAACGGGATTGCCTACACGGGAGAGGGGGGGTTAACTTACATGGGATTGCTTACATGGGTGGTTAACTAACAGGATTGCCTACATGGGAGCGAGGGCGTTAACTTACATGGGATTGCTTGCATGGGGGGTTGACTAACAGGATTGCCTACATGGGAGTGCAGAGGTTATTTTACATGGGATTGCCTACATTGGAAGGGGGGGGATTAGCATGCATGGGTTTGCCCACATGGGGGGAGGGGGGTTACTTACACAGGATTGCTTACATTTGGGGGGGGGGGGGGGTGTTACTTACATGAAATTGGCCACATGGGGGGGGGGGGGCGGCGGTAACTTGCAGGTGGAAGCCTGTATGAGGGAACGAGTTAACCAAGTGAGATGACTACATGGGAAGGATGGAGCATAACTACCAGGGGAGATGCCTACCGGAGGGGGCTAACTATCCAAGATACAAGGAAATTACTACATAGGGGGAGATTAACTTCCAGGGGGGTAAATTACAGGGGGATGCCTACCTACCAGGGACACTAACTATGGGAGAAATAGCTACATGGGGATACTACCTACTAAGGGGGCTACCTGCACAGGGAGGCCTAACTACTATACAGATGCACAGCGGGGCATGACTACTATATAGGGGCACAGACGGGCCTAACTACTATATGGGGGGGTAGAGAAGGGTCTAACTACTTAATGAGGGACACAGTGGTCTAACTACTATATGGATACAGAGGGGACTACTATATGAGGGAACAGATGGAGCAAATAGATGTGTAGGATGATGGGGCATGAGTGAGGAACCTAAACTGTTTGTCTTGCAGATCCTAAAGAGAGAAGTCCTCATGGTGGCCCAGGCTGGATGGAGAAGAAGGGAAAACGTGAGCAACTCCAATTGGAGAAGACGACTCATGTGATGCACTCAAAGAACACGTCCCCTGTGAGTTATTGGCTATAACTGCACTATAATAACTTATGGTGTGTAGAGCCTGTGTGGGACTAATACATGCCATTATATGGCCACTGGTGATATTGGACTGTGGATTTTATTCCATAGCAGTGGTAGCATTATTCAGTATGTAGTGATAATAGTGAGAGGTGGTAATATTTGTCCCATGTAAACTGGGACTGTTTGTATTATTCATCTTAAAGTGACTGTACCACCAGGCCCAGGCTGAAGCACTGGAGGCGGGCCAACCCACCCTTAGTGGGAAGAAACCCCCGCCCCGTTATGATAGGGTTCCATTGATTCTAATGGAGTCACGTCATGGAGGGGCTGGGGTTTCTTCCCACTAAGGGTGGGTCGGCCGCCTCCAGTGCTACAGCCTGGGCCTGGTGGTACAATCACTTTAACATACTGGATTTGGTTGGTAACAGTATAGGGGTAATGGCAGTGGTCATGGTGCTATAATGCTTTTCCTAATATATACATATTGCTCTCTCTTCACGGCTTAGTGGTCAGTTGTTGGGGGGGGGGGGGGGCAAACAAAAGTTTGCTATGGGGCCCAGCCAGTTCTAGTTACGCCCCTGTTTGCCTCCATATATTACCCCCATGCTGCCCTCATATTAATAATCCCCCCCACCGCTCTGCCCCCCATAGTAACAATCCCCCCATGCTGTCCTCATATTAATAACCCCCTGCGCTCTGTCCCCCATAGTAACAATCCCCCCCATGCTGTCCTCATAATAATAATTCCCCCCTGTGCTCTGTCCCCCATAGTAAAAATCCCCCCTGTGCTGTCCCCATATTAATATCCCCCCGTGCTCTGCTCCCCATATTAAAAATTCCCCCCTATGCTGTCCTCATATTATTAATCCCCCCCTGTGCTCTGCCCCCATAGTAACAATCCCCCCATGCTGTCCTCATATTAATAATCCTCCCTGTGCTCTACAACACCCACCACCACCACCACCCCACACGCACACAAAAAAACATTATACTCACCTCAATAGTGCGAGTCCCTGTCTGTTCTTCTCCTCCAGCCTGTGAGGAGCGAGCAGGTCGCCGCCACCCCCGCACACATATTCTCCCTCCAGCGCAGTGATATGACGTCACTCTGGAGACAATGTGTGAGGGGGCGGCAGCAGCCCGCTGGGTGATGAGCGCTCGGCTCGGCTGAGCGCCGTCCGGGGGAGCGAAGCGGCGGTCCAGTGGGCGGTCCAGTGGTCGCAGCAGGTGATGGGGAGGTCAGGCAAGGTGATGGGGCGGGTGGGCTGACGGCCGGGGGTGAGCGCCGCTAAGTGAGGTCCTGGGGGTGCCACCAGCGCCCCCAAGCTGTCGGCGCCCCTAGCCCTGGGCCGCCTTCCTCTAGAAACGGCCATGACTCCCATCATGCCTTAGCTTTGGCTGTCCAAGCATGATGGGAGTTGTAGTTGTGCAACAGATGCAGAACCGGAGTTCCCTACCCCTGCATTAGGGTATAAAACGCTGGATAAGCATTCCCCGCTTATGTTGAAGGAAACTGACATAACTCAAACAAGGGCTATATCGAGGTATAAAAGTATACCTTGGGGAATATACCAACATAGTCATTAATAGACTATGTTCAGTATGTTAAAGTGAATGGTCCTGCCAGAGCTACACCACATTATACTTTCAAATATCTTTTGCCAATATCCCAATGTATATCCTGGATGTAGCCCTAATGACCCTGTGGGTCATTCTCATATACATCAAATCAATATATACATTTCCACACTAAAAGGGAAACTTGTTGCTGAAGAAAGATGAGAAGGAATAGACAGGCTCATACAGTCAGCTGAACACAAAACCATTTGATCATCGCTGCATCTTAAAGAAAACAGGTGCAGCACAGTGTGACAGGCATCAGTGGCAGCAGTGGGCGGCAGAGAGGGATGGCAAGGTAAGCTTGCTCCACCTGGTAGCACAAACCGCCATCTGTGAATATGGAGCTTCTCCGATTATTATGGCAGAAGGTCTGTGCTAATGGTGGCCAAGTAACATATGTGCAAGGCTTGATACTGCACGCCGCCTACACTATGTGAGCAGCACATTCTCCGCACAGGTTCTCAGCCACTGGTGGTATACAAGAAGGTTTCCACAAGGATCTGGATAATCCAGGCACAAGTGTATGAGAAAACTATAGAACACCATGCAGTGATTACGCTTATTTGAATACATTTGGGAAGCAACTTTAATGTCTCTATAGAGCAATATTCTATTTTGAGGGGCAGCAATAAAAATTAAGCTGCCTAAAATGCTTACTTGCATGAGATCACAGATTCTGTATAAGGGTAGCTTCACATGTAACGATGTCACGGCGGATTTCATGCTGCGAGTTTCAATAAGATTACATACTCACCGAAGAATTGTCATCCCATTGCGAGTATGTAAGTAGCAGCCCCCTTAAAGGGGTACTCCGGGGGGGCTTTTTTCCGATTGGGCTAGGGAGGAGGTGGCTGTGGGCAACGACGTCCACTCACCTCCCCGTTTCCAGTGGCGGGTCCCGTATCGCGGCGCTCCATTCCCCGCTGCCTGGCCGCTTCCTGGTGTCTGATGCGGGCTCGAGACGTGACGTTTCAAGTCCGCTCAGCCAGTCAGTGATGGGGGTGGGATCCTGTTAGTGCAATCGGTGCACTAACAGGAGGGGAATCACAGCAGATATCGCTGCAAACTCATAGCGTGAAATAATGCCCCCTGAGCCCCCATATAGTTATAATGCCCCTGTGTCCCCATATAGTTTTAATGCCCCCATTGCCCCCGTATAGTTAAAATGTCACATGCTGTGCTTCCATATAATTATAATGCCCTGTACCCATATAAAGCTATAATTTCCCCTGCTGTGCCCCCATCCCCTGCTGTACTCGGTGGAAAGGGGCGATTTGCAAATATTTTGTTCGCAAATGGTCGTTTTGCGAATAAAATATTCGCAAATCGGCCCTTTCCGCAAAAAAGTACGCAGTTTTCCCTTGATACATGTCCCCCTATGTGTTTCCCCATATATACTATTTTCCCAGTGCTCTATGTACTTGTATGATTATTCCAGAACTTTGTACAGCCACTGCATGTTTGTTATTCTCCCTGTATGTACAGAACATACTGTCATCTGCCACCAGTATTTGGGTCAATCAGTGTGCTACATGGCACAGTTATATTGCTCAGCTGACTGTATCTCGATAAGCCATGGTGTCCCCGCGTCTGGTGAGGACTGGGTTTTGGTGATAAGATTAAAAATCCTGACTCATGAGGGAACACCATTTGGCACTTCAGTCCGAGAACAGATAAAATGCCTTTAGACTTTGTCTGGTGTGTACGTTAGTATGTAGCCTGCTGAGGCAATACAGTTTGTTTGGCATATTCTTAAAGGGACCGTGAACTTAAAAAATATTGTGAGTCTATGGGAACATTCACCATTTCACCAGGACAGCCAAATGTAGTGTGAACAGAGGCTAGTTATTTACCTGCAGACCAGAGGGGGGTCACAATGGGAACAAGTTCAGAAGATAAAGATGAAAAAAGTGCATTGTACAATAAATTAGAGGTTAATAAAATAATCCTGAAATCTTGAAGTTTTTATTTTGGCCACTAGACTTAAAACTAAGCTAAGATTTCCTGTTCTATAGAGATCATTTCCCAGCAGTGTATTTCTTATGATCACAGACAGTGACAGGTGACCCCAGTATATAGATAACAGAGGTGCACACAATAGCTGTCGCTCAGAACGTAGCCCACCTCTCCTCCTCTCCTATACAAATAATGGGGTCTGGAGATGGTCCATGAGTCTGTGTCTATGAGGCTAGCCATAAAGCATGTCACTAAATGCTGTTATAAACTGCTTGATCAAGATGGCAGTCCACATAAGGCTATGTTCACACAATGTAAGGTTCATATTATCGGCCGTTGTTGCCGATTTGAACAACGGACGTGATTTATACGAACCTTACATTGTGATGCCTTCTGAGGGATCCCGGCCGGAGTGTATACACATAGTATACACTCCGGCCGGGATCCCTAGCAGTGCCGCAAGAAACTGACATATCAGTTAGTGGCAAGTATGGACCTGCACAAAGGCGCTATACACTTTTCTCTCTGGAAACCCCCTTTAAGACTGGAACATACAGAAAATGCTGTTTTTATGCATCTTCAACTGTGTGTGCTAGACAGCTGCTAGGCATTATTGTGGCCTTTAAAAGGTGGCTAACTTACTGGTATATTGTATGACCTCCAGGATCCTCCATGCACTGAATAGGAGACCTGAGGCTTGTGTCCTGGGCATCCTCTTCTAGTAATGTTACTATACCAGATAATGGCAACAAAGCCTGAATACAAGATGGGAGTTAGAAGGCATTGTTTTCCTAGCAATGCTAGTTTATATTTTTATTTCTTTCCTTATACACATTGTTATGCATTGTATATTTTATTGTTATTGTACATCAGAAAGAAGGAACAGTTTCCTTATGTCAGTGATTTCTTATGTGTCACTGTAGAACTTGTGATATAGAGTAAATCTTCCAACTTCCCCCTTCAGATTCTGCTAAATCATGTGATTTCTTACTGTATAAAGGGACTTTCCTGCCTCCTATCTCCAGGTTGTAGGCATTGTGCTGTACTTTACTCTAACTTCTTCTGTTCAGACACATGATTTCCTCTTGTCTGAACCCACTTTAACCATTTCAGGACCGTGCATGGCTTTTTAAAGGGTTTTGAAAGAGCTTAAGTACCTTGGATTACGAGCATAATTGGTTCCGGGACCGTGCTTGTATTCCAAATCCACTCTTATACCAAAGCAAATTTTCCCATAAGAAATCATTGAAATGCAAACAATTTGTTCTACACCCCAAAAAAAATGATTTTATATTCTGAATAACATATAAAACAAATGAAACAAACATTAATAAACAGCTGAATATGTGATATTATAAGTTACTGTACAGTATAGCAATCAGCATGTGGAGTATAATGTATAGTAAGTGCATAAACCTGAAAAACAGCAGCAGTTTGTAGATACAGGATTGAACTGCAGATCCCCATAATGCAGGAGCGTAGTACAACAGGCTAGAATAGAGAAGCAGGGCTGCTGTCAGAGGTCTGTGTGGTCACATGACAGCAATGGATAAGGGGGTGTGTTCAGCATGGACCAATCAGGACTGACAGAGACTGCAGGGAGCATAAAGGAATGAGCAGGGCAGATGTGGGCACAGTATAGCAGCACTCCGGCGAGAGAGGGATTACAGCTATGAAGAGATTACCTCCACAGTCCTGTCCCCTGATGCAAGCCCCAGCCTGAAGTAGATCTGCTATGATTTGGAAGGTGAAAGAGACTTCCTGGGTCAGAGTAGAGAGCTGTAGACCCCACTATACAGGCCATGCCCTTCCCCCACTCTCCCTACCACCCAGTACATGGAGCTCTTAAACCAAAGCAATGCTCTTAAACCAAGTTACAATTTTGAAAAACAGTGAGCTCTTAAACCAAAACGTTCTTAAACCAAGTTACTCTTAAACCAAGGTACCACTGTATTTCTGGGTCATGTTAGAAGCAAGAACTGTGTATCCCTTAATCTAAGAGTGCCTTTACACACAGAGATTTATCTGACAGATTTTTTGAAGCCAAAGCCAGGAATGGAGAAATCTCAGTCGTTCCTTTCCAACCTGTTCTCTGTTTATAGTCTGTTCCTGGCTTTGGCTTTAAAAATCTGTCAGATAAATCTTTCTGTGTAAACCACCCTTAGTCACGTCTTATTGCAATGTTTGGCGTAACTAGACGATGGGCTCTAGTGCAAAATCTGTCCCATGGCCCACATGCTTTATTTATAGTATTATGTGGAAGGGAGGCTTTATGGGCTCTCTCAGGCTTCTGGGCCCAGGTGAACCTGCACCTTCTGCCTCCCCTATAGTTACTCCTCTGAATACTATGTGATTAATAATAAAACTTTTATTTGCTCACAATCTAAATTCACCTCTCTGTACATAATTTGGGAAGAAACCAACACAAACACAGAGAACATGCAAACTCCTTGCTCTTGGTGGGATTTGAACCCAGGAGTGCTAACCAATGAGCCACCATGCTGCCAACACAGTCCGGATATCAATCTGCCTAAAACCAAAACCAATCTGGTTTTGCCTATAGTGACCAATCACATTTTAGATTTCATTTTATCCGAGCTCATCAAGATATGAAAATTGTGGTGTGATTGGTGGTTATGGGTTTAGGCAGATTGATAAAGCCGGGCCTATGAGGGAATCTATCATTGAGTTTGCATGTAAGAGTAATCCAGTCAGTTTACTGCTGTACAATGGTGTGGGCAAAATTTATCTAATAGTTGTTCTGCACGCTTCATCAGCTGGATAAGTAGACAAGAAGCCGCTGTGATTTATCATCTGTGCAGTAGTTTTAATGTTATGTAATATCTGGATGTATTTTCATTTTTTTGCCAGAATTTTTGCACTTTCCCACTTTGGAGCCAGAAAAAAAATCTCCTGTTAAATTTTGCACAATGCTGAACGATGGAAGAAGAAAAAAACTAAAAAAAAAGTTGCACTGTAGATAAATTCTTCCCTATCTGGACTGAAGCCAAACTAAATAGTGTAAGAGGAAGAACACAAAGGGTTATTCCCAGGACTGTGCTGAAGCTGACATAGAGGCTTTGCCATATGTATCAGTACCTAGGATTTGCTTACAAAGCATTTTTGTTACTAAATGTTTCCATTAAATGTTTTTGGATACAACATCTGATCTATATAATGTGGTGGTTTTATGTTATTTCTTTAATTCAGGAAAGACATTGACTTCAAAGTAAAAAAAACATATTCTGGAGAAAAGCTGATGAAACAGAAATACAAAATAAGTTAGGTTTCTGGTAAATTTGTGCTCTTAATTCTGCAAGGAAAGAAGAAGCCATAAAGAATGCCTAAAGGTGGGTCCTATACTACACTACCACACATTATCTTTACGGCTTATTCCCACATCTCGTATTCTACAGAAGCTACAGATGGGGAAGCCCTGTTGTGGACTCTTACCAGGCCCAGCATCATGTATCAAGCAGGAGCAGGGAAAGAGTTTAAATAGCCGCTCCTGTCATTCCCCACTCCTTACATTCACTTACCCCCCCTGGCTCCAGCGCTGCCGCCTGCATTTCGATAATCTGGTCCCCAAGTGTCCAGGAGCTTACTGGTCTTGAGATGTAATGCAGCAGGACCATTCGGCCATTCAGCATCTGTAGCAGTGTCCCACCTCCACCACTGAATGGCTGAGGGGCTTGTAACGTCCTGTCTCAAGACCCCAGAAGCGGGTGGCAGGACTGGAGCCAGGGAGGTAAGTGGATAAAATTGTTTTCACCAACGCCCTCCCTGGACTTTGCCAAAAGTTGTCCCAGCTGGAATACGTCTTTAAGGCTATGTTCACACTACGTAAAACTACGGCCGTAGTTCTCGCCGCAGAACTACAGCCGTAGTTTTGCGGGGTGGGACATAGCTTTATTTTTAATGGGATCCCGGCCGGAGCGTAATCACGTCATATGCGCTCCGGCCGGGATCCCGTGCGGCGCCGGAAAAAACTGACATGTCAGTCAAATTCAGTCAATTCCGGCCGCAGAAAGATCTGTCAGTTCACACAGTGAAGCAAGCGGCTCCGGACGCTTGCTTCACTGTGGGCTATGGGAAAAGATTACCCGGCCGGTACTTAAGTACTTAAGTCACGGGGTCACGGAACGGCCGGTTGTTCCCGTAGTGTAAACATAGCCTAAGGGTGCGTTCACACCTACAGGATCCGCAGCAGATCTGCAGCAGATCCGCAGCAGATTTGATGGTGCAGATTTGATGCTTCAGTATGTTCAGTTATTTAAATGAAATCTGCTGCGGATCTGCTGCAGATCCGCAGCAGAAAAGTGTGAACGTACCCTAAACATGTAAATAATACTAACCAATATGTAGCTGTAAAACGAGGCATGTATATAACAAAAAACAAAAGCGCAAAAGAGTAAAACATCCAGCAGGTCTCTTAGGCCCCCTTCACACGTCCGGAAAATCTGTCCGGATTTCCTATCAGGAAATCCGGACGGATTTCCGGACTCATAGGCTAACATTGGACACGGACACCCTTCCGGATTTTTCCGGAAGGGTGTCCGTTCCGGAAAATAGGACCGGATTTTTTAGATCCTGTCCTATTTTCGTCCGGAAATCCGGCACGGACGCCCCCATAGAAGTCTATGGGAGCGCCGAAATCACGGGCATTTTCCTGATGTATATCAGGAAAGTGCCCGTGATTCCGGAATGGTAGAGAGCCAGGACCTCACCACGGAGCCGCTCGCCCGCCCGCCCGCCCGCCCGCCCGCAAGCAAGCTCCGCTCGCTCGCCCGCCCGCCCGCAAGCTCCGCTCGCCCGCCCGCCCGCCCGCAATGTCCGCTCGCCCGCCCGCAAGCTCCGCTCCCCCCCCCCCGCCCGCCCGCAAGCTCCGCTCCCCCCCCCCGCCCGCAAGCTCCGCTTCCCCCCCCCCGCCCGCCCGCAAGCTCCGCTCCCCCCCCCCGCCCGCCCGCAAGCTCCGCTCCCCTGCCCGCCCGCAAGCTCCGCTCCCCCGCCCGCCCGCAAGCTCCGCTCCCCCGCCCGCAAGCTCCGCTCCGATCGCCCGCCCGCCCGCTCCGCTCGCCCGCACCCCGGACGGATTTCCGGACTCATAGGCTAACATTGGACACGGACACCCTTCCGGATTTTTCCGGAAGGGTGTCCGTTCCGGAAAATAGGACCGGATTTTTTAGATCCTGTCCTATTTTCGTCCGGAAATCCGGCACGGACGCCCCCATAGAAGTCTATGGGAGCGCCGAAATCACGGGCATTTTCCTGATGTCAGGCCATGATGGGAGTTGTAGTTCTGCAGCCTGTGGCCATCCAGGTTGCAGAAGTACAACTCCCATCATGGCTCTGCTGGCAGGCCATGATGGGAGTTGTAGTTCTGCAGCCTGTGGCCATCCAGGTTGCAGAAGTACAACTCCCATCATGGCTCTGCTGACAGGCCATGATGGGAGTTGCAGTTCTGCAGCCTGTGGCCATCCAGGTTGCAGAAGTACAACTCCCATCATGGCTCTGCTGGCAGGCCATGATGGGAGTTGTAGTTCTGCAGACTGTGGCCATCCAGGTTGCAGAAGTACAACTCCCATCATGGCTCTGCTGGCAGGCCATGATGGGAGTTGTAGTTCTGCAGCCTGTGGCCATCCAGGTACACTAGGGGTTGTGTGGGTACCTGTGATTTATGTTGGCATACTAGACCATCTCATCAGGAAATCCTGAAGGTTTTTCCTGATGGTTTCCTGATGGTAAAAACGGATTACTGTCAGGAAATCCTGATACTATCCTGATGACATTTGAGGTCTCCTGATCAGGATTTCCTGACAGTAAAAACTGACACGGACGTGTGAATGGGGCCTTAGAGGTGTACCTAGTCGTTTCTTGATTTCCAACATACTACCATATTGGAGAATTAGCTGGTGTGGCCCTTTTTTCAATCGGTCACATAGTTAAGGCTATTTTCGCCCTAATCTGAAATGCTAATAATGTCCCTTTGAGCACTGGAGGTGCAAGCAATTCAAATCTATTTCCACCCCACCCCCTCCTCTTCTGATTCAGGCATGCCTACAGTCTACCTCACAACCCCGCCTCCTGTTTCCTGCTTGGCTAGCCTATCATTACGTTGAAATCTTGAGCGCCGGCATTAGAGCAACTGCTGTCAATCACTCAATGGGAGCAGCACACCAGATCACATGGCTGCACTGAAGGTTTGTATGCACTACTCTTGTAATCGGCAATGGGAAATTGGCAGCACAATAAAAGCATAACCATTTTTTCAGTTTCCCTTTATGGACATGTTCACACAAACAAAAACTGTGCTGAAATACCATCCTAATATTAGCGTGGGCTTATCATGTGGATTTTGGTGCTGATTTTGATATGGACTTTCAGTGCTGCTTTTATTAGAGCTCCCACTGATTTCAATGGGAGCTTCAATGTGGAATTAAGTGGAATTTTCTGCAGACACATTAAAAAAAAGTGCATTTGTTTCCTTGTCCTCCTCTATAATCAAGGGGAGAAAAACAGAGCAGATGTTGAAGTGTAAATTTTACCTGTATTAGTTAGGTCTTAGGGCCCTATTACACTGGGCGGATATCATGCAAAAAATCGTTATATTGTTCGAATTCAAACGATATTCGTTCTGTGTAATTGCAGGCAATGATCAAAAAATCGTTGGTATGTCGTTGATCGTTGATTTAGATCTGAACCATAAATTCTTGTTAATCGTTCGCTAATCATTTGCTGTAATTCCACGTTCGTTCGCTCAAGTTCCTTATTTTTTCACTAATCGTTTAGTGTAATTGTGCATTGTTCATTGTTTTGCTGGGATCAGAAGGAATAAAAAAAATCAGAGTAACGATCGCAATAACAATCATAGTAACGATCGTAACTAACGACTATCGTTCTGTGTAATATGGTGAACGATTTCAGGTTAACGATAAACAATCTCGTTTGCGAACCTTTATCGTTAATCGTTAAAAATCACTCCGTGTAATAGGACCCTTAGGCTTTTTTCACAGTTGTGCCCTGGATTGTAGTTTTACAAGATCCATGATGTTGAACAAAATCTATTGTGATCCATTTGACTTATCTGTCATGATCAATGGACTACTAATGATCAATGTTGATTAATGGGTCTGGCAGGTTTTCATCAGGTTCTTACTGGATACAATACTGGAGCATTCTACAATATTCTATCAAAGAACAACTGGCCTTGATGTAAAAAAGAGAAACTAGTGTGAACAGAGTGTAACCTGTATCGTACATTAAGGCTTTATTCACACATGGGTATTAGCAGTCAGATAATTGAGATTTTCATCAAACATCCATCTATTTCACACAGCATATGTCATCCGTTTGTTAGAAGTGGACAATACCGATGACATTTTAATACACTGTCATTGCATCACAATTCTTTCACAAGCAGTGAAATGACTGGATTAGCAGCAAATACAGTGTCTATGATTGGCTCTATAGTTCCTGTTTCCGTAAATCAAGGTTGAGGTATTATGTTGTTTTTTTGCATGAGAAAACTAAAAGGATTAGAAGAAAAGATGTACTTGTATAGTAGATATAGCAAATAGCTGATACACCAATGGCTTCCATGCACCCTCTATACAAAGTAAACATTATTCCAGTAATGGTGAGGATACATAGGGCCTCACATATATAGCCCACTGATTTAGCATATAAGTATTGTTCTTTGTGGATGATGGCAACCCATGTAAAGGAATTGACAGTATACTGTGTCAGATAAATGTACAGATTTGGAATATGGGAATATGCATGATACCATTACATACAGGTAAACACAAAGGATGAACCTATAGGGCATAGCTGCACAAGACTATTACACGGGTTGATGAAGGCCTGATAATAACTGTAAGCCAGCGCCGATCTGCTAGATCGGCGCTCGTTTACTGAGCCTATTACACGGCCCGATTATTGTTTAAGAAGGGCTGCAGGTACATCGTCATTGCAGCCCTTGCTTAACTTTATACATTACTTTTCCAGGCTGCAGGGCTCCTCTGGTGGTCCTGGCCAGTGATTGGCTGAGCAGCCTGTCAGCTGAGACAGGTTGCTCTGAAGCTGGAGCGCCCTGCAGCCTGGATAGGTAATGTATTTACTTACTTACTAATCGTCAGCGCCGGCCGCACACCGCTATTACATGTAGCGATGCGTGGTCGGCGCCTACAATTATAGGTTCAAACCTATATCAACGATAAGCCGATGATCGTTGTCATCGGCTGATGGTTGTATTTATTACACGGAGCGATAATTGGCCGATTCGGCAGATTATCGTTGCGTTTAATAGTACCCTTAGTTCTATAACAACTCACAAATAGAGTCATATAGAATATTGTCCACAGTTTTGGAAGCAGACTTTGTTGTTGTTGTTAAAGGGGTATTCTCAGCTCCAAATGTTATCTCCCAAAAAATAACAAGTTGATTAGTAGGAGATGGTGATTGATTTTTTCATCATGATTTCTCGGCCGACCCAGCCATAAGCTAAGAATCATAGGACAGTGCTAACAAGTATTGAGTATAGTGACTCTCTTAGCATATCAATGCCAATAAACATCTGGTATTTATAGGTCATTTATACCAGAAGGAAAGACCCTTGTAACTCCTTTCCTTCACTGGGACGTCACTGACACGGTATGGTAGGCAGGCAAGCCTTTGCTCGGACATCTTCTGTTATAAAGGAGCTAACCTCAGTTTCCAATCAGACAAGGAAGTTAGGGAATCCCAGGATAGCGGGAGAGGAACGTGTTGTGCACAAGGAGATGCAACTGCGTGTCAGAACCTGACGTGTCAGATGTTTCATAGTCTGTCTTGCACATAGGGAAGTGTGTAGAAGGAAAATGAAAAGCAAATAAATAAGCCTAACTAGCCATGATGAAGCCATGACAGGACGCAGGAAACACTGAGCTGTGGTGGAAAGACAGGGCTGGTAGATGAGGAAACCATATGCCCAGGCCTACTAGAGAGTTGGGTTCAGGATAGGGAGCATCTGGTCTATGGGTAATAAGGCAGAGAGAAAGGAAGGACATAGTGGTATGGCTTTTTCTTCAAAGTTTTGAGGTATCATGATGTAACCGGCCCACTATCCTGGGTATTGCCAAAGACCAGAAGCAAAGTTTCATGTACAAAAGGAAAGAACTGAAAAGTGACATGCCAAACAAGGAAGCTGAAAGATAAAAGAAAGTCCCAATACTTACAAGCTATAGAGGCTCCTCTGCTCCTTTAGGACAGGAAAAATGATGGACCCACATCTATTGATAATCTGGCCTCAACCATGTGGACCAAACCTTTATTGCCCTGGCCATACTTTTATATTTGTATTCCCTGGTTCAAGTTTTTACAGTGGTCCATTACCTCATTTGGCCAATCCATTGTCTCTGACTGGACAATACAGTGGTTAGAAGGGAGGTACTTTAATGCCCCTCACTGTGGAGTAGAGCGATGCTCATTCTGGATAGGCAGATGTCCTTTTGACATGTGAGAAGACTTGTCAGATTGGTTTGATTGGTTGGGGTCTGACACCGCTGATCTCTGGATATAGTGGGGAGACGTGTGTGTCTATGCACTTATCTTACCGGCTTTCTGTGATCTCTGTCTAGCGGTAAGAGATGAACTCCTACAAGTCTACAGAGCTCATCCAATGCAGCAAGGCAGAAATGGCAGGGAATCGGGGAAAGAACCACTCCGCCATGTGCTATATTTGCCATGAATGACTATTAGCTGCTCCCATTATGTGCTTTATGAATAATATTTTTTTTCTTTATTATTAGGGTAAGCAGCATGACCCCCTGAGTGTTAGGCCTTGGACGTATACCTTATACTTGTTCTGAACCATAAGCAGTCACACCACATATCAAACAGGTCTTCACAGCATTAGGCCATGTTCACACTTTGTACAACACGGGCCATTCTGTGACATGGCCGGGTCACAGAACAGCCAGTGTAACTGAAGATCATCCTGGCTGGTATTGCAGTACCGGACAGATTATCTTCACTTCTGCTGAATTCGGGTGCATCCAAATTCCCTGCTGCAAACAATGGAGCGTGCGGCCGGAGCAGCACACTCCATTGTGTGAACTGACAGGTTCTCTGCGGCCGCTATTCAATGAATGTCCATTTTCGTGTGGCCGCTAGCGATCCCGGCTGGAGTGTATACTATGTGTATACACTCCGGCCGTGATTCCATAGACGGCAGCACAATGTAAGTTTCATATTAATCACGGCCGTTGTTGCAACAACGGCCATGATTAATATGAAACTTACGTAGCGTGAACATAGCCTTAATCTTTACGTCTTTTCCTGGAACTGTCTGTGTACAAGAATTGACAGGCAAAAAAGCGCTCCTAGTTTCCTGGCAGGTTTCATAAATGAACGGCTTCAGTGCAATCCTAACTGAACTGCATGACTCAGAGATACAGAAGACAGAGCGCTGTGTGCCATGGAGCAGCTTAAAGTAATCCAGAAGTATAAACTCGGCAGCTTTGTGTATATGCATCAAACGCTCCGGACTGAAAGGACTAACATAAACTTGGAAAGCGAGGTGGCTCTGACTTCAGCTTGTATTCTTTCACATGGCTTGTTTTAACTAGAATCAATAGAGCTGCAGCTTACTTCCAGTATTCAGTGAATAGCATGGATAAGGTTTATCCTATGTAGCATATTACCATTTAGAAGGTGGGGGGCCAAAGCTATGCTAGTATTTTGAGTGCCCAAGACATGTGGTATATAATAAAATCTCCTACATACAGTATTTGTCAGTATGGTAATTTAAAGTGTACCTGTCGTTATAACTTTCAAAATCTAAATCAACAATATATGTGAAATAAAGCAAGTTTGCCATATACAGTGGTACCTTGGTTTAAGAGTAACTTGGATTGTGAGCGCTTTGCAAGAAGAGCTCACAGTTTTTCAAAATAACTTAGTTTAAGAGCATTGCTTTGGTTTAAGAGCTCCCTGTACTGGGTGGGAAGGGGAGTGGGGGAGGGGCATGGTTTGCATAGGGTGGTCTACAGCACTGTACTGTCTACAGCACTGGACCCAGGAAGTCTTCCTCACCTTTCAAATCATAGCAAATCCACTTCAGGCTGGGGCTTGCATCTGGGGACAGGACTGTGGAGGCTATCTCTTCATAGCTGTAACCCCTCTCTCCCTGGACAGAGCTGTACTTACCAGAAATCCAGGTCCAGTCTCCTGAAGGCAGATTTTCTGACTTGTGCTAGTTAAAAAAAATCAGACTAAACACAGGAATTCTGGCCAGTACAGAGAGTCACAGCTCAATAGGGGATTTATCAAAGGGTGTAAAATTTAGACTGGTGCAAACTACCCACAGCAACCAATCACAGCTCAGCTTTAGGCAGTGCTGAAAGGAAAGCTGAGCTGTGATTGGTTGCTGTGGGCAGTTTGCACCAGTCTAAATTTTACACCCTTTGATAAATCTCCCCCAATGTGTCCATCAGTCACATGACTGCCTTCTCTGTGAGCACTCAGATGGCCTGGGATACACAGGACTTCCTGTTTTCAGACTCATTGAGAAAAAAAAGTGTCAGAACACAGGAAGTGCCGTGTTCTTCATGATAACTAAAAAAAAATATGCATGTAAATTGCAAACTTGCTTTATATCACATCTACTTTTGGTTTAGGTTTTGGGGGACATTTATTAAGTCCAGCGGGCTTACAAATGTTCCCGCAGAGCCGACATTACGCAGATCTATGTAGAGGCGCACTGCCCCTACATAAATCCTGAGCGCATGGAGGGAAACCTACGCCAGCTTAGAGCTGGCGTAGGTTTCCTTATAATTTTTGTAAGAGACTAATAGGATTACAAAGACTTCACCATGCACGAGACACTGGCCTTCATCCATAGCCTAGTGACAACACAGCAGAATAGGGAAAAATAAGCTGATCATTGGGGGACCAACTCACTGATCCTGAGAACGGTGACACAATCATTGCAAATAGTGTGCCCACCATGACTGTGTGCCCACCATGACTGTGTGCCCACCATGGCCTGCTCTATTTATTCTCTATTGATAATTGAACATCGGATTATTTATACTTTACATTTTACAACGAGGACCATAATTTATAAAGGATATTTTTTTTAACTTTTCCTATTCTAGAACTGTTCTCTGTATTGTCTGTAGTAACAATCACCATAACAAGGTTTACCACCAACGACAACAGGAAGTAGTGGATAAGAACATGGGGTCTGAGCGAGATCTGCAAGTACTCAAATGGTCTCATTTATTGATGGGACTAAAGTCTTTAGTGTCTATGGACAGGAATATGCCAGTAAAAGTCTGCCCAAACATAGCAAGTGTCACAATATAATAACATTGGGACTCAGGTACACAAACAATCTGGTGTAAGTGTTCTTCCAAGAACTGTGAACAGCGGCAGGTTGGCATAAAAGAAATATATACAACCCAAATACACTAACCTCATAAAACCTCACAGAACAAGATGTTCCCATACCTTTAAAGTGACTCCCAGCTGTATACTGTGAGAACTGTCACGGTGCGATGCTGATTTCTCTCATAGAAATCCTTTATAAACATATTTATAACAATACCTGATATGATGAAACTAAATGCTGCAGGCGGGTGAAGATTTTATGGCGGCGTGAGATTAATTGTAGGTTGGCCATTTACAGGGTTGGCACTAGTGACCCATTTTTCATTTAACCAGTAGGTTCAGATGAATAATAATGACGGCTCGCTGTTTCACCTCGGATGGCTTTGTTTTTCCTGCAAGTAAAAGGGACATAAACATTCTGTCTGAGAAGCATGACATAAGATCCTTATAGATACTAGTGCTCATCCACAAGCAACAATAAACAGGTAGGAGAGACTATAATATAGAGTATGATGAATGGCTTATTAGTACACGTACATCTAAGACTGTAATGGAACCCATACATCGCCTCTTGGATAAAACATCTTTTCACTGTTAATTAAAATATCCTTTTATTAGCCTTAGCCTGAACCAAGCAAGCTTGTGAAATCAAAGGTTGGAGAGGAACATTGTGCTGTGGATGGGACAAGAAAAAACGAACCCAACATCAATGGCCGGACAGTACAAACATTGCGTTGAATGACTTCAATCTCCCCATTTGGCATCACTCTGAGTTTCCTAAAAACATTGGCTGGCTGACTGGTTCACGCAGCTTTCGACAAGAATATCGCCATATACCTATTGTGTTTAGATTGTAAGCTCTTATGAGCAGAGCTCTCTCTTCTTTTGTCTCATTGTTTGTTCATTTGTTTAATGATTTGTCGTTGTAGCGGCGTTATTTGCCTAACTGTAAAGCTGGCCATACACCTTCAGGCTCGATTCACACGTTGTAAGAGTGCGGCTGTATTTGCGGCTGTAATTGTGCGGCGGTATTTTTGGTGGTTCGTGTGTATGCTTGGAAGTATAGGATATGCGGCTGCACAGTGCACACTATGTATGAATCTACGGCCCTATCGTAAACAGACCCGTAAAAAATGAACAAGACCATTGTTTGCGGCTGGACATGCGGCCGTGGATTGACAGGCGGTCCGTACGGAGTACTTCAAAAATAGCCGGCAATGATGCCGAATGCCGATGCCTCTAATAGTTAATATATTAAATTAATCAAACACATTTTCTTTGTAATCAAGACACTTTCGTTGATCAATAATTTATTTCTAACGAATCCATCATTTTGCAATTAAATATACTGTTAAAAAAAATAGATATATAAATAAATGTATATTTATCTATATATTTATTTTTTGACAGTATATTGAATTGCACAATGATGGATTCGTTAGAAATAAATTATTGACCAACGAAACTGTATTTATTTCAACGAAAATGTGTTTTATTCATTAAATATTAATTAGTACAGGAAGCTCTATAAGCCGGTAATTCATATGCCGGCAATAGAGCATTCTGTACTAATCATCACTTTACTTTAATGAAAACATCAAATGTTTCTTCTAATTATGTTATGACAATAGCATTATTAGAAGAAACATTTAGAATTATATGTGCGCTCAGCTGATTGGCTGATCGGCTCAGCGCACATATAATGAGCCGGTCCGCAGCACAGTGACTTCATTGTGCTGCGGACCAGCGAAGAGACAACATCGGGGTGAGTATAGAGCTCTCTCCACCCCCTCCCCGGCACTGCACCCCTCCCAGCAAGGAAGGGGGGTCACTTAACCCCTTCCTTGCTGGGATGGGTGCAGTCTGACATCAGTCTGGCCCCCAGGGGGTTAAGGGGGATGCAATACATCCTCCCTCAACCCCTTGGGGGCCAGACTGTAAGCAGCGATCTGTAAAGATGCTGCATACTGTAAGGTGCACAACACCGCTCACAATGATGGGTGTTGTGCTCCTGTTTGTGTGTTTTTGTGTGTTTCTCCCTTTTTGTTTTTCAGATATCGGTATCCTGGGGATTACGTCGGATTCCATGGACTACGTTGATGACCAGCGTTTTTTTTATGTTTTTTTTAATAAAATGGTCAATGAGGGGTGTGGGGGTGTTTTTATTTGAATAAAAAAAATTGTAAACTTGTGTCTTATCTTTATTTCTTTACTTTATAGACTTAGTAGTGGAAGCCGTCTAATAGACGGAATCCATTACTAAGTCGGGGCCTAGTGTTAGCCGGTATAAAATGGCTAACACTAACCCCCTATTATTACCCCAGTACCCAATGCCACCAGGGGTACTGGGAAGAGCCGGGTGCCAGTGGTCCTGGAGCGTCAAAATTGGCGCTCCTGGACCGGGCGGCAGCAGGCTGGTAAGATTTAGGCTGGGGAGGGCCTAAACCAATGGCTCTTCCCACCCTGGTGTTACCAGGCTGCTGTCGTTTGGTTTTTAACCCGGCTGGTTATAAAAATAGGGGGGACCCTATGCGTTTTTTTTTAATTATTTATTTATTTAAAAAAAAAACGCATAGGGTCCCCCCTATTTTTATAACCAGCCGGGTTAAAAACCAAACGACAGCAGCCTGGTAACACCAGGGTGGGAAGAGCCATTGGTTTAGGCCCTCCCCAGCCTAAATCTTACCAGCCTGCTGCCGCCCGGTCCAGGAGCGCCAATTTTGACGCTCCAGGACCACTGGCACCCGGCTCTTCCCAGTACCCCTGGTGGCATTGGGTACTGGGGTAATAATAGGGGGTTAGTGTTAGCCATTTTATACCGGCTAACACTAGGCCCCGACTTAGTAATGGATTCCGTCTATTAGACGGCTTCCACTACTAAGTCTATAAAGTAAAGAAATAAAGACAAGACACAAGTTTACAAATTTTTTTATTCAAATAAAAACACCCCCACACCCCTCATTGACCATTTTATTAAAAAAAACATTAAAAAAACGCTGGTCATCGATGTAGTCCATGGAATCCGACGTAATCCCCAGGATACCGATATCTGAAAAACAAAAAGGGAGAAACACACAAAAACACACAAACAGGAGCACAACACCCATCATTGTGAGCGGTGTTGTGCACCTTACAGTATGCAGCATCTTTACAGATCGCTGCTTACAGTCTGGCCCCCAAGGGGTTAAGGGAGGATGTATTGCATCCCCCTTAACCCCCTGGGGGCCAGACTGATGTCAGACTGCACCCATCCCAGCAAGGAAGGGGTTAAGTGACCCCCCTTCCTTGCTGGGAGGGGTGCAGTGCTGGGGAGGGGGTGGGGAGAGCTCTATACTCACCCCGATGCGTCCTCTTCGCTGGTCCGCAGCACAATGAAGTCACTGTGCTGCGGACCGGCTCATTATATGTGCGCTGAGCCGATCAGCCAATCAGCTGAGCGCACATATAATTCTAAATGTTTCTTCTAATAATGCTATTGTCATAACATAATTAGAAGAAACATTTGATGTTTTCATTAAAGTTAAGTGATGATTAGTACAGAATGCTCTATTGCCGGCATATGAATTACCGGCTTATGGAGTTTCCTGTACTAATTAATATTTAATTAATAAAACACATTTTCTTGGAAATAAATTCAGTTTCGTTGGTCAATAATTTAATTCTAATGAATCCATCATTGTGCAATTAAATATACTGTCAAAAAATAAATATATAGATAAATATACATTTATTTATATATATATTTATTTTAACAGTATATTTAATTGCAAAATGATGGAATCGTTTACATTTAATTATTGAACAATAAAAGGGACTTTATTAGACAGAAAATGTGTTTTATTAATTCAATATATTAACCATGAGAGACATCGGCTATAGTGCAGAGGATCGCAAACCCCGGTAATAGCGATTCATGTAAACTGTTTCCCTGCTTTCCCAGATGCATCCAGAGGTGTTTCCATCACTTTCTTAACATTTTATTTGATATTTTTAGTTGAACCAGATTTCCAAGTAAATGACCGTATGTTTTGAGCCGCATGTCTATTTTTTCCCACGGCCGGAGTTTCACCCGCACATTTACAGCCGCATAAAAAATACAGCCGCACAGTTACAGCGTGTGAATCCAGCCTCAATGAACATTCAGCAAACAGTTGTCTCCCCCTATACACAGCTTTGGCACGGCTGAATGTTTATATGTTTTCTATGGAAAGGGGAGGTGTAGGCTACAGCCAAAAAGCTTTAAGACCCTATTACACGGGCTGATCTGGAGGAGCAAGAGAGCGCCAACCTGACAGATCAGCGCTCGCTTGCTCCTCGTTTCCCGCTTGCTGCCGGCACTATTACATGCGCTGGCAGCAAGCAGGAAAGAGCTGGGGGCAGCGGGAAGTTGCAGGAGGGGCTCTCCAGACAATCTTTAGATTGCCCACGGAGCCCATAGGAGATGGCGGTGGCCGTTGCACAGAGCAGCGGCCAGCAGACCGTCATTATCATACTTTTTTTCAACATGTTGACAGACAAGGATCAGGTGACATTGTGAATGTCAGCTGATCACTGCCTTATGTATGATTGACAGATCTAGCTACCAATCAGAACACTGATGGGAGGGAAGTGATGAGGCATTACTACTTGCAGCATTTAGGGGTTTTGGAAAGCCTCTTTGTCTTTTTGCCTCGGAGAATAAGAGCATTTTTCTATGTTATGGCAGAACAGACAGATATATGAAAGGTACCATGTGTCTCCTTGACCTAACAGTGTCAGCAGTTTGGAACATGAATTGTAGCTGAGAGATTCCCTTTAAATGTATTCATATGAATGGCTCAACACAGTATAGAGTGGGTTGGCGGCTTTGCCCTTGTTGATGATTTTCTAACCTACCACTTATAATGTAGCTGCTTAGGAGTGATTTGTGCTTACATCCTATAGACATAGAAATGCTTTGTAAATGGTAGTAATTCTAATTAATGCATGATGTGAAAAGTGACTAATGAGTAATGGAAAGCTCGTGTGTGCCAAGATGCGTCTGATCCTGGCCCAGTAACCTGTATTTACCGCCCCTCCCATGTTCTCTCAAGACTTGTTGACTATAATTGAAGCTTTGTTCCTGCCATTGTAAAGTGGTTATGTTATATCTTGTCATTGTATAGCATGAATAAAATACATGAGTAACTTGGACAGAGAGCGCTTTGCAGGAAGAGCTCACAGTTTTTTTTTAAATTGTAACTTGGTGTAAGAGCATTGCCTTGGTTTAAGAGCTCCCTGTACTGGGTGGTCTACAGCACTGTACTCTGACCCAATCTCCTTCCAAATCATAGCAGATCCACTTCAGTCTGGGGCTTACATCAGGGGACAGGACCATAGAGGTAATCTCTTCATAGCTGTAACCCCTCTCTCCCCGGACAGAGAATGCTGCATTTATGTGCCCACATCTGCCCTTCTCATTCCTTCATGCTTCCTGCACTTTCTGTCAGCCCTTGTGTTCTCAACCACTCCATTCCTGCTGTAATGTGCCTGCACTCACACTTAGCTATATACACTGCTGCTATAATGTGCCTGCACTTACACTCAGCCATTCACACTGCTGTATAGAAAAGTTTCTGTCACTGTCTTCCTGCACAGCTCAGTGATTCTCACTTCCTGATTGGTCCATACTGAGCACACCCCCCTTCCTCATTGCTGTCATGTGACCACACAGACCTCTGACAGTAGCCCTGCTTCTCTATTCTAGCCTGTTGCACTACGCTACTGCATTATGGGGATCTGCAGTTCCATTCTGTATCTACAAACTGCTGCTGTTTTTTCATCATACATCACATGCTGCTTGGCTATACTCTACAGTAACTTATAATATGACATATTCACCTTTTAAATGTTTGTTTTACCTGTTATTCAGAATAAAAAAAATCATTATTTGGGGGGGGGGGGGGGGGGGAGCCATTTGTCTGCATTTCAATAATTCCTTATAGTAAAATTTGCTATGGTTTTAGAGTGATTTGGATTACAAGCATGGTCCCAGAACGAATTATACTTGTAATCCAAGGCACCACTGTATATAATTTAAGCCAACAGGTCTTATTTTTGCAATCCTAACAGTTACATGGAAGTAAGGGACCAGTCACACTACGGAATCTGCACGGATAAGCTTGAACCTCTTGCCACCCCATAGGCTCCATTCTATGGTCAGGCGGATTCCCCCGTCCGCCCAAAGAACTGACATGTCAATTCTTTTATGGGCGGATGGCGAAATCTGCCTCTATAGAATGGAGTCTATGGGACGGCCAGATGTATAAGAGTAAGCATACACGGAATCCACCGGAGCTTATCCGTGCGGATTCCGTAGTGTGAGCTTTCCTAATTAAGTCTGTAGATTTCATTGGGATCATGGCAATGGACTACCCTCTACTAAAGATGCTTTCTTGGCTGAGCAGAGCATGCACGTTTATGGTTCAATTGAATAAAATAGCCGTGTATGGCAAGCACTAAGGGATCTTTGCTACCATATCAAATTACTCTTGTCATCTCCAATGTTTAAAAGAAAAGAAAAAAAGAAAGTAACAACAATCTTCCAACAATAACAAGCTACCAGTTGTATTGGCAGGAGGACTGGGACCCCCACTGATTGCTAGAATGGGGTCATGCTGCTGCCACTCCATACCAAGCCCATGGATGTCACAGTTATATCTTCATCGGTCCTATAGACTTTGGAGTTATTGCAATCTGTGGATATAATGACATAAGAGATTTACCATAACCAATGCAGTGGTAAAATGGTAAACAAACCACATCTTTATTGATGCCAAGTGCCAACCACACATCACAAGTTAGACAAAAAGAGTAAATTTGCTGTTTTAACACTGGTGTACAGTTAAAGGGGTAGTTGAGCAAAAAAAAAAAAAGAAAAAAAAATTCTTTAAAATCAACAGGTGCCAGAAAGTGGCAGAGATTTGTAAATTACTTCTATTAAAAAAATACTTATCAGCTGCTGTGTGTCCTGCAGGAAATGGTGTATTCTTTCCAGTCTGACATAGTGCTTCCTGCTGCCATCTCTGTCTATGACATGAACTGTACAGAGCAGTAGCAAATCCCCATAAAAAACCTCTCTTGCTCTCCAGACTGCTAAAAATACATCACTTCCTGCAGGACATACAGCAACTGATAAGTACTGGAAGACCTGAATTTTTTTTTTATTGAAGTAAATTACAGATCTCTGTCACTTTCTGGCACCAGTTGATTTGAAAGCAACTTTTTGTTGTTGTTGGGTTTTAGACTTTATTGGGGTTTGTACTAAAACTGAGATTTGCGGAGCAGCAATGTGAACCGGTCCTTAAAAGATTGGTGGCGGTCTGAACACCCAGACCTCGACCCATTGTAGCTTTGTCTCTAGGATAAGTGACAGCGTCTATTTTAGAGATTAGTGCATACACAGTCGTGTATTGTAGCTTTTCTATTCTTTTTTGGGTCTGTGATGTTAGTTACGCCTTAAGCAAGAAACCGCTTTCAACATTTTTTTTTTTCAATTCTTTATTCGTTTTCAACATTTTTAGGATCTTTATCTGACGAGCTGTCAGCATTGTTTATAGATGGATTTGTCCAGGATGCATTGTGCACCTGACAAGGAGATTGTTCTGTCATTGGCTGTAGAATCACAAGAGGCTAGTTATAATAAATTATGTTTATTGTTACGTCATGCTTCGGATGATGTTATATACTGAACATATAGGCAGCTGGGATTCCACATGCAGTGGAAGGACATTAGACATGGCATAGAGTGGTATAGCTATAGGGTGCAGAGATAGTGGTCACACCCTGGCCCTGGGGCCAAAGGGGGTTTAAAGGACCCTTTGCCCCATAAAGGGCCACATAATTACAGAATTTTTATTGAGGCCCAGCATCTACAGTATATAAAGTAAAGAAGTGATGTAAAAACTTGATGTGTCTCTGCACAGCTCCTATTTGAGCTCATGATTAATCCAGTTAATGATATATAACATAAATTATGTATGAGCATCGGGTGATTCGCCTGTTTTGTCTCTTTGTCTACCACTTGCCAAAATTGTGAACCTGGCCCATTAACCTACATTTAATTCCCCTATAACCTGTTGTATATGGAAGAGAACCGTCAAGTGTAATTTCAGACTAAAAACTAATAATTAAAATATTACAATGAAAACGACAATAGTCAATAGCTGGCGGACCTTTGAAGGAGAATAATAGTCCTTAGTTATAGTGAAGCATAATAATAGAGAATTGCAGCATGCTTCTATGTGCTATTGGTACAGTGCACAAGTGCATGGAGAAAATGAAAACTGTATATATCTTATAAGATTACAAGACCTGGCCAATACGCTGTATTTTCTGTGGATTTCTTGTTTCTGATGGTATATGCTTACATTAATGTATATTGACCAGCCATAACAATAAAACCACTGACAGGTGAGGTGAATATTATATATTTCTCTGTAATTTACCAACTATGTGCAGGTAACTTTCAGGTATTCCACCAACGCATTAACTATTGTATGAATAATCACCAATTTGTGTAGAAAAAAGTTCATGAAAAATCTATATATACAAGTTTGTTCCAAAGTTCTATCCAGCTGTCATTATAATGGTGCCTGCCAAGGGGAGGAATACATTAGACAGCAAGGGAACAGTCAGTTCTTGAAGTTGATGCGTTGGACATACAAAAGGGGCAAGCATGAGAACATAGTTCTGCCTCTATATAGATCAGACAACACATGGCATATGGTATGCACCAACATTTAAGGGTGATCTGATCACAATATACAAATAGACCAATGGACAGTACAGAGATCTTTCTACCAAGGCCTGTATCCATGAGATGTTGTGATTGTTGATTTATTGATCACATTTAAAAGCGCCAGAATCCCTTCCTTTTAAAATATAATATTACAAGGTACAAGTACTATATTTCTGGAGGGGAGGCATTGATTCGGGGATTTATTCTGTCTACCTTATTAGTTACAGCTTATTGATCTGCTGCTAAAGTCAGAATATCAAAGGATATTGTAGAGCCTATTCCTTAATGGGTCTGAGCTGTTGTGATGGTAAAAGCGAGGCCTTGGCAGTATTTAGTAGATTGTTTCAATGTTATGACTGATTGGTGTATACATATATACTGTAGGCCATGTTCACACAACGTATGTTTTGCATAAATCATGGCCGTTGTTGCAATTTGTAACAACGGCTGTGATTTTCACAAAACATACGTTGTATTTTAATTAATGGAATCCCAGCCGGAGTGTATACACATAGTATATGCTCCGGCCGGGATTCTATCCAGCCGCACGAAAAACTGACATGTCAGTTTTCTTTGTTTGCTATTCATTGAATAGTGGGTGTACACACATGTCAGTTCACACAATGGAAAGTGCGGCTCCGCACACTGATGTGCTCTCATCCAAATTCAACAGAAATGAAGATTATCCGTCCGGTACTGCAGTACAGGCTGGAATGATCATCTCTGACACCTCTCTGATAGTGTGTAAGCTCATGCATGCGAGCAGGGATCTCACTCCTCATGTATGGATAATTATATATATCTCTCTGTAATGTCTATTTTTTGTTTATGTATGTACCCCCAGAATTGTAAAGTGCTGCGGAATCTGTTGGCGCTATAGAAATTTTAATTATTAAAAATGATTAACATGGCCTCAATGTGTACTGCAGCCCCATTCAAGGGATCATCTGATGATTGGCTTGAGGTTAGATACTGAACCATCATTGATAAGGCATCATAAGATTTGGTCTCCAAAGTAAACTCACCCGCCCCTGTGCCTTCGTTGCACCGCTCCCAGGTCTTCATCTACGCCTGGAAACTGGGTGCGTCACATACCCGGCTCTTCCAGCTACAACAACACGCTCCGAATGAGTTTTTGCCCGCACAGCCAGTCAGTGTCTGGGGCAGTGACCTACCCCAGTTACTGATTGGCTTGGGTGGGCACTCAGCCGGGTACGTGACATCAGCGGCTGTCAACGGGACCCGGGAGTGGCACTAGGATAGGTTAAGGCCCTATTACACGAATCGATTATCGGCTAATATCGGGCATTATGGCCGCTAATCGTTTTGCGTAATAGAAGACAGCGATCAGCCAACATGCACGATGTCGGCTGATCATTGCCTTTCAACAGGCTGAAATGCCACCAGTCAACCTGGCAACAATTTGCTGCTGTTAGGAGCGGCAGAAACAAAACGCTGCTGTCTCCTATGGGCTGCTCGGACAATCTGACAATCGCCCAGACAGCCCCCCGCAGCTCCCCGCTCCCTATTAACCGGGGGGGGGGGGATGAGGAACAAGCCGGCGCTGACCTGACAGGTCGGCGCTCGCTCGCTCTCCACATTGCCCCATTTAATAGGTGCTTAAGTTTACTTTGTGTGTTATTTTCCCGCAGACCCTTTCCCTCCGACACCTGTCTGAAATTTTTCATTTTGGTGGGACTTCACCTTTAATCCAATGGATACCTAAAGGCTCAGATTAATAAAGAATTGCATGTTTAACTCAATGACAATGATTCCCCCCCCCCCTTATTTTAATAATAAAAAAAAATGTTCTATACTCCCTGGGCAAGTTTATCTGTTGTAAATCTCATCTTTATTGAGCAACCCAGGATTACTAGATTCTTGTTCACATTACATAGACGTTTTGTTTTAACATGCACGGCTGGAATAGCTGAGACAATCGTGCCTTTCAATCAATATTGATGGCAGGTAAGCAAAACCAACATGCGTGCCGACACAGACCAGACCACACCCTTCGGGGAACACCAAAACATACATTCACCCATCATTACTATTAATAATGTCAAAAGTTAACTTCTATTTTTACTGAATCTTTGTGTTTGTAGTGAAAACAGATGACATCACGGCACATAATCCGGCAGTCTGGTGCACGTCTGTGTAACAAGGCCAACACCTGTCACTTACTTTCATCCAATTTAGTAAACAACATTGGCACAATCATGTGGGAACATTAGGCATTCAGGACTTCTGCCTTATTCCAGTTTGGCTATGTTATATAAGTTACGTTTTTTGACATACTGGTTGGGTTTATTTCCCCTTCTGACATCATATTTCTTATCAATTCTCTGAATATTGGTCCAGCAGCATGAAAAGTTAGTCGTGGATACGTAACCAGAATGAACTCAGTAGCATGGATTTCCTTTTGGATGCACATCCAGTAATTTTCCCATAGAACATACTGTCTAATTTTTCCATGTGACATCTGCTAAAATATGCTAGTACAAAAAAAAATCATTGTGTCATAGTAAAATATGTGAACAAGGTAATCAGCCAGAACAATCCATAATATCTCAAGAAAATAAAGCAAGGATAATTATAGACTGCCTAAAGGGGAAGCTTAGATGTGCAAAGGTTATACCGGAACCCTTCACCAGCCCCTAAAATATTTCTTATGCACGTAATAATGACATTTTATTCAAACAAATTTATAGACATTATAACTTGTATTATCCTGTACCCTGTAGCTGATATGTGGCCCATAGACATAGGGGACCCAGTTCAGGTTGCTCCTATCCACACCCATTACTTCTGCCTGGTGAAAAGGTCAAATCAAAAGGCAGGAAAAAGCCAAAGTAAGGCAAAGGGTCAAAATCAGGATAACTTTCCAAAAATCGAATTAGAGTCAAAACCAGAAAACACCCAACGGCCCATACACATATGGTAGTGGGGTAGAAAATCTGCAGGTGAAAGCAAAGTTGGGAAAACCAGCAGGCGAAAGCAAAGTCGGAAAAACTAGCCAAGGTCAGGAGCACTAGGGAACACGTCAGTAATATGATGCAGTAAAGACTAACACTTACACTCAGCTACACCAGGTAGGATGGCAGTCTGTTTTTTATAGCTATAGCTGGGCGGTGGAGAAAGGAAGCCCATAATGAATATTCCTCCCGATGCCAGCTCACAGCATTGAAGTCAGATGCAGCCACATTCAGTAGAAGTAGGGCACCATTTTATAGATGACACTCATGGCTTTAGGATATGCTGTGCACGTAAACAATAGGATTAAAGTCACATTCACAATGTGAATCATATGTGTATAACTTTGAACTAGTTTGAACCCCATTCTTTTACGTAAGTATATACTGTAAGTGCATCCACAGCAATTTTTTTAATTTTGTTTACATGGAATACCAGAACTGTATATAGTAAGGATTTGCAGTAAATGCAGTTCCTGTATGTTTAATGTATTAATATGGAGAAAAAATCCCACATCATCGAGCATTACTAGCTCTGCAGCCACTATAGACCATACTTACCGCCTCTCCCAATCACTGTACAGAGATGTACATGCTCTTATCACCATTATGTATATCATTATCTGTATAATCAGCGCTTTTACATGTACAACTTGTATAGTAACCCTATCATATCATTTTACATTACTGCTGTGTGCTGCACCTCCAGCTTCTGAACGTGATGCTACAGCAGAGCTTCTCAAACTTTTTCTACTGGAGCCTCACCCAACAGACCAAGGCAATGCCTGGGCCTCACCAGACTGACCAAGAGGGTGCCTGGGCCTCACCATCTGTGGTGAAAGTCCATTTAAAAGCTGTAATTAAATGTAAGTAATGCCAGGGCCAACTTTAAAGGGGTACTCTGGCGGGGGGGGGGGGGGCATTTTTTTCCTGGGAGTGGGGAGGAGGTGGCTGAAGGAAACGTCCACTCACCTCCCCGGTTCCAGAACTGGGGAGGTGAGTGGACGTTGTTTCCCTCAGCTACCTCCTCCCCGATGTCAGGAAAAAAATGCCCCCCCTCCCCCCCCGCCGGACTACCCTTTAAACCTATCTCCTAAGCTCTAGAAAATACTAAAGCAAGTATAAAATAAATTAATAATGTTGCTCAAATAGAGATTTTTGCAAACTGCAAAAAGAATTTTGCAGATCATAGTTACTTTTGTGAAAACTGGCTCCCCAGCTGGGCCTCACCAACAACTAGGGGGCGCCTCACAGTTTGAGAAGCATTAAACTACAGTATTACCGGTGGACTTGACCTGACCTCCCACCAACTAGTGATCAACTGACAAATTAGCAATTTCTCATCCGTCACTGGCCCTTTTACACTGAGGCCGATTATCAGCCAGGAACATTCCTCAGCCCATATAAAAGATTCATGAGTTGTTAAAAGTATTCTCTGGTAAATATCTTTTTCACAGTAATTGAAACACATTACAAAGTTATATAACTTTGTAATATGTTTCAATCACCTATCTGCCCCCTTCCCTATCTTTTCCCCCCACAATCCCCCACCAGGAAGTGGAGTAAACTCGTTCTTGCCTAATGACTGTTGACCCCAGTCTGCTCTGTGGCAGCCATTTTGTGACAATGACATCATCAAGAGGGAAGATGGTCTAAGCCCTGTTAGGCCAGCCTCCCTTTGTCAGATGACTCAGGTTGCTCAGCTCTGATTGGCTGAGCAAGCTGTAAGCCATCTAACAGTTCTACAAAGTCAGTTAGATATCACAGGAGACAAAGTGCATCATGGGAAAGCCCAATTCAGGAAGTAAAGAAAAATGACACCAACTGGAGCTTCAGCTCAGTTTTTTTTTTTTTAAATCACTGCTGGAGTTGTCCTTTAGGGTAGCTTCACGTGTACCGGATCCGCAGTGGATTTCATGCTGTGAGTTTGCAGCGAAATCTTCTGCAGATCCTGGTAGTGTAAAGCTGAATGGGTCACACACAGCCAGCGGAATTTTCATTCTGCTGCCTGTATGTGACCCGGCCCCTTTAACCCCCCGCATCCCGCCGCCCGCAGTATACATGCTCGGCGCCACGGCTGTGTGTGAGGCTCCTAGCTGCCCTTGCTCCCCATCAGCCAATCAGTGCACGGCAGCACTCATTGGCTGATGACGGGAGCCATGGGCAACCCTGGAGCATACATAACCTGGGCACCCTTAAAGTTGTTTTAGGTTTAGTACAGTAAAAAGCACAAGCATTATTGCTTTACAGTACTACGGGTTGAGTTTATATAGTCTCCTGCTTGTATATTCCGAAAAACATATAGGGGCAGATTTACCAGATTTTTGCCAGTGTCTCAGGCTGTTAAACGGGTAATTTGGTCAGAAGCCATTTTTAATATATGCCCGGGGATAGGTCATTTGGGGCTGTCACACTGCAGGCCCGCCTAGCCAATAGAACTGCAAAGTCCCCACACCAGGTCCTGGAGGCGGCCGAACAGCAGGATGGTTCGGTAAGATACCAGGAGCATATATTAATCCCCATGCATATATTAAAAAAAGCCCCTGTCTTGAAAAAGAATTTTTGTCATGTCAGAGAGACACAAACAGAAAAATTCTGAAGCATGTGCTGTTTCTGTCTGTATGTTAGTCACAGCAGCGTAGAACCTGCACAGTGTGAACAGTGGTATTCAAGAGCTGGCCATTGTTTCGCTTTTTATGTCAGAGACTTGTCAAAAGTTTTGATCGTGGTGTGAACATTCTGTGGTTTACAGTGAGGATTTTATCTCTAATCCTGATCCATTGACCATCCGTGGACAACATAGGACCAGAACCTCATACTTCTCTATGATGAACGCTAGGCTTTAGTGCTTTAGTGAGTAATCCTGGTGACTGTACTGTATGTGCCGTGTTTCTTCGTATTCCTATGAGAGCGCACTTTCCATATACACTTAGTGAAGTTAAACATTCTGAACGTTGAATATACTATCTTCTTTGATGGATTATGTGCCTGGATATGATTTCAGCATGCCTGTAACAAAGCTCCTGAAATGAAAGAAAAACTTCTAGAACAGACAGAAATCAGTGCAATATACAGAAGAGTGACATCACTCGCCATCATCATCATCCTGTCTGAGAACAAACACGGCTATTCTGCTGTTCCGGCCACTGCCAGGGCCTGTGTAAATTATTAATGACAATGGGTGTCCCCTGCGTGACTCAGAAACAGTAACGGAGGCAACGGCACCTCAACAAACAAACTGAGATTCTTGCTTGTTTCCCATTTATGGGCAGTCGCTGGCCTGTGTGGGAGAGAACCAGAAGAACAATTGTTGATCTTGATCTTTATCGCTGGGTAGTGGTGAACGCTGTTAGACATTACATAAGTGCATGGAAGAGATACTTGTGTGTGCAAAGTGCACTCCACCTGCCGCAGCACTAAACTCCCTCTATTCATCAGACATTACTCATCACCATGAATTCCATCAACTATTACTGATCACAGTGATTTAGCTTATTGATCATGAGCTGCCATAATAAATAGACTGTGTTCACAGTTATTTTACCACATAATTACCACATATTTGTGTCATGTGACCAAAACTGTTGCGTAGCCCTAACCTAAAAAAAGCTTGATAAACCACCCCCAGGGTGATCCCAGCATAAGTGTACACAAACTTGCTATATTCATAGTTAACACTGGGGTTATCCAGTTGGTAAAATACATTCTGAGAGTTGTAGCCTTCGAAAACTACAACTCCCAGTATGCACTGTCAAGATATGCTGGAACATCAAATGGTACTTTGCATACTTGGTTATATTAAGGTCCCGGGGGATGTAATTGTGGCACAGCTGTATTTTTACTTGTTTATTGTTTAAAGATGCATCCCTAATAAAGTACAGAAGTTTTATGTAGCTGTGAGCTGCTACTTTTTCTTGGATCTCAATTCGGATGACGGCCCGCGATATCACTCCTTTCCTGGGAATATCTGGCAACACACACGCTGTGCAAAGGGTGAGCTGATTTCTCTGTTCCTGTTGGACATTAGGGGCCTTTTACACAGAGAATGGCATGACACCTAAGAGATTTGCACATACCCACGGAAAACTAAGGGGGAGATTTATCAACATTGTAGGCCACCTTTTTGGGGTGAAAATGTCGCATAGGTGTATTTCACCACCTATAATGTGGAGCCGGTATGCTCCGTGGGTCCGATGCAGGGGAAGGGGCCTATCATCGAGGGGGCGGGGCTTAACGGGACACCCCTGGGACAGCTAGCAACAATGGAGGAAGCAGCAGCAGGTAACCCCCACCATCACCATTTTTCTAGGAGTGTTGTGTTTTCTTTCATTACATTACAGGCTTAGTAGTCGAAGCTGTCTGATAGACAAAATCCATTACTAAGTTGGGGCCTAGTGTTAGCCAGTATAAAATGGCTAACACTAACCCCCCCATTATTACCCCAGTACCCAATGCCACCAGGGGTACTGGGAAGAGCTGGGTGCCAGTGGTCCCAGAGAGTCAAAATTGGCGCTCCTGGACCGGGCGGCAGCAGGCTGGTAAGATTAGGCTGGGGAGGGCCTAAACCAATGGCTCTTCCCACCCTGGTGTTACTAGGCTGCTGTTTGGTTTTTAACCCAGCTGGTTATGGAAAGGGGGGGGTATCCGATGAGGGTTTTTTAAAATTATTTATTTAAAAAAAAAACTGCATAGAATCCCCCCTATTTTCATATCCAGACAGGTTAAAAACCAAGCAACAGCAGCCTAGTAACACCAGGGTGGGAACGGCCATTGTGTTTGGCCCTCCCCATCCTTAATATTGCCAGCCTGCTGCCACCCAGTCCAGGAGCGCCAATTTTGACGCTCCGGGACCACTGGTACCCTGCTCTTCCTAGTACTCCTGGTGGCATTGGGTACTGGGGTAATAATGGGGGGGGTTAGTGTCAAATAAAAACACCCCCACACCCCTTGTTGACCATTTTATTGACCATTAAAGTCCACTGGTCATCGATGTAGTCCAAACGAATCCGACGTAATCCTCTGCATGCAGGTATTTGAAAAAGAAAGGGAGAAGAAAATGCTCATTACCTAGGAGGCAAACCAGGGCCAATGAGACGATTTAGAGACAATTCTGAGCCAAACAAATCAGCACCACAGAAAATAGACCAGACTTAAGGCCCTATTCCATGGAACGATTATCGTTAGTATTCGGCCGATATCGGCCGCTACGGACGATAATCGTCCGGTGGAATAGAGTGCAACGATCAGCCGACATCGTTCATGTCGGTTGATCGTTGCAGTCGCTTGTTTTTCAACATGTTGAAAAACAAGCGACTGATATAGCAGCGATCTGCTGCCGTCGCTCCGTTGAATAGGAGCATCGGCAGCAGACGCTGCTATATCCTATGGGCTGCCCGGACAATCAGCGATGCCCCGGGCAGCCCCCCCGCAGCTCTCCACCGCCCCCTCCCGCACTCACCCCCTCGCTGCAGCCGCGTTGAATAGCGGCGGCAGCGAGCGGGGAACGAGGAGCAAACGACCTGTGGAATAGGGGCATTATCCCTGATAGTAAATTGCACTTTAAATAGACCAGTCTATTCTTGCCAAAGCAGAAATAGACCATAACTAGAAAAATCCCCTGTTGATAAATCTCCCCCTAAGTCTTTAAATTTCCTGCGCCATAAGCAAATTACCCTCAACTAGGGTGGGCATTCCTCAGTGCCGAACTAGTCACAGATTGCGCGCTTAAGTTGGCTGTTAACCCGGCCCTCTTGGAGGGTAGGCCCAGGGATGTCCCCCTGGGCGGGATCCTCAATGCAGGAGCCAGCTGCAAGTAACAGAGGGGCCATTCCTGAGCCACAACGCTCCCAGACAGGTGGAATTACAACCAACTATTATTGGCAGGGTTCTTCCATTCTTTTTTTCTTATTGTGTGTGCATATTATTATTATACTTTTTTTTTTACGAATTAGTGTTTTCTTTATATACAGTATCTATCTATCTATCTATCTATCTATCTATATATACAGTATATATATATATATATATATATATATATAAATAAGCAAGATTCTCTATAAATGTTTAATGTTCAAATGTTCAAAGGGGGGGGATTACTTCAAGTATATCCAAACTGAACAAAGAATGCACCACCTGAATTTGCTCTAATGTCTCCTCGATCAAGTTGAAGGTCTTCTTTTGTCTAGTATATATTGGTAGCTTTTGACCCAGAACATTTTGCCTGGGTATTGGCATCTAATAATTGGTGCGCAGACTGGATACTACAATACTGAATCCTGTTATTTATTCATTGGTCACTATGTAACACCACAAAATGTCTGCCTTCTCTCCAGGGAGCATTGCACCTGTAAGGCTATGTTCACACAACGTATATTTTCGTAAAAGTAAGGCCGTTGTTGAAATCGTCAAAAACGGACGTACTTTTTACGGAAATATATACGTTTCCTTATCTTGTATGGGATCCTGGCGAGAGCGTATACACATTGTATATGCACCTGCAGGGACCCCTAGTGGCGCCGCAAACAACTGACATGTCAGTTTTCTGCAGCCGCTATTCATTGAATAGCAGCCGCAGAAAACCATGTCAGTGCACACTGTGTAGTGAGCGGATCCGGCCGCTCGCTCCTAGCACGCTGTGTAAAGTTCTGATGCGGACACGCACGGATGCGCCCGCATCAGAACACTGTGGCCCGAAAGATTCGGCCAATACTGCAGTACCGGGTGGGATGATTATTTCAGAGGCCGTCCGTTCCGTGAACGGCCGGTCTCTTATGCTATGTCAACGAAGCCTAATACTGATGTGGTCTAAAAGGACACAACCTCAGAATAAAGCTTTGTTCTGTCCTAATCCAAAGCTTGAGGACAAAACTAAGTGTTAAGTGAATTAAAAATAAGTTACGATCACTTTCCCTTCCCACGTCTGTCCTGTTATAAAGATATAGTATTACTTACACCCAGGTGCTGTGACTTCAGTCTAAGTCACTCTTAACATCTATTTTAAGTACTGTATTACCGGTCAGAGTTCAGGACGGCTTCCTTCTTTATCCCAAGAACAGCTGTGGAACCTCTCAACGTGAATTACTTTCTTACAAAAACAAGTTTTTCCATCCTTGAGCTCACCGATGTAACTGTAGGACACACTACCTGTTAAAAAGCCTAGTTCTGGATTCACTCGAAAGGTTTGTTTTTAGATGGGAAGTCATTTTCTAGAGCCGGGTGGAGCTGGGACTTTCATATGTTTATCCAGGTGTTCATATATTTTGTTCGGAGAAAAACAAGTATTACCCTGTATACCGTATTGACACAGCGCTCCTGGAACGCGGACTTGTTTATGGAGATGAGGAAGAGGCTTGTAAAGCCGGCTCGAGCGTCCTGTCAGAATCCATGAAGTAGTCATTTTTCTGCCTGAAGCTATTAACAAATCTGAGTGAGTGAAGTAGTTAAAAGGGTTAGAATGAATGGTCCCATTGGCTCTACTGCTTGCAACGAGTGACTGGAAAGACTGATTGAGTACATACTGTAATGCCGGCTATGGAGTCCTGCTTTCTGTACTCAGCACCTGCAAATCAGTAGAAATTAGAACTGACAAATACCAGTTAAAAAAAATTATGGTAATAGTCCTGGTGTTGGAGTACCCATTTTTAAAGGGCAGTGTTAAAGGGAACCTGTCACCCCCCGTGCCGGGGTGACAGGCTCCCGACCCCCCGTTAGAGCCCCCTATACTTACCTAATCCCGCCGGGTCCCGCTTCTGGAGGTGGTTGGGTGATGAAGATCTCAGCCGCTGCAGCCCGGAGAGCGCCCTGAGAGATGAGTCCAACGCTCATAGAGAATGACGGAGCACTGGACTCTCCTGTCATTCTCTATGGGTGTTGGACTCATCTCTCAGCGCGCGCGCCGGGCTGCAGCGGCTGGGATCTTCATCACCCGACCACCTCCAGAAGCGGGACCCGGCGGGATTAGGTGAGTATAGGGGGCTCTAACAGGGGGTCGGGAGCCTGTCACCCCGGCACGGGGGGTGACAGGTTCCCTTTAAGCTTAGTGGCTAGCTGGAAAACCATGGTGTTTACATGTTCTCCCCTACAAAAAGGATTTAGATACTATCGAGACAGACCGTATGGCTGCTACCGGCCCCAGGGTCGGCTCCAGGTTTTTGAGGGCCCTTAGGCAACAGAGCCTCAGCGGGTCCCTCATCTATCCATCTACTACGCATCACTATCACTTGAGACACCACTAACATACACAAACACACATTACTTACACACACTTACTGACACACACATAGATTACTAACTGGCACACCATGGTATTGACTGACTGACACACACATAGCGCTTACAGCTCAGTCTTCTACCTCTTCCTTTTTGCCCGGCCGATCTCCACACTGTAGTATTGAGGACCTGCAGGTCATGTGATCAGATCCTTTATCACTCTCTCTCTCTCTCTCTCTCTATCTGCAGGATGCTGACAGGCCCTGTTCCCTCTCTTTTTTCTGATGTTCTGCGCTCACCCTGCACTAACGTGAGCAGCCTGAGCATCAGAGCTCTAGGTCCCTGGATGCGCTGGGGGCCCGGCACTTGCTCGGATAAGCCCTGTACTAAAGCTGGCCCTGACCGGCCCCCTGGGGTCCTGGTTGGTCCAATTCCTTTTACTATCATAAATGGATGGAGAGTTTTGACCTAAGGGGCATGAATGAAAAGCTAGGGGAAACAGCAGAGCTTTCAGTTCTGGGGGGGGGGAACCTTATCAATCTTTGCTTTGGGGCCCTCGTACAGCGCTGATCCAAGGATATTGTGATTATGGGGCCAATGATGGGAATCTTGGTGCAGAATGTTGGCACTATATGAAGAAAGAAAGGACCATATCAGATGTAACTCCATTTTGTTTAGTGTCTCGGTACCTTGTTGACCCCAGAAGTTATTCGTAAAAAATAACTAAGAGGTGGATAAAGTTTCTTTTCCTGACTCATACTGTAGTAGTTAAATTGCCTGGATATTGTTACCATGATGCCGTCTGGGCAGCTATATTTTCATCCAGCGTGCAGTCTATTATCCATACATAGAAAAATCTATTTTAGTATCTGGCCAGAATTCCTAGGACATAGCCTCTATCCTGATAGTTTAATCCGTACAAACATTAGACCCTCCTGGTTCTCAGCCTATTAATATCCCAGCTTACGTAGAAAAAAAATGTCCTGTACATATCAACACAAGAACACTGTGTATAAAATATATTCCATATTGTTCTTGGCTGTATATTAAGGCCCAGCTTTGTGGAGTTCCCATAGGTCCCTTTAATGGCCGCATATATACTAGTACCACTAGTGTGTTCAGACTACTGACATACTGTAAGTACAATATAAAATTCTCTAATTGTTGCGATATCTTGTTATATAATACTATTATAGTAGTATGCAAAAAAATTATCAAAATAATAATTATTTATTTTTATTTTTTTACATTTGCCCCCTATGTAAAATAGGCAGAAAAAAATAAAGTTAAAAATGTTATGATCTTTTTGTGGGATTCTGTTTATCAGGGGGACAACCTAATGTGTATGGGCACCAGCAGCAGGCCCCTATCGGGTCAGCAGCATATCTCTGTTTTCAAAAGCAGAATACAAAGAAAAAAAAACAACACTGATGGGCACCTACATTTCTTTGACATACTGCAAACTACTGATAGGATCACTAAAGGGATCTCGGGTTGCTGGGTTCCCTGCCTAGTCAGACTCACTAGGACTTTGAAGAGAAGAAACGTCTAGCACTGGCAATTCCTTATCTCAGACATCTTGATGTTTCTAACTTGTTTAAAAGTAGAGCTATCATTTTAACAAAGTCCTGATGTCATTAGTTTTGATTGATGAGGGTCTGGGTGCTAATGGGCAAAATCACTCCGAGTGTTGTGCCTGATCAGCACTGCTTGACTCTCCTCTCCTCTCCTCTGTAGTGTAAAGATTTATAGAAAGTCTAAGGGTACTATTCCATGAAGCGAATTTTCGACGATCAACGATTAACAATAAACGATCGTTTACCCAATTACACGGAACAATAATCGTTACTACTTATGATCGTTCTTGTGGTCGTCTTGTCGACTCTACTGTGTTTGTCGCTACTGGGAACGAACGAACTACGTCTTATTACGAATTTTTGTTGGTCATTTAATCGTTGTCTGCTATTACACTAAACGATTTTCATTCAAAACCTAACGATTTTTCAAACGATAATCGGCCCGTGTAATAGAGCCCTAAGACTAAAGATAGGCATACACCTTTAATAAATGTCGGCCTAATGTGTGGCTGATAGTTATTTCTTCTGTCCTTCCCACACATAGGAGCATTTGGTATGGCTGATCGTTCCTTTGTTGTCTATGGGGAGGAGAGGGATAAGCTGAAGCCAGACAGGTCTGGTGGTGGCTTATCTCTTTGAAAACAAAGGGGTCATGCAGTGCATTTTCCATCACGCCCGACCACCAGATGTTTATGGAGCATTGGGAAAGGCCCATACACTGTATACTAATAGGGAGCAGCAGGTACAGCCAACATAAGTGGGGACATTTATTAAGACCGTCCCTTTTCCCAGCATGCCTCTTAGTAAACCTGTTTGGCCCTGCACCCAACCCTGTGCATCTGGAAGCAGGTATAGATTAGTATCATGATTTATGCCTGCGAGCAGGTGTAAATGATAAAAAATGAGGCTGTCGCTGTCACCGTCGTTATAACTTTAAATACCTAAATCAACAGTAGATATAATATAAAGCAAGTTTGTAGTTATCATGGAAAACACGGCACTTCCTGTTTTTTGACACTTTTTTTTTCCAAAGAGTCCAAACACAGAAAGTCCAGTGTTTCCCACTTCATCTGAGCGCTCACAGAGAAGGAAGTCATGTGATTGATGGACGCATTGAGCCGTGACTCTCTATACAGCCATACTTTTACAGACTATCCATCTATATATTTCATACTGCAATATTCTTACACAACCACATTGAGTTTTTGGGCCCATACTGAGGATTTTGTCTACGTAGAATATGCCAACCCGTACATCTCGGATAATGCACAGTGAACCTGATATATATTGTACCATTACCCCAGATGACTTTTTACTTTGCCTTATAATTACATTTCCTGATGAATCCAAGACCTGGCATACTTCACCCTTCTTTTTATTACCCTGAAGGTGTCGGGAAGTAACAAGGGCCAGCGTTTCGCAAATGCCAGGTTATAAAATAACTTCCAACCATAGTAATGCACACATACAGCAATTAAACCAGGCCGTGTTGGCATCAAGGGCAGCTTTGGTCGGAATATATCCTCTCTTTATAGGTTCCCTTCTTAATTACTGTTTAATTTTCCATCCATTTCATCATATGTGAAGTGAAGGATGGAAAACTTGGGGCTGTGAAACATGTGTAAGACCGGCCTTATACGGACGCTGTATTCAATATCCAGGTCCCTGGGTTGCTTCTCTGGCTGACGATGAAATATGCAACAAGCATAACCAGAATAATTTCTACTACGGTAAGAGCACAACATCAGCTGACTCAATAGTCTTACAGGAAGACTTCGCAACACTTGTGTACTGTTTTGCTAACTTCTAGCACACCATGACAGAACCCTTTTTCGCACTTTATGTTTTCATTGCTTGTAAACTGATTAATCCTCAAGTACAATCTTGGCTCTGGCTTCCTGCGTTACATAACCTGTATACCGAGAACAGCTCCACATACTAAGTGCCTGGAAACCCAGCTACGCCGCACTCTATTGACAAGGGCCTTCAGGAATGTCGGCCCATCTATTTGCCTATTTTTAAACAAATATTTGCTGAAACGTGCCCGTGCATAAGCCGCAATTAAGTAATCAGCGCTCTTCCATGGAGTGAATGGCTGGTTTTAACACCTCCCTAACCAGTCTTCATTCCATTTTTCATGTTCTTAATCCTGCCTTAGCAAAAAACTTTGGTCACCAAGTTTGAATAAAAATTATATTGATGCATCCTTCTGAATTATTGATATTAATTATGTGTCTACCAACTCTAACATTATTGTCTGCTCATACTTTCATAGCACTTTGGATTTTCCATCAAAGCTTGAATTTGACCAGATTTTAAGGTGATAAAACGGAACCTATATAACATAGGTTGTGTCTGAACTTTGCTAACAGTTTGGTTTGGTGCAAATTCAAACCTCTGGAAGTTCATTTTGGTCAAGTTGTTAGAGTAGGGAACTGGACGACACAAGACTGGTTTAGTCCTGACACTGGCACCCACCCCACTGTCCCTGCCTATTTCCCTCAGCTGCCCTAGGCGGCAGCGGACAACTGGATGACAGTCCCTAACTTGAATAAGTAAACACATATATATATATATATATATATATATATATATATATATATTTATATGTATAGTATAACTACATATATACCAACCAGACCACTGCTTTTAGAGCAGAGTGGTGGTTAATAGCCTAGACAACGAGCTGTCAGCAATGGGAGGAAAAGAGCAGCCTACGAAGAGAAGGAGACAAGTAGCTAGACCCCCTTCACACTGTATTTTTGCTGTCCGCCACATCAGAATGCCATCAAAAAGGTATGTGAATATATATACTGCAACATGCCTGCAGCACAGCCTTAGGCTTCAGTAGACCAGATATAGTTGACTTGTTTGGTCTACTTGAGGGATAGTAAAGCACTATGACAAAAACAACAACAGTGCGATAAATCTGGACAGGAGAAAGACAAGCAGCAAAAGGAAGCAAACAGAGTAACAGGGAAGTGAGACATGGATATAGCGCTTCACTGTGAGTAATCTCCCTCTTCTTACTGTAAATGGCAGCAGTGCCAGCCTGCATGCGCTCCTGGACATATTTGTTGTCGTGTGAGCCCAGAATTAAGGGCAATCTGAAATGTTATAAAGAACTATTGTTGTAAGTTATGAGGAGCAGCATTGATGTCAATGGTAATAGTGTGCTGAGTATTAACAGACATCATGAGAGTCACAATGTCCTGTTACAGAAGTCTAGTACACGTAAAAAAAGATCATTGGGATGTGCACTGTAGATGACTTGAATTTTACAGGCTTCGGCTTGTACTGGATTTAGAGAAGTTACTGAGGCTATCATTAAAGGGATATTCCCAGCTTGAGCAATCGTGGCATATCCACAAAAATAATGGACCCTTTAATAGTTACTGGAATTGGCTATTGACACTGCAGCTCCAACAGTCAGCAACTCAGCCGCAGGTGTTCATGAAACCATATATGCGACCAGTTGTGGTACATGGCCTTTCTCGCAGGAGCATTCAAAGGAATGATGGTTGACCACAGGGAGATCAACCAAAACTCCAGGGAGACACCATTCCATGTTTCTCAATGTCAGTGAATCTAGGCACAAATATGTATAAGTATATGCAAAAATACTGAAGACATCATCACATGTTTTTCAACGTCAGTGAGCTAGCCAGACCTTCTACTGGGATGGTACAATCAAGCCAAGGGGAGTCTCTAGCTAAGAAACCACCTTCCAACAAGCCACTGTCAAGGATGACATGACTTGAGAGATACCCAAGCAAGGTATCCATCCACACACAGCTGTTTTAGGGTATTTGCCCTTCATCAGTGTGGAGCAGGTTTCCGGCTAGTTTGAGCAAAGCCTAGTAATAGCATTCAAAGGAATAATGGTTGCTCTCAGGGAGATCAAGTCGACAGAATCCTGCTCCAAATTGATGAGGGGGAAATACCCCAAAACATCTGTCTATGGATGGATACCCTGCTTGTCCCAAGTCATGTTATCCTTGACTTTGGTTTGTTGGAAGGTGGTTTCCTTAACTGGAGACCATCTTTGGCTTCTTTGTTCCTTCCCAGAAGAAGGTCTGGCTAGCTCACCTATGTTGAGAAACACACAATGGTGTCTCCGCAGTATTTTTGCATATTTTTCCCAGGAGCAGCACCACTGATAGTCTGACTCTCATTTCAGCAACCTTCTCCTCTTGTCCTGGAAATAAGAACCAGTTCATATCAGGTGACTTTCCATTGGAAAAGGGCATGCTGGAAGAAACACTCAAAGTGTCATGACTACAAACAATAGACAGAGGCTTCTAGCAAGTTCAATACATTTACAGCAAAGAAAAGCACTTATAGTTATTTAAAGTAACATTAACCTGAAAATAAACAATGACATTATACATTACTTTTTAAGTGCTTTATCAATATGATGGCTACTATATTAGTATCCACATTACTATGAGAAAGAATAGTGTATCTTTCTCCATGCATTATCACTTGGACCCTCTGAAGGCCTAAACTAGTCGTCCTAATGCACATAGCACTATAATCATCCATAAAGGTGCATAATACAGACATTGCTCTTAGCAACAAGCCACTGAAGTTAAACTTGGGAACTATGGAGTAGCATGCTTTGGGGATTCATACTATACATAGCTCCCAACAAAACAATAATCTGTGCCCTCTGTGCCACAAATATGTCAGCAAAATAGAATGCTGAGGTATCCAAGCACGGACTGGCACGGAGCCCATGGAATAAAGTCATAGTTATTTTGTTAATATTGACCTATGATAAGTTAAGGTTAGTATGTGTGGAGTACTGTTGTTTGTATACCGTATTGCTGTTGCAGTAAGTTGAAGTGAGTCAGTGGCAATATGATGGCAGGCATTGACTTTGCAGTCTAGAGGCACTGGGTAAAACAGACTAATGCAGCCACATGTGTAACGTCTAGGTGAGGCAGACATCTAAGTGAGGAAATGGACAGCCTTCCCAAGTGTCAACAGCAGCACTACAGTACAGGCATGACTCTTCTTCCAGCCACAACTTACCTCTGCAGAGTTGCTGTCCATTTCCATTATCTTCTCAACACAAGCTCCCTATCCTTGTACCCTTTAACAAAGGTCCCCCATTGTGCCCCTAATATTAATAGTGCCTACATGTGTCCCAAAATGTAATAATGCCCTCAATCTGGGTGACTAGAGCCTAATGTACTAAATAATAAAAAAAAAAGTCAAATACTCACCCAAGCCCTTTTCTTAAACACACAAACTGCTCCCACAACCCTGCTGTCTTGTATCCCTACCATCACCCCATACTGGTAACCCTGTCTCCTCCTGCCCCCACCCTAGACTGGCCACCCTGTATCCCCCTGCCACCACCGTAGACTGGTCACCCTGTATCCCCCTGCCCCCACCCTAGACTGGCCACCCTGTATCCCCCTGGCCACCCTGTATCCCCCTGCCACCACCGTAGACTGGTCACCCTGTATCCTCCTGCCCCCACCCTAGACTGGCCACCCTGTATCCCCCTGCCACCACCGTAGACTGGTCACCCTGTACCCCTCTCTTCACTGATTGTCCTCCCTGTCCCTTTTCCACATATTTGTAGTTCAAGTCTTCCTCCTCAATAGGTCAGGCTGTAAAGGACCTGTGGTGACTTTATAGTCACATGTTAAGGTCTCTGTTCTCTAATATTACAGAATTGTTTCTTGACTGCAGTTTTGCCGTCATTTGGGCAAAATCACGGTAAAATAAGCAGGTTTTTTTTTGCTAATCATGAAAGAACTGTAGCCAGGAGACCTCTGAAAGTATAAGTCTGTTTGGGAGGCCATGGGCCCCCCAAGGAGCTCAGGGCCCTGTGCTACCACCCAAAACGGATCTATTATAATCTGATACTGCTCTCCAGTCCTCCGGCTGTTTCTTCAGGTCCTGCCTCCTTCGGATTTCAATCATTCTGGAGGAGGTGGGGCCTAAATATACAGTCGAATTCGGAAGGTTCAACAAGGTGCTAGTTCGATAGAACCTACGATTTTCCGATGTTTGATCATCTCTACCGAGGATCAGTCCTCAGCTGACGACTGTCACTTCTATATAGGCCAATTATCGGCTGCAGTAACATTTCAAGCCACAATTCTGGCACAGAAGCCTTTGAAAGTCGGAGCCAGTGTGTCTAGCATAGTTTTCATTAGACTATTATAAATGGTTATTTACATAAAACAAGAATGATTCACTGATAAGAATGCATTACGGTAAAATAAACTCTCTGACCGAGCTTGGTGTACATTCGTTTTCTCCGTAGCGTTTTATGCCTGCGTGTAATCGCTGCACGGATTACTTCCAACAAATGTAAGCAGATTAGTGTCACGTACAACACGTTTCCTGATCTCCCATGAAGGGGCTTCAGAGAAAACAAAACAGAATACTGTCTCTGCCAAGCTAGTCTGGCCTACAATTACCAAGAAACATTTCAATGGCTCATACCGGCCGCAGCTGCCTTCTTATTTATACTCTGGAGCAGAGAATTTCACAGTATTAGCCAATAAAAGTTATTAGGTGCATATACCATATCTTATCTACTCTACTCTCTATCAGTTCTGCATGGTTTTAACCTCTAATTGACAGTCAAAATACTAAGAAGCTTCAATCCGCCTTTCTTACAGTTCTGTGGAATAAGACTGATACAGGCATCCCAGTTATTTAACCCTTACAAGTGGACAGGGCAGTTTCTAGGGCATCTTGGCAACAGGGCGAACCTTGATAAAAGCGCCCCCCCCGACCTCACTCAGTTCAGCTCTGGTAAAGGAACAGGGGCTTTTATCAAGATTCGGGTTACTAGGAAGAAGCATTGTGTGTATTGCGGCATAGAGCAGTGTTGCACCCCTGAAAAGCTTCATTTCTATCGCTCACATAAACCCTTGAAGGACATACTCTAAGTCTCTTCTGCATACAATATAATGCCCTGAAAGTGAGAAAGACCTTACAAATAATACCACTGCATGTCTAAATAATACCGCCACACCATGACCACTATCACTACAGACTATTAGAAAGAACAGTTACATCCAGTGACTCACAGGTGGTGTCTTCTCTGATTGTTGTTCACTTTTCCTTTTTCTCTCCATCCAGCCTGGGCCATCTTAAAGTCCACTCCTGGCCATGAATCTTCTTACCAGAATCTGTCAGAGAAACATTTTAGGCTCCAGTCACCATATAGTATCAGCCCCCCTCCAGTCACCATATAGTAGTATCAGCCCCCCCATATAGTAGTATCAGCCCCCCTCCAGTCACCATATAGTATCAGCCCCCCATATAGTAGTATCAGCCCCCCTCCAGTCACCATATAGTATCAGCCCCCCATATAGTAGTATCAGCCCCCCTCCTGTCACCATATAGTAGTATCAGCCCCCCCCATATAGTAGTATCAGCCCCCCTCCAGTCACCATATAGTATCAGCCCCCCTCCAGTCACCATATAGTAGTATCAGCCCCCCCATATAGTAGTATCAGCCCCCCTCCAGTCACCATATAGTATCAGCCCCCCATATAGTAGTATCAGCCCCCCTCCAGTCACCATATAGTATCAGCCCCCCATATAGTAGTATCAGCCCCCCCTCCTGTCACCATATAGTAGTATCAGCCCCCCCCATATAGTAGTATCAGCCCCCCTCCAGTCACCATATAGTATCAGCCCCCCTCCAGTCACCATATAGTAGTATCAGCCCCCCCATATAGTAGTATCAGCCCCCCTCCAGTCACCATATAGTATCAGCCCCCCATATAGTAGTATCAGCCCCCCTCCTGTCACCATATAGGTTATCAGCCCCCCTTTTTATTATTAACCCCCTTCCTGTAGCATCAGCCCCCCTCCTGCAATCACCTTATAGCCTCAGGTGTATGTCTGTCCCCTCCCCAGCAGCCCCAATAGTCTCCAGTGCCCCCTGTACAAAAATAATAAACACTTTACTCACCTAGCTTCCGCTTCCTCCAGACACTTGCTGCATCCCCTGTTCTTCTCTTCCCTGCTCTGTACCTCTCTGCTGCGTCGCACAGTGACGTCAGAGCGCCGGAGCAGGGGTACAGAGCGGCCTCTTGTGACTGCAGGCATTACGTTGCCTGTGGTCACAAGAGTGATTGACAGCGTGAGGAGCCAGTGGCACCTCGCGCTGTCAATCAGGGCGCCCTCTGTAACTATAAGCCTGCCATTAGGCAGCCTTATAGCTAAAGGGGGCGGCGCGGCACCTTGTGATTGATGGGGTGATGCGTCCTGTGCGGTAGCACAGGACGCACACCCCTAAGGCCGGCCCTGCGCTGCCTTCCGCCGGGAAGGGGGGCTGCCGATGCTGTGCGTCCGGGCGCTGTGGCGGATGCCGCAGGCCTGTGATGCCGGGTGGCCGGGCGCTGTCGGGCACCGCCGGGCGCCCCCTAGCTGTCGGCGCCCCGTGCGGTGACCCGGCCCGCCCGGTCATAGAAACGGCCCTGCAAGTGGAACTCCAGCGAATCCCCCCCCCCCCCCACCCAAATCAACAGGTACCAGAAATTTATATAGATTTGTAAATTACTTCCATTTAAAAATCGTGAGTCTTCCAGTACTTATTAGCTGCTGTATGATCTAAAGGAAATGGTGTATTCTGTTCTGTACGAGAGATGAGGAAACCGGATCAGCCGGTATGGGATCCGGTTCGGATTTTTCCAAAAATCCGAGTCCGATCGGATTTCGATTTTTGGAAATCCATTCCGATTTTTTTCCCCTTGCTTTCTAAAATGGCAGCCGCCATTCTAGAAGGCAGGAAGTGTTCCGGGCAGAAAAAGCGCTTTCCCATGTTATAGTATATAGACCACTATGTGCTCCTCCAGCAGTATATAGACCCCTTGCGTGCTGCCCCCAGTTACATATAGACCCCCTGTGTGCTCCCCCAGCTATATATAGACCCCCTGTGTGCTCCCCGTTATATATAGACCCCCTGTGTGCCCCACCAGTAGTATATAGACCCCCTGTGTGCTCCCCCACTTGACATATAGACCCCATTCTGCTGCCCCAAGTAGTATATAGACCCCTGTGTGCTGACCCAGGTAGTATATAGACCCCTCTGTGAAGCCCCAGTAGTCTATAGCCCCCCTGTGTGCTCCCCCAGTTATATATAGCCCCCCTGTGTCTTCCCCATTATATAGCCCCACTGTGTGCTCCCCCCATTTATATAGACCCTGCTGTGTGCTCCCCCAGTTACAAAAGCCCCTGTGTGCTACCCCTCCCATATAGTATATAACACAATAAAACAAACACTTATACTCACCTGGGTCCGGGCGTCTCCTCTTCTCTTCACTCTTGTGGCCGCAAGGGTTTTCCCTGTGGTCACAAGAGGCCGCGCTCCCCTTGTCCTGGCGCCGATGCTCCAGTACCGACACCACAAGGACAGAGCGTCCACTTGTGACCGCAGGGAAAACACTTCCTGCGGCCACAAGAGGCAATGGCCAATGGCTCCCGCCCTGTCAGTGCTGCTGCATGTAACTGTGAGAGCTCATTACGAGTGCTCATAGTTACAGTTCAGATCACAGCAGCGAGCGGGGCAGCGGCCCTGTCTAGCAGTCTTGAGCACAAGAGAAGAGCGGGGCGTGGGGGCCCCCTGAATGTTGGGGGCCCCAAGCGATTGCTTGGGGTGCTTGGTGCCAAAGACCGCTACTGTATACAAGTCCTATACTTCTGATAGTGTGTATATCACATCCGTCTTATCCTGAGAGACAAAAATACCTGGTGCAGGTGTATAGCATTATATCTTTAAAAAAGTGCTATATATAGACAATTTCTATACTTGGACCCTTCTGATTGATAGTGTGTATATCACATCCATCTTATCCTGAGAGACAAAAATACCTGGTGCAGGTGTATAGCATTATATCTTTAAAAAAGTGCTATATATAGACAATTTCTATACTTGGACCCTTCTGATTGATAGTGTGTTTATCACATCCGTCTTATCTTGAGAGACAAAAATACCTGGTGCAGGTGTATATAATAAAAGTCTTTTAAAAAGTGCTATATATAATAGACAATTTCTATACTTGTCCTATATATTACAAAATACTGTTCTCATCTACCAAGTGTAGCAATCAGAAATTGAAGATAAAGTCATAGCACTGCGGCAGCAGGAAACCTCACAAGAGGAAGAGGAAGTAGCGCAGGAAGAGGGTCCAGTGGCAGGCCTGAGCTTCCTTTGTCACACTAGGGTTGTGTCCACACGTCTAATTCCACAGCCAGGTATCTGTGGGTACCTCGGACACGACCCTGACTTGGCACGGGCACGCAGCAATTCCCCCACGTCCTCCATCTGACATCCTCAGCAACATCCCGCTAACTTTTGACCCGCCGACTGCAAGGGAACTGTTGGCGTCTATGAGCAGCGAACTGCTCTTTGATGATAATGAGCACGTGGGGAAAGAGACAGGGGACAATCAAGTGCAGGGCATAGCTGTGTCGGAGGCGATATCAGAGCAGGCCCATGTTAGGCCTGGCAGGAGAGCAATAGGCAGTAGACGAGAGAGGGCTGGGCAGGAGTCTGATGAGGATGATAGCATCATTCTGGAACAGGATGATGCTACATCGGATGTTACATGGGATCCACGGCAGGATTTGGCTAATTCGACGGATTCGTCAACTGGGAATCCGTCCGCCAGCAGGCCCGCCACAACTAAAAAGCAGACAGGCAGCAGTAGTCAACTAACAAGTCGGAAGTGTAGCCGGGATAAGCAGATGACCACTGGGGAAACCTCCTCCACTGCAGGTCCTAGTATCGGCAGCTCCTGCCCATCCTCGCAGCCTGTCGGTACTAGACTCTACACCTCACCTGTGTGGCAGTTTTTTAAAAAGTGCCCAGAGGATACCTATGTGGTCATCTGTCGCCTGTGCGACAGGCACATTAAAAGAGGCAAGAGTTGCCATCCTGGCACCAGCGCCATGGCTGCCCATATGAAGCGCCACCACCTTTCCGCCTGGGAGAAATGGGGTGATAGTGGGTCACAGCAGGCCCAGGCAGACCCGTGGTCAACAGCAGCAGGAAGCAGCAGTAGTCAGGGGGGCCTTTCACAGAGTCAAACCTCCTCTGTGGAAGGGAGTGTGGCTTCTCTCCCTTCTTCGGCTGGTGGCCCCTGTGTTGCTAGCAGTAGGCAGCCTGGCATCATGGAATCCCTATACCGGAGGCAGACATATGCACCCAGCAATCCTGCAGCAGTCAAGCTGAACGTCCACCTGGCCAAGTTGCTGGTGCTCCAGGCTCTGCCGTTTAAAGTTGTCGACACTACTTTTCCAACACAGCTATCCCGGCCATGTACAGCTATGTTCGCGAAAAGGTTGCTGACTCGCTGAGCCATTCAGTGAGCAGACATGTTCATTTAACCACAGACATCTGGAGTTTTAATTATGGGCAAGGGCAGTATATGTCCATTACTGCTCAGTGGGAAAATGTAATATGGCTGGCTCCACGCCATCTTAAAGTTGGAACGGTGGTGAGTGAAATTGGGAGCAACATTCTCTCCGCGCTGCGTCGAGGAGGTATAAGGCACGCCCCGTGTATGTTTTAAACCTAATAGTTACACACTTTCTAAAGTCTTCATCCCATTTACAGACTGTGCTGTCAATGGCTCGAAAGCTGTGTAACCATTTCAGCCATTCAAGTCGCTCTCACCACATCCTTCTCAACCTGGGAATGGTCTTCCCAACCATCGTCTCATTTGCGATGTAGCCACGCGTTGGAACTCCACCCTCCACATGCTGGACCAGCTCTATGAGCAGAGGAAGGCCTTGACTGATTTCCTCTTGATGCAGGCGGACACGGCGACTCCCCTGTGTAACCTGGAGCTCGGCCAGACAGAGGCGGGGACTCCTTCCCACTCCCTGGTGGAAATGGCTAAGCGCGTGTTGATATGCTTTCGGGCTGACCCACACTTGCAAAGAATTCGTCAACGGGACGAGTTCTGGCTGGCCACACTACTGGACCCATGGTATTGCAACAAGCTGTGTGACTACTGCTATGCCTGCTCTTGCCTACTGCTGCTCCTGTACTGGCCTCCATGTTGGCTACTGCTGTGCCTTTACTGGCATCCATGTTGACTACTGCTGTGCCTTCACTGGCCTCCATATTGGCTACTGCTGGGCCTTAACTGGCATCCATGTTTACTACGGCTGTGCCTGCCCTTGCCTCCATGTTGACTATTGCTGCTCCTGTACTGGCCTCCATGTTGGCTACTGCTGCTCCTGCCTGGCCTCCATGTTGGCTACTGTTGCTCTTGCCTGGCCTCCATGTTGACTACTGTTGCTACTGCCCTTGGCTCCATGTTGGCTACTGCTGGGCCTTAACTGGCCTCCATATTGGCTACTTCTGGGCCTTAACTGGCATCCAGGTTGACTACTGGTGTGCCTTAACTGGCATTCATGTTGACTACTGCTGTGCCTGCCCTTGCCTCCATGTTGACTACTGCTGGGCCTTAACTGGCATCTAGGTTGACTACTGTTGTGCCTGCCCTTGCCTCCATGTTCAATGCAATAAGTAATGGGACACTACAACTTCACGTTTGCCAAAAATTTGTTTCTCTTTATATATAATTTCTGCAATTTCCACAATAAAGATGAAAAAAATCTTCAACATACAAATAGACAAAAAAGAAAAAACGTCACCACAGTGTATCAGACAGATGCAAGATGATCGTCACACCCTGGTAAGGTGCTAGCAAGTCTCTGTCCTTCTAGGCTCTCACCCTCTGGGGAACGATGACGTTGACACGTACGCTACGTTTCGAGGGAGGAGCCCTCTTTCTCAAGCGCTGAAAAGTTCGCTCATCTCTAGTGACCAGTCTGGGGTGGGGGCAGTAGGATACAGGGTTACCAGTCTGGAGTTGGGGCAGGAGGAAACAGGGTGACCAGTCTGGAGTTTGGGCAGGGGGATACAGGGATGACCAGTCTGAGGTTGGGCAGGAGAATACAGGGTGACCAGTCTGGGGTGGGGTCCAGTTTGGGGTCCAGTGTCTGTATTTAGGTGTCTGTTTGAGGCCTGGAATAATGTTTTGAATTGAATTGGGATGGATGGGAGTAGGACAGTATTTTACACTTTAACACCTTGATGACAATCGTCTCCAGCCTTGTACCATACAATAACATTAGAATAACATTACACTTTGGCTCAAGCCGGAGAGGCTTTGCTTCCTAATTCACAGGTACAGACAGCAGGGAACGGAGACAATGGCGGTTGTGTTAAGATGTTTAGGCACCAAATTCAAAATGAAATGCAATTTGGAAAATGCCTGATAATAATTTCTCATTAAACTTTACAGGTACTTGGTAAATATGACATTATCTATCCTGTACTATGGAAACCTTGCTAACCACACTAATGCTGCCATAGTTACAGTGGGGCGGGGGGAGCCAAGCTTGGAGAACAGTCTGGGGCCTATGGTAAAGTTTACCCAGACCTGATTCCCAATTCAAATGTTTACACTGTATCCATCAGCAATAACATTCTGGGACCCTCACCGATCCTGAGAATGAAGAAAAACTGGACCCACGTTATTCATTTACTCTTCCTATATTTCCAGACACCTGTAACACTCTTTTTCCTCATTGTTTAACCTTATGGTGCCCATATATCCACCCACGTTGTATATACTAGGACTAAAGTGTTTATGTTATAATGTATACAAGTAACAAGTTCAAGTGGTTCCCCCCGCTATAAGCAAATGTAATATCCATAGGAATGCAAAACGAAACAGAAAAGAAGAAAGAGTTCCTCCATATTTCTATGGGGGGGAGGGGATAATTGCTGTATACTGTTACCTACAAACTGGAGGCGTCAAGGTTGCAAGTCCAATTAGCAAATCTGGTGACCCCATCTATGGTCTATGATAATGAATAACAAAGCCATAGATACCCCCACGTGTCCCTATTCTGGTTCCGGGCATGTGCCTCTGCCATGTGCTATCAGCCTAACGTTCAATCTTTTTCCATCATCTGCCCCGATTAGAGAATGAATTATACTATTAAGTCATTAAAACACACATTGTATAAATTAAAATTAAAAAGCTTTTTTTTACCCACAGATTCTATTTCAGGATTTTTTTAAATTCTTTTGTAGACTTAATATCATGTGCTTAATAAGTAAATTTACAAAAAAAAACACATTTTTAGCTTTGGGTGCAGTTGCTTTTCTATAATTTAATTTCCTTTGATTATGACATGACAAATATAGTGTTAAAGACAAGTTGTATAATAGTATTGTATAATAGTACTGTAAATACAAGATCCTGTATGCAAAACATTAAAGTCCTGGTTAAAGTTGCCCCCCCCCCCCATTCCTTTAGAAGCTTTAGAACCCAAACCCCAACGGACCCCCATATTAGCGCTGTGGCACATTGGGGTACCTTGAGAACCTTTCAGAGAGGCCATGGCATTCCCAAAGGCAACATGGCAACAGGATGCACTAGGACACCTGAGGCTTAGCAAAATCACAAGTGTCCCAGCACATCCTAGGCTTTGAAGTCTCAAGGCCACAGCCACCTCCATCTTATGCTCCCACTTCTGGACTGCAGGCAGCTTAATGCCTGTGGCCACTAGAGGACGGGAGCATCGTACACTAAATGCTCCCAGCCTCTGGAGGCTGTAAGAAGAAGCTGCCTCCTATCTAAAAGTGGGAGCAAAATATGGAGGTGGCTGTGGAGGAAAGGGGGTTGGGGGCTGGGAAAAAAGATAAGTATATTTTTGTTTTTTAGTGTTGGCGATGGGGTCCTATCTACATGCTACTTATAAGGAAGTCCTTTAAAAGGGGCAAACTACCTTCAGGGGCAAATTACATACAGGGGTTCTACCTACAGGTGTAAATCTTCATACTAGGAAGACTTCCTAAAGGAAACACCAGCATACTGGGGAAACTACATACTGGGATACAAAGAAATGTAGAGGAGACTGCACATCCAAAAAAATCTTCACTCTAATCACACCAGTGCAACATTTCAGCTATAGGAGCAGCCTTTCTCAAACTTGAAAAAGGCAGCTCCTATAGCCGAAACGTTGCACTGGTGTGATTAGAGTGAAGATTTTTTTGGATGTGCCATCTCCTCTACATTTCTTTGGATCTCTATACGGACCTAGGTCCGGTCCGGTGAGACATGCACCCAAGCTCATATATTGCCTAACTGGTGCTGCTTAGACTTTTTTTCATGGACTACATACTGGGATACCTACATACAGTATATAGAGACACCTACCTAATGGGGAAAAACTACCTACAGGAGAAGCCTCTGTACCTAATATGCGGAACGAGCTGGACTCTCTAAATGCCTTGGGCGTCTAATTAAAAGCGGCTTTGCCAGGATGTGAAGCTAGGGAGGAAGGAACCCCAGATATGCTAGGAAAAACCTGTTAAAACATCTATGTAGTGCTCCTGGGGGCTTACTTAGCACAATTGTTCCCTTTAAAGAGAGTCCCAAACTTTTGACTCCCCTTCTTCCTCTGCTGAGAGTTGTATGCCAGAGGTGAACAGTCAGTAAGCTAGCCATAAATAGCAAAATAATTTAAAAGAAATACGAGAAAACGTTGCTGTTTTTCCCTTGTGTATCACGTATGGAATAAACTTTTCACTTGTTTTTCATCTCGAAAGTTTTGATGTGCTGCAGTCGAATTTCTTTAATCTCTGAATAGACACATGTGGACCAAGGTGTGACAGCAGATTTTCTTTGAACCTGAGTGCTGCGTTAACTTTGCTTTTTCTAGATAGATAGATAAATAGATAGATAGATAGATAGATAGAAGAGAGATAGATAGATAGATAGATAGATAGATAGATAGATAGATAGATAGGAGATAGATAGATAGATAGATAGATAGATAGATAGATAGATAGATAGATAGGAGATAGATAGATAGATAGATAGATAGATAGATAGATAGATCTAGTAGCATTGTTTAGGTGGGCGAATATTTCTGTAATATGGAGCAGTAGAGGCACCATATGGCAGCATGCTGAGTGTGATGCTGATATACAGAGCCATAGGGACTCTATTTGCATCTATTCAGACCCCAGGCATGTGGCTCTGCCATGTGAATTGAGTGTAAAACACAATCTTATCGCAATTTATCTGTCTATTAAGTCATTAAAAACATATTTTTTTACATTAAAGCAGCTGTGTTGCACTCATAGATTCTATTTTGGACCCCCGTATTATATTTTTATATTATACATTATACCCTAACAAGTAATTCTAGGAAATAATTGAAATAATTGAATATGGAGCCATACATGTGATGTGATAGACAAGTTGTGTAATAGTGTTCTTGGCAAATACAAGATCTCTTATTGCAAATACCAAGTAAGGCTTTTCTTGAAATGAGATGATGAAAGTTTATTTGCTCAATATTGTTTGTTCTTTTATCTTTGCTGATGTCTATCTGTATTATTAGGTGACACATGGTGACCTGTAGACGGGGCTGCCATATTGGATGGTTCGGTATCATTTAACCTGAATGACCCCTGTGTGTAAATATTGAGAATGTTATTCCAGTGAATAAGTAGATGTATGATTGTATACATACCAATTTCTTAATAAACTTCTCTTTTCTGAATTACTCCAGCAACAAAGACATTAAGAAATCTCACATTGCCCACAGCGGTGACGCTTTTCTTTGTAAATGGACAATTTTACCAAATTCGTATTATCATTCATCTACACAGCAATCTATCTTCTGGTGATGGAATTGATGGTACTTTTTTTCCAGGTCGCTTACTTGTATCACAAAGCGACTGCTTACAATAATAAGTTATAATAATAATAGTATAGAGTATCCCAAGTATAAATTATATTGCCATATGGTACCTCAGTGAGAAGCAATGCTTGACTTTTTTTCCCAAATTCCCATATTTTCCTGTACAAACCTCATTGTCTTGTTAGTACATTAGTGTGGGTTCATATAATAGGGGTCTGTGGATGTTGCATTACAGATCTCTACATTACACATCTATAATATGGTCATGTGCATGTTGTCCATAACAATCACAAAATAAATTATGAATTATTAGCAGCTAGGTGGAATATACAACATACAAGTCACAGACGGAATCAGTAGGAATAGCCATTCTCACTGACATGTGGAAATAACAGGCTAACATTAAATAGAGATAATCATGTTTTTTTACGTCAACCCCCAAGAAGCTTTGTTTCTCAACATGATGCTGTGCAACAATCCGAGCATAGGTGCCCCAGCCATATAAGCCCACAGTCAACAGCAACTTTAGCACCTAAGTGATTTACAGGGGGAGGTGTTAACCCACTGGCGCAACCAGCACCAATGTGCCAATGAGTTTCTCTGGCAGGGGCTCTGGTCGGCCATCTTTGTATACCTAAAATATAGGGGGGGGGGGGACTTAACATAATTATAATGTTAATTTTTAGCCAATTTCAATAAGAAAAAAAATTAAACAAAAAAATGCACAAATTTTTGGTTCATCCTGCCTTCCAAATGGAATAAAAACATTATCAAAAAGTAGGATGGTGCCAGTAAAAACATCATTGTGAAAAAATAAAACAGATGCTGTTCCCCTGCCATAGGCAGATGTATTATCAGTCGCAATGCAAAATGAAACAGGAAAGAAGAAAGAGCTTCTCCACATATCTATGGGGCGGGAAATAAATACTGTATCCTGTTACCTACAAACCGGAGGTGTCAAGGTTACAGGTCCAATTAGCAAATCTGGTGACCCCATCTCTGTGGGTCTATGATAATATAATACAAAGCCATAGATACCCCCACATGTCCCTATTCTGGTTCCAGGCATGTGCCTCTGCCATGTGCTATCAGTCTAACGCTCAATCTTTTTCCATAATCAGCCCCGATGACAGAATGCATTATACTGTTAAGTCATTAAAACACACATTGTATACATTAAAAGCAGCTTTTTTTACTTACTGATTCTATTTCAGGAATTTTTTTATTCGTTTGTAGGCATAATATCATGTGCTTAATAAGTAAATCTAGGGAAAACGATATTTTTAGCTTTGGGTGCAGTTGCTTTTCTATAATTGAATATCCTTTAATTATGACATAACAAATATAGTGTAAAAGACAAGTTGTATAATAGTATTGCATAATAGTACTGTATGATAGTACTGTAAATACAAGATCCTGTATGCAAAACATGGTTTAAGTTCTGGTTAAAGTTGCCCCCCCCCCCCCCCTTCCAACTTTAACTTTTAGTTCACACAACATATTTTTTAAATTTATTAACGGCCGTTGTTGCACAATGAAAAATGAAATTAAATGAAAAAATACATTGCATTGATTGTAATGGAATGCCGTCCGGAGTGTATACACTCTGTATATATTTTGGCCGGGATTCTTTGTGACCGCACAAAAAACTGATATGTCAGTTTTGTGCGGTCGCTATTCATTGAATAGAAGCTACACAAAACTGACAGTGCAGAAAATGTAAACTACGGTTTCGGTCGCACTTTTCATTGTCGGCTATGGTCAATTGGGATGCAGGCACACCCGTATGTGCTCGCATTCCAGTTCAAAAGAAATGAAGTTCATCCGGCAGGTACTGCAGCACCAACAAAAGAACAGAAAGTGCAACAGCAACTTACAGGTGCAAGTGCTTACCATATATACTCCCCCTGGCATACAGACAATAAAAACCTGCTCTATAGATATTAAAATGCGGTTCAGGGAAGAAACAGAGTGCTGCACCTCACACCTATGGCTGATACTAGTACCCCTAGGCTAAATAAAAAACACATCAGAATTTTGTGTATGAATTGATCAAGCCATACTGCCCCATGTACCTCGTGCCGGTATCTGATACACATGGGTCCCTACACTAAGTCCACACCGTGCCAGTCAGTGGCCACCAACCCCGCAGGCGTGCACAGTCAGGGAACGGGGGCCATGTGACGGCCCTGCGACCCCCATGCCACAGGACCAGACCCAAAAACACCACACCAGAACCCGGCCAGCACCGCCGGCGGAGAAGGTCGCCCCCAAACAGCACAAGTCTGGATGAGGTATTGCGCTCACCATAGCTGCAGCAGACAGAATGGGAAAAAAACAGGAGGGATTAAAACCATGTGCACTCAGGTGTCTCCTGCTAATTGCGGTCATGTGGGTCTCACCAGGAGGAGTGCAAAACACGGAGAAAAGAGAGAAACAAAATGCGGTTTTTGGAAGAAACAGAGTGCTGCACCTCACACCTATGGCTGATACTAGTGCCCCTAGGCTAAATAAAAAAGACCCACATGACCAAAATTAGCAGGAGATGCCTGTGCTCACATGTCTGGACCCTATGTCTTCCCCATTCTGTGAGAGCAGCAATGATAAGTGTAATACCATATCCATACTTGTGTCGTTTGGGGGCAGCCTTCCCCGCCGGTGGTGCTGGCTGGGTTTTGGTGGGGCTTTTTGGGTCTGGTCCTGTGACATTGGGGTTGCAGGGCCGTTCCATGGCCTCCCTTCCCTGCACGTGCACGCTTTGCAGGGTTGGCGGTCGCTGACCGACACGGTGTGGAGTTAGCGTAGGGACCCGTGTGGACCAGAGGACCTGCGCGGTGGTACACGGGGCAATATGGCTTGATCAATTCATATACAGACACTCTGGTGTTGATTTTTAATGTAGGCCTAGCGGCATTAGTGTCAGCCATAGATGGGATGTGCAGCGGTTCCATTCTCTCCAGTTCGTGTTTTGCAATTCTCCCTCTCTGAACAGATAGCACTCCTTTATAAGACCCACATGACCAAAATTAGCAGGAGATGCCTGTGCTCACATGTCTGGACCCTATGTCTTCCCCATTCTGTGAGAGCAGCAATGGTAAGTGTAATACCATATCCATACTTGTGTCGTTTGGGGGCAGCCTTCCCCGCCGGTGGTGCTGGCTGGGTTTTGGTGGGGCTTTTTGGGTCTGGTCCTGTGACATTGGGGTTGCAGGGCCGTTCCATGGCCTCCCTTCCCTGCATGTGCACGCTTTGCGGGGTTGGCGGTCGCTGACCGACACGGTGTGGAGTTAGCGTAGGGACCCGTGTGGACCAGAGGACCTGCGCGGTGGTACACGGGGCAATATGGCTTGATCAATTCATATACAGACACTCTGGTGTTGATTTTTAATGTAGGCCTAGCGGCATTAGTGTCAGCCATAGATGGGATGTGCAGCGGTTCCATTCTCTCCAGTTCGTCTATAGATATTAAAAGTGAGGATCTTAGCAAACTATTTGATCAAACAGAGTGCACCATGTCACCACATTAAGGTGTCCTCAGAGACATGGTCCCTACTCTAGCATTTTCACACTAGCAATGGCCTCTCCTGGGCTGAATAAGCCTACAAACTGTGCAGATAGGAGCCACATCTCTATATATAACACTAACAAGACATGGGTGGCGAGCAAGCCAACAGGAGGTAGCCACACCAACCAAATACAGAAAAAAAGAAAAAATTGGCTGCACCTCTATGCCTCTGTTCACACTGCAGGTTACTGCAGTACCAGCCGGGATGAACCTCACTGACAGTGGCCGTTCTGTTACATGGCCGTGTCACAGGATGGTGGCTGTCATACATAGTGTGAAAGCGGCCATAAAACCCAGACCCCAAATGACCCCCTATATTATTGCCGTGGCACACTGGGGTGCCTTAAGAAGTTTTCATAAGGGTCCTGTCCTTCCAAAGGGCAACATGGCAGGATACACTAGGACATGTGTGGCTTAGCACAGTCACAGGTGTCCGAGCACATCCTGGGCTTTGAAGTTTTAAGGCCACAGCCACCTCCATCTTATGCTCCCACTTCTAGACTGCAGGCAGCTTCATTCAAGTGACCACAAGAGGAAGGGGGCGCCTCTTTTTCTGGGACTCACACGATAAGTGACATAATTGTATACCAAAGTTTGGAATTTGGGAGAAAAGTCCAGCATGGATAATGAATACCTGTGATACCACATGCTAATATTATTATTGCTTATTATTGTAAGCAGTCGCTATATGATACTAGAGCAAGTCAGCGGCATGAAAAAAAAAAGTACCATCAATTCCATCACCAGAATATAAACTGCTGTGTAGCTGAATGACTATAGTAATTTGGTAAAATAGTCAATTTACAAAGAAAAGCGTCACTGCTGTGGGTAAAAAAAAAATTCTATCATTTTTTGTTCATCCTGCCCTCTCCAAATGGAATAAAAAAAATGATCAAAAAGTAGGATGGTGCCAGTAAAAACATCATTGGTAAAAATCAGCTTTCATTGAAAAAAATAATAATAATAAAAATAATGCGTTTTGGAATGCGACGGAGAAGTCTTAAAAAATAGCAAACTCCAAAGTCTTGTCCTATCGTGTGGGAAGTCTATCTTCCTGCAAGATAGCAGGAGACAGCCGAGCACACTGGTATGTTTTTGTATGCTTGATAAAGACCCTTACAGTCGAAACGTTGCATTCTTTGTACCAGGACATGACAATAAACTTCACTGTTTGATTCACTACGGATGTTGTTGACTATGGAGACATGTCAAAAGTTTCGATTGGTCCAGGTCTCAGTGTATAGATCCTGATAGATTGTGAGAACAAGCGGAAAGAGAACCGCCTGGCAGCTTTCTCCCTGCTCTCTGTCAGTGAAAAAAGACGGCCTTATAGACTTTTATTATGAGCCCAACTTATCAAGTGACACAGAGACCAGGCCGTCATGTAAAGGAAACAGCAGTCGTCTATTGACAATGATTGCTGCAAATAATGTTCATGATTGCTATTTGCGGCCCTCATTATTAGTAGATGGGCATCATTTCATAATAAAATCCCCTTGTGGGAACATAGCCTAAAACAATAATTCCACCATGACAACAGATCCTGAATTTTTTGATCATATTGCTCCACTTGTTCACTGTGAAATCAGGTTCAGGGTCCTTAACAATAACAAGTAGCGGTGCCTGTTGTGTCTGCAGGACATGATCTCCAGCATAAGGCAGGCAATATTACAGCCATTTGCTTACAGAGCAGCAGGTACATTTCAGGTTAAGTTAGTTCAGTGCCAAGAGAGGTTTGGAATCCCAGCCAAGCGCGTGTGACGTCCATATTCTCTACTGTGCACAATTCTGTCTTGATATCAGGGCTGAAGTCATAAAAGCAAACACATCTCAGGGTGAGGGCAGCACAGGATGAATAGGTGTTAAAGGGAACCAGTGATGAGAAAATGTTTTGATTCCAAAACTTTACAAATCTATTACAATTACAATACAATATTGATATCCTTTCCCTCCCCCAACCCTGTCCCATTGCCGCTGGGATACAAAAAAAAATCCCATTAACCGTAGTATTTTTCATAAATCCTCCCAAAAGATTCCCAATTTTCAATACTTAGACCTGAGATGTTTCCTCACTATTAAAAGCTTTGCATAAAATAACGATCTCCAAATGATTTAATATCTTATGGCCCTTATACTAGAGGAATCACCCAGTAAGGCCACCACAGAGGCCACCACAGAGGCCACCATTTTCTGAAAAATTCTTTCATCTACAGAAACCCCAAAACTCTTCAGCTTCCCACAGGACCCCATCATACGGATAAAACCTGCTTCTGTTTCTTTATCATCAGGCAAGATTTTAATTTTTGAGAGAAAGACCGGTGTGTAGTATAATGTATGTTTCATATTATATTGGATTTTACGATGGATACCTGGTATTGATACCGCAGAGGTATTAACAATAGATTTTACCCACTGCTCTTCTTGAATCAATCCAATGTCTTCCTCCCATTTTTTTTACTCTTAAAGGAAACCTTTTTTATTTGCTCATTATCATTATATTACTTATATAATATATTACATTATTATATTTCCTTCATTTATATTTTCTTTTTTACACATTGCCACATTCAATTTTTTTATACTATGCTTTAGTCCAACGAGGAAATTTGAAGATGCCATCCTATCTGTCCTATGTGAGAATCCGCCGCCCCCATAAAAATTACAGGAAAGGAGAAATAGTCTTCTTGCTCATACCCACCATTTCTGCTAAAGTAACATCTTATATTAAGAGCCAACTAACAAACCACTGGAGCCTTTGACGTCCACTTTGTTTTCCAGCAGAGTTATAGATCTGCCATACCTGCTTTATTTCCAGTCACCACGAACGTCCTCTCTCATCCCTGTTTTCACCTAGTGCTCATATATCATCCACCCACATTGTATATACAGTGTATAAAGGAAATGGTAAGGTAAATGTATAATCCATAGGAATGCAAAGAGAAAACAGTCTCTCAGCTAGGCTAAGAAATATGTATGCTGCTACCCACAAATCGAGGATGTCCGTCTTGCTACCGTAAGAAAATTCTTTTTGTCCTTAGTTTAGGACTTGGCTTGGTGCTCTACAATGGTACAGGGGCAGATTACTTTATTGCCGTTGTAATACTTTACTGCAGTTGTATTTTTTTTTGTACAGATTAGTACAGTAGTGACCTCCCATATCATCTCTGTAGGGGGCATCATTTACTTGTGGCAGGGTGGGGCTTATTTTTCATAGTTTTACAATATATTGATCAATGTCTTGTCCAATGTTCAGCTATCAATTGGTAAATGTCTACTTTTAGGGCCCTATTACACCAACAGATTATCTGACAGATTTTTTTTAAGCCAAAGCCAGCAATGGATTTGAAAAGAGGAGAAATCTCAGTCTTTCCTTTATTACCTGTTCTCTGTTTATAATCCGTTTCTGGCTTTGGCTCAAAAAAGTCTGTCAGATAATTTGCTGGTGCAATAGGGCCCTTAGGCTCTTCTCACATCTACATTGGTGCCGCCACTTATAAAGAAAGCCATAAAGCTCTACTGGATCCTTTGCACAGTGGACACCAGTGGGACCTAACAGAGCTCAGACCAATAATGGGATCTGTTGGGTTCTGGGAAGGTCCTGCATCTTTCCCATAAAACATGGTGGATTATGGAAAATTGCTATGAACAGAGTCCCTGGTGCATGTGTGAAGAGTCTTGGCTGGAGATCACATTACTAATGACATTAGCTTACTGGCCTGATTATCCTATGCTCCAATAACCACTTGTGGCAAAAGTCTCAAACACAAGAACATATGGATAGGACCATATACATTCCTTTCTTTAGGTATTTGTCCAACTTATTTTGCCACCTATTGTATATTAGGGTTTTACCCTATTACTCAACAACACTTTCCATATTTAATGCAGGTGCCTGATCCAACTGTATACCCCTGATGAAGCCATGTTGATGCACGTAGGGAGTCTGTTCCTAGTTTTGTCAGCAGAGACAGGTTTTGTATTTACATTCATCTACTCTGTTCACTTTCTTTTTTTCCTATTTGTTTGAATGATGTTTTGTGTTCTTTTAATATTATTTTATGTGTTTGTAGTCTTTAAATTTGCTGGGATTTACCTATGTATTCATGTTTGATTAACATGTTATATGCCTGTCTTTTATAATTTACTCATTTTAGACAATATAGGAATATAGGAAGTCATTTCACTTTATCAAGAGCCAGAAACTTGAACTACATTCCCCAACATCAAAATTGCATCACCAGGAAAAGGTGACGAGCTGTAAGGTTATGCAAATGAAGGAAGTAGCAGGTGTCAATAGGATCTGCAAATGATCACATTTTCAAGCACCTAGCACCAATATGTGGCACGTGGGAGAGGTGTCAATGGTATAAAAGTCAGATCAAAAGTAAACTCTTCCAGCCACATGAAATCTCAGATATAAGAGTCAGTGCAAATAAATTTTCGCATCAGGATATTTTCCGCCCACTTCGCCAGGGTGGGTGGGGAGGAGGTGGACTCTGGGTCCGCTTACTTTGTAATTTTTCACGCTAAAAATGATAAGGAAAGCTAGTGCGCACAGGATTTATGTAGAGGCAGTGCGCCTCTACATAAATCAGCAAAGTGTAGGCGTGGCGGGGACATTTTTAAGCCTGGCGCAGAAAACGCCGGACTAAATAAATGTCCATCATAGAGTGAGATTTCACCAATGGTTAGTTTTGCGTGTCCTATTGAATTGGAGACCATTCCAATCCAATGCAATGGAGAGTGCGGCCGCATAAAACTGACATGTCAGTCTTTCTTGCGGCCACTAGGGATCCCAGCTGGAGTAAGAAATAAAGACAAAGCTTTTATTGTGGACGTGCTGACCCTCACTCGTGATTTCTACATATTCTGGTTTCTTCTGGTCGTGCACGGACTGGGTGAGCTGAGCTTACTAATTGCCTTATTCTCTAAACAAGGCCTGATGCTGTAAATGTTGGATACAAGGTGTTTCAGGACAAATTTACATAGAACCAGGTTTTACTTTTTATGACCAAAAAGCGACATCTGCTTTATGTGTGCAGCATAATAACTCAGGGGCCAGGACATTTCTGAGAACAGCTATAAATCTGTTTGTGCAATAAAACATTTACACATGCAGCAGTGGCTTACAGTGTACCAAGTGGTGATGGAGTTACTGGTACCTTAGTGTTATTCTCCAGCACCTTCTGAAGGCACAATAATTGTCTGGGACACAAGATTTGACAGAATTGTATAGTGCAGTGAAGGACTGATAGATAGATAGATAGATAGATAGATAGATAGATAGATAGATAGATAGATAGATAGATAGATAGATAGATAAGTTTGCCTACAGTTATAGCATACAGTTTATCAGCCCTGAACTTATTAATTCATTAAAGTATTAAGTCATTAAAGCACTATTTTTGTTTACAATAAAAGCAACTTTGTTGCACTCCCAGACTTTAATATGGGGCCTATGTATTCTCTATTTAGCATAATACATTATACCCTATGCCTGAAGTTCTAGGAAAACAGAATTTTCCCTTTTACATAAAGTTGCTTTTTTATAATTAAATATCCTCTTATTATGAGACAATACCCCGGATGTTATAGATAAGTTATGTAATAGTATTCTTAGTATATACAAACACTCCTTTTAAAATTGTTTACTCTGAATTTTCCTGCAGGTCATACATGTCTAGGATAGATAGATAGATAGATAGATAGATAGATAGATAGATAGATAGATAGATAGATAGATAGATAGATATTGCGAGAGAGAATACCACCATAATACGGAGTAATACAGTACAATACAGTACCATATGGCAGCATGCAGGTTGTCTATGATTCTGAGATACAAAGCCATTGGGTTAATTCTGGCTCCTGGCATGTGGCTCTGCCATGTGCTGTGAACCTAAATCTCAATCTAATTGCATGTAAATTATCAGCAGTGAATTTCTATTAAGTCACTAAAAAGAAAAATTTTTTACATTGAAAGCAGCTTTGTTAAATTAAAATTTTTAGGCATTATATATTATATTATATGCCTGATAAGTAATTCTACGAAAACCTAATTTTTGGGTTTGGGTGGATAATTTAATTCTCGTTTCTTATGGATGAATGTACAGTATATAGTGACTGTGTACTTTGGAAATACATAGTTACTTGTTACAAATGCCAAGCAAAGCTGTTCCTAGAAGTGGACGGTGAAAGTTTATTTGCTTCACATTGTTTGTTCTATTATCTTCACTAATGTGTATGTGTATTATTCAGTGACACACAGTGACCTGCAGATAGGACGGCCATAATGGACGTGTCTGTATCCTCTGCCCTCAATAATCCCTATGGGTGCCTTCACACACACGCACTGATGGTGCAGACTTGATGCTGTGTTCAGTCATTTAGATCAATTCAGCTGCGTATCTGTGGTGGATCCGCAGCAGAAAATCCGCTGCGATGCGGTGTGTGTGAAGCTGCCCTATGTGTGAATATTGGCCGAGGGTGTTAATCCTGTTGAATTTACAGAACCCGTCTCTTTTCTGAATGACTCCCCCAAAAAAGAGAAAAGGTGCCCCCTCCCCTTCCGGAATGACGAACGTCCAATGCACACAGTGTATAAAATGACGGACGTTGTCTGCGCAGAAGTCAAAATAATGATCAATGTCAATTATTTGTGGACGTCTATTGCAAATAGTGGGTGTTATTTTTTATTTGTCCACACACAGTTTTTTTTTCACCGCCCTTTTACCGTCAAATTAGGTAAATTAGTCCTCCTAATCTAGAATAATGTACTGTCATTGCACTGACAGGCGGCCAAACAGCGAATTTACGGACGTCATTTTAAGCGGAGAGGGAACACAGCAATAAAGACATTGATTATCTAACATCACCCATGGCAGTGGAGCTTTCCTGTGTAAGAAGGCTATTTTACCACCCTACTGCATCAAGGCTTCCCTTCCTGGATAAAATGGTGATGTCACGACCCGACTCCCAGAACTGTGCGGGCTATGGCTGCTGGAGAGGATGATGGCAGAGGGACACTGAGGGACACAGGACACTGGAGGGACACTGAGCATCCCTCTGCCATCATCCTCTCCAGCAGCCACAGCCTGCACAGCTCTGGGAGTAGGGTCGTGACATCACCATTTTATCCAGGAAGTGAAGCCTTGATGCAGTAGTAACTGCAGGGAAAAAAGCACTTTATAAGCATTTCCATAATAAGTGTATATTGGTGATTTGTATCACTTTTGGGGGGCAATACAATACTTTAATAAAATTTTTTGCCAGACTTCACCTTTAACCCCTTTAAGGTCAAAGCTAATTTGTTTTCATTTAAGGGAGTTTCGTGTTTACGCCGTTCACCCTGGGGTAAAACTGACTTGTTATGCATGTTCCTCAAGTTGTGACGATTACAATGATATGTAATGCTGCGTTTACATAGAACGATAATTCGTACGATTAACGATTTTGGAGTAACAATTTTTTTTAATAACCATCAGCGTTTAGACGGAACGATATATCGTACGGAAAATTCGTTTTGCGATTGCTTAAGCCTATCTCGCACATAGGTAAAATCGGTGAACGACTGTTTACACGGAACGATCTGCAAATTTTTTACGAACGACGATTTAAGAACATGTTTAAAAATCAAAATGAACGATTTATCGCTCGTCGTTTGATCGTTCGCTGTGTTTACATCTGTGTTTATCTTTTGGTCTATGGGGCTGATTAAGGTGTAATTTTTTGCGCCATGACATGCACTTTCTATCGGTACCTTGATTGCGCATATGTGACTTTTTGATCGTTTTTTATTACATTTTTTCTGGATTTGATACAACCAAAAATGCGCAATTTTGCACTTTGGAATTTTTTTGCGCTGATGCAGTTTAGCGCGCGAGATCAGGAATGTGATAATTTAATAGTTCGGGCGATTACGTGCGCGGCGATACCAAATATGTTTATTTATTTGTTTATTTATTTATATTTATAAAATGGGAACAGGGGGGTGATTTGGACTTTTATTACGGGAGGGGATTTTTTTTATTAATAAAAAAACATTTTTACTTTTTTTTCTACATTAACTAGAAGTCCCCCTGGGGGACTTGTATATACACAGCACTGATCTCTCATAGAGATCAATGCTGTGTATATACACAGCAATGATCAGTAAGATCTGTGATAGATTGCTTTGGCCTGCTGCAGGCTAGTGCAATGTATTGCCGAGCCGGGATCAGCATCATTGCGATGCTGAGGCCTGGCATGGGCGGAAGGAAGGAAGGACGGATCTCCCCCCCACGATCGCATCGCGGGGGGGGGGAGATCCGACCCACTAGACACCAAGGACATCGGGAGCAAAGCCTCTAAATGTAATTGTCAGGTTTAGAGCATTTAGAGCCTTAATTTGCCGGCGCAGCAACGGGACCTGTGCCGGCTAATAGAGGCGCTTCCTGGCTGCAGATATCGGCCAGGAGCGGCGCCGTTCAGAGCGGGGTCCCGGTGGGACCCCTCTCTGAACTTCCCCCGCGGCACCATGACGTATCAGATACGTCATGGGTCGCTAAGGGGTTAAGTTGAGTTTGGACTCCAGGTTGAACTTGATGGACTATTGTCTTTTTTTAACCTTATTAACTATGTAACTATAATAAATGATGAATTATTAGCAGCTATGTGGGGTTTCTGTGGGGTTTCTAACATACAAGTCACAGATGGAATTACCAGGAATAGCCATGGCTGTATTCTCACTTATGTGTGAAAATAACAGACTAACATTACATTTAACACTTTTTTTCTAATTGTAACTAATTACTGGTGAATTAAGTAACCAGAAGTCTATGGATATCTAGCAACTGAGAAACCTAAAGGGAAAGGGAGAGATTAAAAAAAAAAGTTGCCTGGTACATCTTTAAACCTTCTATTAAGGCCCTTATAGATGGGCTCCAAATAATGAACACCCATCTCAGTGATGACTGGCACATGCAAGTAAACATTTACAGTGCAGGGGGAAAGTAACTGAACCTTAATTTTACCAACCCATAGTTACCCTTTTTAGCAGCAAAATAACTCCACCAAATATTTCTTGTAGCTGTAAATATGTTTTGCACAATATTAAACTGATTTTAGCACCACCTTGCAATGGGACATGTGCTGAATTGGGGCGGCACCAAAGAAGATAGGACATGGACCGTGCCCTGAGACAGGACATGGATTGAAGGCAGTTATCTGATGGTATCAACAGTATACTGTTTTCTTGCAGTATAGTGTATATAGATAACAAATGTTTCCACTATTTACACTCCTACACCTCCCTGCACAGTGAATTCTTTACATGTCACATAGCATGCCTAGATAACTCTCCTATAGAAGTCAATAAGGCATAATCAGACTACAGGTTCCTAGGGTCAATGTGGCTGCAGTAAAGCATATCTATAAATGCTGTTTAAAGAAGCTCAGATGAGAAGGCTTCCCCCATAATCATGTACAGAAAATAGAATAAAACATCTACTTTTAGAAAATAAAAGAAAAAAAACAATATGTATAACTATCTGGTTATATTTATCAAAAATATGTGAGGATTCTCTTCAACAAGTAAAGATGAGGCATGAACCTTCATATGATCTTCCACATGATATGTACAGACTGTCCTTAATATTAGTTAGAGTAAATGTAACTTAATAACGTGTGTACTGAGAGCTATGTTTGTATGTTTACCTATGAGAACTTGCAGATATACACACACATAACACAATGACATATGTTGAATGCAAGGTGATAGAAAGGCTCAAAGCTCGCACTTAATCACTTCTGAATGTTGTAGTCTTCAGCATAAATGCATTAGGTTAAACCAAATGTACCACTAGGTACATCACTTGGTGTTTTTTACATGAACAGACCAGAGCTGGCACAGGGATGCTGGTGCCATGGTCCTTTTTCTGAACCACCACCCAGTTCCTGTGCACAGCATTGGTCTATTACTGAGCACCAGCCGGGCATGAAGCACTGGACGTGGGCCAGCTGGCCTTAATTATGATGGAACCCCCTCCCTTCTGTGACGTGACTCCATCAATTTAGCTGCGTCACAGAGGGGAAATCGTCACACTGGGGGCCGGCGGGCCCATCTGCAGTGCTTCATGCCTGGCTATTGCTTGGTAATAGACTGGCATCTTGCGTGGGAATCACATGACGGTTAAAAAAAAAAGCCGGTGGTACTGGAATCCCTGTGCTGATGCTGGTCTGTTAATGTAAAAAACTGCCTAGTGGTACATTTACTGTAAGGTCTTCTATTCTATGTTAAAAGTAGCTCTTTCCACCCATACTGGACCTATAATGTACTGGACCTATGTGTGTGTGTGTGTGTGTGTTTGGACTCTGTCTAAGCCTAAACCTCAGCCTCAAGTGAAAATTGTAGACAGAGCACATACTGTACACTACTGAAGCCTAAAGCATTAATTGTCTGCATACACCTTCTTCACATAAAGGAGGCCTTCATGTTCTCAACAAAAAAACAACATAATCTACCAGGTCGATATAAGGGAAAACATTACAATCTGACTTATCACAAGCAACTATCCAAACAAGACAGAACAGTGCACCAGGTTCTACAGCTTTCAGTTGCTTCAAAACTATCCACAAGTGGGGCTTTCCTATGAACTGCAAAAGGCTCCCACCTGGCCTACCAGAAGGGGGGGGGGGGACCAACATGTATCATAAATGGGGAATACCACTGCAGATCAGGTCCCTCAAACTGGTGGTTCAGTCTTCAAAAAACGGGATGGTTACGTGGTTAGTCTGTCCCATTTTTCACCTAATCTCACATCTAGGCAAAATAACAGATTATTTATGAAGCTTCCTGCTTACAGAGGGAAACTTCCTATTTCTTATTGTTACAGTGTCGATTCCCCACGGGCCAGTTATCAGCAGCATAATGATCATACACATACTGTTAGTTCCCCTTTTTAAAGGCAAAAACAACTATAAACCAATACCAGAGAGCGAGAATGTTTCCTCTAACATAGGTCTCTGAAACTTTACACAATGCACTTATTATAAACCTTGTCTATGTCAGGGGAAACCATCAGATACCTAGTCAGGACAATCCAAGCAACAAGGGATTAGTCTGTAGTGGAGCACAGTGCAAGCAAGCCAACGAACTCCATCAATTCCTGCTCGGCCTTCAAGGGGAACCTTGAGGGGTTAGCTACACTCAGTTTTTCAACCTGGGGACACTCTGTGGGTTCTTCTGGCATAAGGCGGTCCTTCTTCTTCCTTAGTCCTAACCGTGGTAAACCAGTCACACACAGTACAAGTTGCCCTGGCAGAGTTCTGTACTACTAGGCAATGCTTCAAGTAAGCCCTTTAGCCTTACTCTACTCAAGTAATACCTACTACCTACACTGCAAGCACTGAAGCCAAGTCTTCTGCGTTGTCCATCAAAGGAAAGGAAATTTTCTCTTTTCGTGATTATCTTTTGCGCATTTCACTCTTTAAGCTGTATTTTACTGAAGATTTCTAAGTAGAGTATTATCCTGTTTAAATGCTGGAATCTCCACACGTGCACCCACACCCTCACACACACCCAATTCTACCCTTTTCAAAGCCTAGTGTTAGTTTACCCAGGTGTGGGCATCCCACCTGGCCACCGTGACAAGTGACTAGTCAGTACACCAACACCTAGCCCACTGCTAAAGGCCCTATTCCATGGAACGATTATCGTTCATAAACTCGCTCCAACGACCACTCATTAACGGTCACTTTTTTTTTTAGTGAACGATAACACATAACACACGTGGGAACGTGAACAATATATGTAGTGTAATGATTATTTTCCGGTCGTTACATGGTCATTTAAAACTTTGCCGGGGTGATCGTGACCATACAACACACCTACTTTTTTAAACCTTTTTTAGAACGACTGAAAGATTTCTAATTTTACGAACCGATTAGCGAATTATCTTTCAAACACCAATGATTTTTTTTCGACACGCTAAAAAAAAACCATTTTGAATGACAATATAACGATTTCGCCTTTGTCGTTCGGCCGTTTACACCAATTCCACGAAGCGATTATCGTTAACGAGCGGTCGTTGGAGCAACTTTATGAACAATAATTGTTCCATGGAATAGGGCCTTAACATCACCTAGAAACTCCAGGTTACTGCACATATCTATCCTCACCCAGCTTCTATCATTGGGTATAGAAACCATTTCTAAAAGGGCTAGATTTAGATTTCTGACATATATTTATTTGCTAGATGTTTGCTTGCCAAAAATGAGAAATCTAACTCCTTTATTATACTGTTATACTCTGTGACAGAGTAGATCTTGAACCTTTGTTCATCTGATGGATTGTTTACTCTTAGAAAAATCAACTTTACAATCCTTTAGCCCTAGATATACTATTTTCAGCACATCTACAATGGTGTCTCCCACTATTATCAGATAATGACAGTGTCCATTACTACCGATGTAGTAAATGTATATATGTAAAATGTATATAGTGTGCCATGTGCCAAACCACAAAACTCACAGTGGCAAAGCAGGTCTCCCACATCAGAAGAGAAAACTCATATCAAACGCATAAATATAACGAAAAGGTTTGATCTCACCCATCCTGAACGATTTACGGGGTATCAGGAAATATACTCACCCTAATTCCTCGCAAAATGTGTCGTCCTAGAAAGAGTGACCTTAACCACGATCTACCCCTTTGAAACAATGTCCCTATTACACCCTACATGTATATCCCGACATGGCCCGTTTCTTTTGGGGTGCCAAAAATCATCAGGGGATAGAAAACAAAAATGGGTATCTGAGTATAAACAACTGGATACAAAAAGCGATTGGGGTACCTACTAAGCTGACCACACTGGTAACCAAAAGTGACTCATGCTATTGGCTAGCAAACACCTCTCTAAACTAAAGGGCCTTGGGCAGTAAACAACCTAAACTATCAGTTATTGCACTTGTATATAAAGTTTTGGGGAAAAATAAGCTACAGTCTGGTGCAGTGACACAATACAGGCTGTCATAGTGGGTTCCTCTGCAACAGTCTGTATTGTGCCACTGCACCAGACTGTGGCTCAGCATGTAGCTTAGGGATATACATGTAGGATGTAATAGCAACATTGTTTTAAAGGAGTAGATCAGGGTAGGGGTTCACACACTAACCAGGGGGAATTAGGGTGAGTATTTCCCAATACCTCGTGCGTGAACCATTCCAATGAACCAATGTGGGAGACCTGCTTTGCCACTGTGAGTTTTGTGGTTTGGTACATGGCACACTGTATACATTTCTGTGTGTAATACATTTTTATATTCAGTTTTGTGTGTGATATACACTGTATATAGTGGTTACCAGCTGGGTGATATTTATTGTTGTGGGGTTATTATTTTAACATATATAAATAAAATATATAGTTTTAATTGGCATTTCCCCCATTTTGGATATTTTTTTTACACTATCATCAGAAATAATTTATAAGGGGGGTATCCTTGTAATTGCATTTTTCCATTATTTTAGTAATTGAAGGGGAACTATCAGCAGGTTAGACAAATCTAACTGGCTGATATGTCCCTATTGTGCATCATGGAGGATGAAGGTATTTCTCTTACCTCCATCCTCAGCACTGTTCCTGTGCACTCTGTAGTGTAATCCTGTGTCCGGTAAGGCCATTTGGAGCCATGGGCCGTGGGGCTACCACCTCCAGGGCACTGATCCAGCCTATTTCACTGATAATCATTAGAAAGAACGGGTGAGTGCTCCAAAAGGCCTTACCAGACACATAATTTCATGATAACCTGGATGGGAAGAACGCAAAGGATGAAGGTAAGAGATCCTTGTGCACAATAGGGAGCTGTCAGCAGGTTAGACAAATCCCTTTAAAAAAAAAATATATAAAAACATAATAAATCAAAAAAGTTATAGACAGATGAAAGCACCATTTATTTGCCAATGACATGTCATTTTTCATCAGAAATTGGTTAGTAGTACATGAGCTCTGCAAGTCAATACAGGCTGTATTCCTTTAACAAGAATGTTTACTGTACTGTGCCTACCAGACAGACCCTGGAGCAACAGAACTGGGGAAAAACAAGCTTCCAGGAATCATTGTTCTGCTCAGTGTAAACCTTAGATCCAGAGACAAGCAGATATTAATAAACCATCCATAGTGTAAAGAATAATGGCTTACACATGATTGAATGAGTTCCACTGCTCGAAACCATTGTATACAGAATATACTGATCTATTGTTCATGCTCATTCCCTCTTAACATTGCTGGAATAGAGCTTGTCCTGCCAATTGTTACAGCCAAATAAATGATGTATTGGAGGCCCATTTGAACTTTAAAGGGAATCTGCCGTCTCTTTCATGCTACCTGAATCACAAGTCATCGGGCTAACCTGGCATTCCCTTGGGCTGCAAAAGTTCACAGAGTGGGTGTTTACAGTCATAGGCTATGTTCACACAACGTATTTATTCAATTAATAATGGCCATTTGTTAGGAATCGGTGACACCAGACACACAGAGACAGTGATCCCTAAGCTCAGCCCCGCCCACTGTCCTCTACCTACTTGCCACTATCCGCCCTAAGATGTCGGCGAGCAACTTGGCGGCGGTCCCTGCACTGGCTAGATGGGACACAAATACAAAACATACAGACAAACACAATGAAGAATAGTAAACAGTCCGGGTCATAACAGTCGGGCAGCAAAAGTACAAAATCAGGATCCAAAGGCGTAATCAGAAAACAGGCAATATGATCAGGGGCAGGCAGCAAGCAAGGGAGGTCAGAGATACAAAGCAGTAGTTAGGAGATGCAAATAAACAGAATCCACAAGCAGGCAGAGACTAATGGTGCATTTACACAGAAAGATTTATCTGACAGATTTTGGAAGCCAAAGCCAGGAATGGATTTGAAAAGAGGATAGATCCCAGTCTTTCCTTTATGACCCATTCCCTGTTTATAGTCTGTTCCTGGTTTTGGCTTCAAAGATCTGTCAGATAAATCTGTCTGTGTAAACGCACCCTAAGTCAATAATCAGCAATGATATCCCAGACTGAGGTAGTTATATAGGAGGCCAGGGTTCTGATCCAGAACATCATTGGACCATCCCCCTGATCTCCAAGCACAGACAGCTGAGAACAAAACAGATCCACTGGCAGGATGACCTGTCAGTCACAGCAGAACCAAAACACAGATTAACCCAGACATGGCCAGACAGAGCTCAGCAGGTGAAGTCGGGTGTGTCTCTCAAGGTGAGCAACTAACCAGTGTTCACACACTACAAAACAAAACACAGAAACGGAATGCAAGAAAATCAGCACCTTCTCGGCCGCACAGCACGAGCAGAGGGACGCATAACGCTCCGCAAAGATACCGTCCTGACACCGTTGTTGCAGATTGCAACACCGGCCATTATTAATTGAATATACTGTATGCATTGCATTTACTTCTATGGAATCCCGGCCAGAGTGTATACACCGAAAACTGACATGTCAGTTTTGTGTGGCTGCTATTCGTTGAATAGCGACTGCACAAGACTTACACAGCAAAGAATGAGTGGCCCATGCAGCCTTAGGGCCCTATTTCACGGGACGATTATCGTTCGCATAATCGTTAACGATAAACGATCCAAACGACCGCTATTGCGAAAGACCTGAAATCGTTCACCCATTTACATGGAACGATAATCGTTACTTATGATCGTTCTTGCGGTCGTCTTGTCGTCGTTATTGCGTTCGTCACTAATATGAACGACCGAACGACATCTTATTCAATGCAAACGATTTGCATGCGAGCAACAATAAAAATAGGTTCAGGTCTTATCAACGATTTCTCGTTCGGTCGTTAATCGTTAACTGCTATTCAAACGAACAATTATCATTTAGATTTGAACGATTTAACAATAATCTGAACAATAATCGTCCCGTGGAATAGGGCCCTTATTTATGTCCCCATTGCCAATAGTCAGGGCTGGTGCCCTGGATGCAATTTTCACCATGTAACTATTGTGTCACTTTTTCCTTTCATCTAGATTGTAAGCTCTTATGGGCAGGGACTTCTCTGCTTTAGTCTCATTGTCTCTTCATTTGTTTTCATTACGTGTCACGCTACTTGTTTGTTGGCACCTTATTGAAACATCTGTGGGATATGTTGGTGCTATATAAATACAGATTATTATCATTAATATCATTATTATTGTTGATGGCTCTAATGCAGAGGGTGTTACGTCATGATGGGGCTTAATTATACGTTGTTCCTGTGTAAATACTAATTACAATTACTAAGAATTTCTCCTTATTAAAAAAAAGATCCAAACAATTCTATGAATATGTCGCCTTCTGTTTTTAGTAATACATTCTGTGTCTTCATAACAACAGGCATGACGTCTAACCTCTGGACATCCGAAGAAATGATATGTGAGGCTTTTTTTATATCTGTATATATATTGTTATTCATACAGACTATAGCACTACCCTTTTGGAAATAGTTATACCTGAGAAGTCTTGGCTTCAATGCAAGACAATCTAAATAGATAGCTGTCTAAGTCTATGTTCACACAATGTCAAAAAAAGAGAAAAGGCGTCCTTTTTTCTAATTAAAAAGATGTCAGTTTTTGCCGCGATTTAATTAACTTCAATGCAATGCAATAAAGTCAATGAAATGATGGACGTCCAATACACACGGTGTATTAAATGACAGAACGTTGTCTGTGCGGCCATCAATATAATGATCATGACAATTATTTTGGGAAGTCTTTTGCAAACAGCGGACATGGTTTTTTTAGTTGTTTTAGTTTTTTAGTTGTGTATAAATAGCCTAAAACCAACTAGAAGTATATATGAAGAAGATGTCAATGCATACAAAGTTACACTAATCACTCGCCTTCAATGACTTTACATGGCACAATCAATCAAGCAGCCAGAAACACAAATGTTCCCTGTATCGTTTGTGCGTCCATTTTAACTGCCTTAGAGAAACAGGAGATTTGTGGCCACAAAGTACAATTTATAGGGCTGCATAAAAGATGCGATCAGCCAGTGAGCCAGTATTTTCCTGTTCCTCGCCTAATTGTTGAAACTTTTACACAGGGTGATTATCAGCTGAATAAGAGTTTCTAGCAACGCTCATTGCCGATAATCAGCCCATGTAAAAGGGCCCTTGAAGCTCAAGAAGAACTGAAGAAATTAAAGACACAATGGCCCTTTCCTAAAAGGTTTGTCCTGGGATTTAATCTTTTGTACTTATGGGTGGGATGGTGCACCTGCCATTTTGATTCTTCCCATTCCTCTCCTTTAATTGTTTCTCCTGGGTTCCTGCATCATCCACACAAAAACTACCCCTTTCAGCCATTCACTGGCCACAGTGATGTCCCACCTCATCAGTGACTGGCTGAGCAGGCAAGTCTTGCAGAACCAGGAAGAAGCAGTGATGAGCGGGGACTGGGAGAAGTTGGAACTCCAGCTGCAAGGATTGGAGTGGGTGAGTATCACTACTTTTTTTATTTCCCTTTATGAATTCTACATGTAACCAATTTTGTCCACATTTTTTAATCTTAATCAATGCTTTGTGCATTTCATAGGTTCTTCTTTTCACTCCTCCTTAAAGGGAACCATTCACCCCGTGGCCCCCGGCAGAAACTGACATACAGTGACATAAAGGTCAATATACTTATCACATCGCTCCCGGTCCCGTCCCGGATCCCGTTGTTGACACGGAGAAATCGACGATTCTTCTTCTTGCGCCCATTATGGTAATGAGCACCGCCAGGTCCGAAGTCCAGCCTTCTCCCCGCCTCCGACACTTGATTGACGACGGGTCCTCTTCCTCCTCGTCTTCTTTCTTCTCGCCGGATCCTGCGCAGGTGCCGTGACAGTTGTTTTCGGCGCATGCGCAGTTCACAATTAAAGGCGCTCCGCAGCTTCACTGTTTACTGCGCGTGCGCCGATTGTCTCGAACACGTATCCTGTTTACTGCACAGGCGCAGAAGAGGTGACGAGACCATCACAACGGCGTCTGCGCCGGAAATTCGTCAGAAGACTGAAGACGTCAATCAAGTTCCAGGAGGCGTGGATGGGCGGCGACGAGAAGAGGACCTCATGAATAAGTTGGACTAGTCCGTCGTTTCCTATGGACGTTGGACTCATCTCAGCTCATTACCATAATGGGCAGGAGAAGAAGAATCAGCGATTTCTCCGTGTCAACAACGGGATCCGGGACGGGACCGGGAGCGATGTGGTAAGTATATTGACCTTTATGTCACTGTATGTCAGTTTCTGCCAGGGGCCACGGGCTGAATGGTTCCCTTTAAGGATTCCATGTTCCAAACAAGTAAGCTACTTACTTGTTTTGTGTAGTTAGTTTTGCCTTCTGGGAAAGAGCTCCAGAAAATTACATAAAGTTACATACTCCAGCAGAAATAGCTGAACCGTGGGTTGCAATGTTCATCGATTGCCTTTTAAAGAAGTATTCCCATCTCATAAACTGAATGCTGACGTATACCACATCATGAGTGAATTTAAAGGCCTACATGGAGTCTGCTGGTATTTCATAAGTGTATACTTTATACTCAAAAGTGTAGTATAGCTTTTTACTGAAATCCCAAAGTATACTGTTGAGATAGACCAAATGCAAGATGAGAATAGGGGAAAATTGTAGAGAAGATTCTGGAATGTATATAAAAAAAAATAGGTAAACCTAGTATCGAAAGCCATAGCAATCAATATTTTAGCAGGTGCCAAATAGCAATCCAGCTACTGTATAACAGATAAGGAGAGCAGTGCAGACAGAGAACAGATTCCGAGAAAGAAATATGATCAACTTAAGCAGTGTGGGCTGCATAGCTGCCGTATCATTTTTCATACTTATATCTGTAAGCTATGCACTAAATGTACAATAAGACACAACACAGTGTCTGCATGTTTGGATTATTCTACAGTATTTGAGCCTGTGTTGATGTGACCATAGGAATGGGATTCTTTATCTGCGGGGACAACCGAGGGAGTAAGGGTCCTATTACACGGGACTATACCTACAGCAGCTCCCATTGAAGGTAAATGAAACAGCTTGTGCAACTCGCAGCTCCATTCATCACAAAGATTCCTGTCCAGATGGTGATTGTGGTGGGTCCCCGCTTTAAAGCTCCCTGCAATCTGACACATCTCTTATCCGGTGGATAAGTTATTCAATTTCTCTAATGTTGGAAGCACCAATTCAAAGACTGCATTACACGACCCAAGGTTTTTATGTAAGCGAGCGCCAAACTGCTAGATCAGCGCTCATATAATCGTGGAGCATGGATAGGTAATGTCTACTGTTTGCAGAATCTTCAGCCGCTAACCAAGCGTCACTATTACACGTAGTGATGAGTGGTCAGCGGCCGATAATTGTAGGTTTTGGCCTAAAACAATGATCAGATGATAATCGTTTCAACGGCTGATAGTTGTCTCTATTTCATTTAGTGATAATCGGCCGGTTTGGCCGATTATTGCTCTGTGTAATAGGGCCCTAACTGGAGAGCAGAGCAAGGGCATTAGGCTCCAGATGAACCAATGACTGACAACAGGTTTATTACATATTGTGGTTTGGTTCTGGATCTTACTGTAAGTTATAGCAACAACTTTAACAAAACTAATTTGTGTAATGGTCCCTGGCATGGATGTATGTCGCTTTAAGGTCTGTGTTAGTGTGAACTCAGAAATGTTTTGCAGCCCTATAGAGGGTAAATAGAGAGCAGAGTGTGGTTTTCTTGCAGCCATGGTCCAGGCAGGGGGGCACCACATGGTGTAAAGGGGTAATGGCCCCCACTGCAACAAATGTTCTTCAATTTGGTCTAAATTTTAATTAAACTCTATGCCAGCTGGGAGCTGACATAGATGCAGGATGCAGGAGAAGAAAGGATATGCAAATAGCTCTCACACCACTTAGGCAAAGTGATGTCACTACAAGTCAGTGTTTCACTGCATCAAATCTCTCCAAAAGGAAAGACTGCCCATCTGCAGACAGCTGTTTCGAGGTTGTTGCCCCTCTTCAGTGCAGAGCAGGGTGTTACCTGGCTAGTGAGAGGCCTATAAATGTGGGTCGAAGAAATACTAATTCTCTTTAAGGAGACTGAAGCACCAACGTTGTATATTTTTTCCAAAGGGAAATCGCCAAACCCCAGAGTCTTTTACATCCCCTGTGATGCCTAGCAGCAGACACAAATTCCCTTAAACCGATTACACCATGCAATTTAAGGCTATACAGACTGGTTCTATTTCTAATGCAACCCCTCCAGGTAAGAACTCACCTTTCATTATTTTCTATACATTCTAACTGGAAGCGCTGCCCCGTATGGAGCTCTGTCTATATTTAAGACCTGTACCAGTTTCTTCCCCATAGTTGGCTGCATTCCACATGATTCACCATCAAGCATCAGAGCCTGCATTGCGGCAGTCATCTAAAGCTGCATCCCTGCCAAGCATTTCAGCCTATATTGCTGCACAGTGAAGAAAACTGCATATCTGGATCCACCCCAAAGAATCCGCGCCAGGATACAACATTTGGAGGATTTTGCTATTCTGTGTATATATAAAGTAATAGGACAATACTGTACCTTACAGATATACAAGTACTGACCAGCACTAACCATGGGCAGTGGGATACTTGTATTCATTAGGCAGAGATGTAACTAAGCTAATGTATAGTGTTCATTTTTTCTGCCCCAATTCTATATCTAAACACCATGGCCATAATGTTTTCTTCCCCTTGACACTCAGTAATCATTGAGTATGCACCACAGTTCTGCCTGTACACTATAGGAATAGACCCAACACAAGCCAGGCATGAAGTCAGCGCATTGAGGATAGAATGACTATAAACTATAAATAGTTAAAGTGATACTGTCACCCCCCTTACTCTATGTTTGGTTCTCCACACCATCCACAAGCTTAGGCACTGCACATTCAATATATACCTGTATACCATTTGTCTGTGTCTTCTTACAGCTCTAAAATTGCCTAATTTTATCTATGGACAGTGTCACCTAGGTGGTGCTTTATGGCAGTTGGGCCATCTCTCCTATATGGACAGTAGCAGTCGGGCTCCATCTCCCGGGTGGGTAGAGTGCCCAACTGGCATAAAGCCCCAACTAGGTGACACTGTTCACTAATAAAATGAAGCAATTTTAGAGCAGAAAGAGGACACAGACAAGTGTTATACAGGTATATATTGAATGTGCAGCATCTAAGCTTGTGGATGGTGCGGAGAACCAAACATAGAGTAAGGGGGTGACACTATGACTTTAAAGTGATATCGTTACCCCCTTTCCATATAAGCAGTTCTTGGCACCATTCTTAACCCCTTAACGACAAAGGGCGTATATTTACGCCCTATTGCCGGTAAGGGCGTTCAGATCGGGGCCGCACGGCGACCCTGCTCTGAACCGCGGCGGTCCCGGGTGCCGCTTGTAGCCCGGGACCGCAGGTATTAGCGGGCACGGTCCGATCGCCGTGCCCGCTAATACAGTCATCAGATGCAGCTGTCAAACATGACAGCTGCATCCGATTACCGGATTCAGCTTATCCCTGGTGTCTAGTGGCAGAGATCGCTCCCCCGGGACGTTATCCCGGAGGAGCGATCTCCTTGTCTGAAGCCGGCCGGGGACCTCTCCAAGATGGCGCCGTCCCCGGCTTGGCACTCGTTTACTTCCGGCTGCAGAGATCTCTATGAGAGATCAGTGCACTTATACTAGAAGTCCCCCAGGGGGGCTTCTAGTATAAGTGTAAAAGTAAAAAAAAAAGTGTTGTTGTCAATAAAAAGCCCCCTCCCATAATAAAAGTCAGAATCACCCCCCTTTTTCCATGTTATAAATAAAAGTAAATAAATAAATAAACATGTTTGCTATCGCCGCGTGCGTAATCGCCCGAACTATTAATTAATCCCATTCCTGATCTCGCACGGTAAACGGCGTCAGCGCAATAAAATCCCAAAGTGCAAAATTGCACTTCAAATGCATCAAATCCAGAAAAATTGTAATAAAAAGCGATCAAAAAGTCGTATATGTGCAATCAAGGTACCGATAGAAAGAACACATCATGGCGCAAAAAATGACACCTCATACATCCCCATGGATCAAAGTATAAAAGCGCTATAAGCCTGGGAATGTAGCGGTTTTAAGTGACATATATTTGTTGACAATGGTTTGAATTTTTTACAGGCCATCTGATACAATAAAAGTTATACATGTTATATATCGTTGTAATCGTAACGATTTGAGGAACATATATAACAAGTCAGTTTTACCCCAGGGCGAATGGCGTAAAAACACATTTCCCCCAAATAAACAAAATGCGTTTTTTTTTTTTTTTTTTTCAATTTCACCACACATTGAATTTTTTTCTGGTTTCTCAATATACTTTATGCAAAAATTCAGCCTGTCATTGCAAAGTACAATTAGTGACGCAAAAAATAAGGGCTCATGTGGGTTTCTAGGTGGAAAAATGCAAGTGCTATGGCCTTTTAAGCACAAGGAGGAAAAAACGAAAACGCAAAAATCGAAATTGGCTCTGTCTTTAAGGGGTTAAGCTTACATTCTGGACATTTCATATCTTACATATCTTGCATAAAGGATTTCTTAATGGTCTCTCCCCTCAAAAATGCATGTTATTGTTGGTAGACAGGACTGTACGGCAGGACTTAATGGCCGTAGTGCCCCATACCTCTGCTCACATCGACGCTGTGGGTCCTTCCCCCTCTGCAGCCATTGGAATGGGATGACCTAGAGGCCTAGGCCCCGCCCCTCTAATCCAGTGGGCATAGAGGGAGCAGGGCCTATGCCTCTTGGTCATCCCATTCTTATCGGGGGAGGCCTAGATGTTGCTGGCATCATAAAGCAGGTGGGGCCTACCGTGCAGATGTGGGCAGAGATATAGGGCACTATGGTTGTTAAGCCTTGCCACTACAGCACTGTCTACCAACAATAACATGCATTTTTGTAGGGAGAGACCACCAAGAATTTCTTTATACGGTAAGATATGACATATCCAGAATATAAGCTTAAGAATGGTGCGGAGAACTACTTATATGGAAAGGAGAGGACACTAAACCGCCAGTGAAGAAGTGGAAAATTATAACAAGTAACCTGGAGAGTATGTAAATCCCACTTATGGCAAGTAACATACCAGCATTGACTATATGCCGTTCCACCATTTTGATGCATTTACTGTACTCCAGTGTTAACATAAAATAAAGCCTCTTCCTAATGTTATTTTAGTCACACTACGGCAATGTTCTGTACACTATCTTGTATAGCAGACATTGCTCCAGCAAACAACGAGTCTATAGACCCTGCTTTGCACTGGACCTTGGAAGTCTGTATGGAGGCCTCTGTGTTCCCTACTTCCTGAGAGACTGATGGACCGCAGGGCGAGCCAGCCAAAAAAAGAGCTGGACAAACAAACCTCTTCAAAGGCTCAGCTGAGCTGTCGTCTGACTTCATTAAATAATGAAATAATGTTTATAATGGCAGATTCAGCACCGATGGCTTCCTTCACCGACATGTGACCCCTTCAATACACTGTGCTACTGTTGTGCGAACATCTCGGTGTTTGCTGAGTATGATCACGTAAAGGCAATCTATCATGTAGAACTGCAGCTGCATCGTACAGGAACAGACAGGTGAAAGGTTACAGTAGAAGACAGACATGAGTTCTTAACACTCCCCTGTCATATTCTGATTCTCATTAACTTTTACCATTAGCACAGTTTGGTCCTAGAAGGGACTGACGTTTAAAACAAGCACCGACCCCTTAAACTAGCCACTAGTACAATCTGATCCTTGTAGGAACAATAATATATTCTGGACTATTGGGTAGACTGAATAAACTATAGAGTCTAGGATTAATATTACATTATCAACACTACTACAGTGGTCTTGAAAAGCACAAGCTATGGTATCCACTTACATAGATAGATCCCAATCACAAGAACTATTGCCACTGGGCCAATGCAATGTCACAGACACTTATTGGTGCAAACAAGTAATATTTATTTTTCTTTCTCTTGCAGCGGCATGGAAAACGAATGGTTACAGACACTTAAGGAGTACTCTGGCGCTGATAAAAAAAAAAATCAATCAAACTGTTTTTACATTTACCGTCCCTCCTGAGTCTGTCTCCGTTTAAAACTCCCACTGTTTGCAGGTCCCTGAAGCTCCAGTTGGTGGCTTCATTTTTTCTTTACTTCCTGGTTTGGGCTTTTCCATGATGCACTCTGTCTCCTGTGATGTCTAGGTTGCACCACCAGCTTGCCTATGTTCACTTGGTGTCCCTACACCACTCACCTCCTGACCACCCTCAGTTGGAAGTGTACAAATAAGTGTGTGAAATGTAACAGGGCATTGTTATATTTTATCATCGCAGCATTTTTTATGTGTATTGTGTTTATGTTACATTTAATTTATGCTGGTTTTATTTGTTTTATGTGGTCATTTTTGTTTTTCTGTAAGAATGAAGGTTAGAAATTGTCTTTTTTGTGTGTACATCTAATTTAGCTCAATCAGCTTCATCGGGTCAATTTCATAAAAAGACTCAAAAGCTCAAGAGTGTGCAAACAGGGCAGCTAGTCTACAGTAACAAAGAGTCAACGAGGAGTTGTGGCTCAGCGTATGTGCAGCACTGTAGCACTCCTCACCACTGCTTCCTCCTCCCTCTTCTTCATGAATAATTAATGCTGCCCAGCTTCCTGCTTGCTCAGCTGTCAGCCAGTATCTGCCAACAGAGGACTGATCTGCAAATAGATATAGTTAAGCCTCCTAGACTGTTGTTACAGCCATGGTCGTGACCCGCTTCATGGGCTGCGGCCGCACTACTGCCCCCCCCCCCCCCCCCCATGCAGGCTCTTTTCGCTGTGGCACGCACTAGGACCCGGCTCTCTACTGTAGCCGCGGCTTGTGTCACAGACCATGTCTACACTCATACCTGTTCCGGCAGTCACCTCCTCCTGTCCGCGGGTCTGTGGTCCTTGCCTGGCACACAGCCCCTGCCTCCTCGGGCACCCGTGTGCTCTGTCAAATTTAATTAGCTGACATTGGCTAATGAGTTGGCATCCCTGGCTAATGAGTTGGCATCCCTGTACATATCTTTAGTGCCTCTGCCTACTGAGAAAGCATTCCTTGCCTCTTTCTTGTACCTCGCTTCACATCAGCCACCTCTATAAGCACATCGCGCCAGGGGTAGCAACCTGGGGGTTGCCTGGCACAGCAAGTCCATCCCACCTTGTGGTGGGCTCTGGTGAAAACCAGCAGCCCCTTAGACTCTGCTCACTGGTGTTGCTTATACCACCACTTGCACAGGTACAGCGGATCCACTATACTCCAGCCATTACATCTGTGTAGGAGCTGTGGTATAGGGGTAAAACGCCTGCTTAGAGATGCTGCATTTACTAGCAATTAGTTTTTTTAATACAATAATGAGAAAAATAAACAAAAAATAACTATATATTTATTTTTTATTTTTGTCATTGTATTAAAAACTAATTTGAAAACTAATTTGGCCCTGATTGGGAATTCTATGCACTTTTAAAAATGCTACAATAATAAGAAAAAAATAAATAACTATATTTAATTTCATCAGGGAATGGAACCAAAGAAAACAAACTGTTGCTGGTTTCTAGACAGGTGATTTACCCCTAGATCATAGTTCCAACACAGGCTAGTAAATTCAACTATATCTGATTGCAGATCAGTCCTCTGTTGGCAAATGCTGACTGGCAGCATAAGCAGGAGGCCAGGCAGTATTCATTATTCATGAAGGAGAGTGAGGAGGAAACAGTGATGAGGAGTGCTAGAATTTGGCACAAACGCTGAGCCACAACTCCTCATTGACTCTTCATTATTCTAGGAGACCCAAGATTGTGCATGATCCACTGCATGGACAAATTACCAAAATTTACCATGCTCATTAGGGGACCGCCAGCTACAGCACACTGTCAGCATCTCAGGTAGGGCCCAGGTGCTGACTGATTCCCTTTAAGTAGAAGCACATACCATCCAGATACCAGCCTTAGTCAGCTCTAGTGAGGAGGAAAGGCTGCAAGAATGACAAGATGACAAGAATGACAGAATGACAGCTGCAAGAGTGACAAGTTAGTTGAGTGTCATCACATCACAAGTTATCATGATTAAAGGTTTAATTAATAAAATAATTTAAAAAAAGTTTGTTTACTTCTCCAATCCCACCACAGAAGCTCTGGCCTATGTTTACTAATGGCCAGTACGTCACCACTGCAGCCAATCACATGTCTCAGGAATGGGAGCAAATGACTATGGAGACTACTAAATTGGCTACATCTATAACATAAAAATGAAAGTCTGTCTGTCTGTCTGTCCTTCTGTCCCATATAGACTTCCAAACGCCTGAACCGTTTGACCCCAAATTTGGCACAAAGATACATTAGGTGCCCGGGAAGGTTAGAGCGAAGGTCCCGTCCCCGCCAGATGTACAGGAGGGGAGGGGGAGGGGGAAGAGCGGCACCCCATAGAGATGACTGGGAAAATCTCCTCACTGCACACACAGGTGATATAATTAGCTGCAGCAGCTTGCCAGCAGAAACGGCAGTTGGGAGCCTTAGCAACCAATAGGATTACTACTTTCATTTTCACAGGGAGCTGCCTCACAACATCCACAGTAATAACTATTAGACCCCCTTTTAACACCACCATACCATACCTGACCAATACCACCATATCAGACCTGACCAATACCGCACTACCAGACCTGACCAATACCGCCACACTGTGACTGGATAACACCGCCATACCAGACCTGACCAATACCGCCACACTGTGACTGGATAACACCGCCATACCAGACCTGAACAATACCGCCACACTGTGACTGGATAACGCCGCCATACCAGACCTGACCAATACCGCCACACTGTGACTGGATAACACCGCCATACCAGACCTGAACAAAACAGCCACACTGTGACTGGATAACACTGCCATTGGAGAGTTGCATAAACCTTTTTTTTGTTCTTTCACTACATTTGCTGCTGTTTTTTTTTTTTTTTTTTAACTTGGAAAATCCCTGTAAGTTTTGTGCCTTTGTGAGAAACATGTCTTACCACTAAGATGTCTGTATATAGAAACACAAGTGCAAGATAGTTCCTGAAATCCCATCTCATTAGATTTATTTATTGTGATGCATCACAGAACATTTATCAGGTGAGAGCAGGATAGCCGGGTGTACCCACTTTAATGTTTTGTACTGTACATGTTCTACACTTTCACCATCATGTCAGGCTCCTATCGAGTGACACTTCCCCCTTCTGCAGGATGTCATCAAGAAAGAAGAGTAGTAGCAAAGTCTAGTTAGTGTAGCTCCATTCCGCCCGCTCCATAGACACCATTTTTTGGGCCGGCTGATTCCGCATTCCGCCGAAAGAATTGACATGTCAGTTCTTTCGGCGGAATGCGGAATCAGCTGGCACATAGAATGGTGTCTATGGAGTGTACAGTCGGCGGAATTCCGCGGAGTTTATACGCGAGAATTCCGTAGTATGAATCCACTCTAATTACAACCAAGAAAGGAGAAGTAACGTCTCACTAACAAGTCACAGAAGCTCTGGCCTATACCTAAGTGAGATCAACAGTATCTGTATGTGCTCTGACATTGGTTCAAGTCTGTGCAACCAAACTTGGGAAGGAATAAGACTGCATTTTGTTATTCCAGTTGTAAAATCACATCTTTGGACTGTTTCCTCGCAACTTCCATTACACCGGCATTGCTGTCTGGTGCTTAGGAATCAGGGTTTCAAAGCCCTGCCTCCAGCCTCCTACAACATCAAAAGCCTGTTACAACTTGGTATAGGCAAGTATAGGCAAGAGGGAGGACAAGAAGGCCCCGAACTTCAGAAGCTCAGACCAGGCAGGTGACGAGGTCAAGATGGCACTGCAGTCACCTGGGACCGCCTTGGCAACACCATGGACATCTGGAATTAGTAGCAGTGAAAGCCAAATCAGAATATTAGAACTAGAGAAGTAATATTCTTTTTACTCCATGGACATAATCAAGCTAGTCGCCACCTGTATCTGCAGTATTTTCTTTTTGCATAAGTCAGTAGCACATGTAAAGTAAGCCTTAGATATCTACCATGTTTCCCCCAAAAATAAGCCAGTGCCTTATATTAATTTTTGCTCCCAAAGAGGCACTATGTCTATTTTTCGGGGGAAGTCTTATTTCTTTTCCCTCAGCTCTCCCCCCAGCTCTCCCCCCCAGCTCTCAACCCCGACTCTCTCCTCCCCAAGGGGGAAGTGAGCGCTGACCTGACAGGTCAGTGCTCGCTTTCCCCAGAACTTCGGGCAGTGTAATACGCCTTTAAGACATCAGTAAACCCTTGACAAGTATAATAAGAGAAATAAACATTTACAGAAGACCAAAGCTAGAGTGAAAAGATCCTAAACAGGCAAGTTACGCACATATACAGCTGCCTAAACACCCTTTAACAAAAGAAAACTAAAAAGAAGCCCAGGTTCCCGAGCACATGTAAGCCTCTCTACTATAGTCCAGACACATCAATAGAAGGGCAGGTCATTTTCCCTGATTAACAAATCCCAGTGATTTCTTGTCACTCGTTTAAAGTGGCTGGGTAAGCAAGGTCACTTGCTAAGAACCTATTAACCTCTATTAGTTTGGTGCCATAAAGTACAAAAAACAATTTTGTGTTCTTGACTCAGGACTACAGAGGACCACAGCATGGTTCCCTAGGCTAATCTCTCCCCTATGTGCATACAAAGTGTGTAAACACAATAGAGAACGAATGACCTGAAGAGAGCTGATGAGGCCCATACTGCCTGCTCTGCACAATCAGGTTTTTACCAGTTGGATCCACTGCTGAGACTCTTTGATCTTGGTTTTCTCGAGTTAGAACTAGAAGAATTGCCTTATTATAGCAGACGTCCTACAAGGAAAGAAGATTATAAGGTGATACCTTTTAGAAGCAAAATAAACTCGGATCTGTAAGGTTAAATTTGAAGGGTCTAATAAAGGCAAAAAGATTAAAGTAGATGTGCGCTCGTTGCTGTCTTATTGCAGCGTTTTTGTTTTTTTTTCTGAAATTCGTTGCACAACAAAACCATTACCTATGAAGGAGTATATCATTACAACTAATATGCATACTGCAACTCATTTACATGGCTTTGGGGCAATATTAGCAGTAGGCTGAGTCAGAGAATACTAATTTAAAAACAATACAAGTCATTGGGTAAGGGCCCTATTACATGGAGCAACAATCTGCCAAATCAGGCACATCTCTCTGTGTAATAATAAAGTGGTCATCGGCTGATTGTGTCTTTAGGTCCTGACTTAAAAGCTTCGGCCAGTGGGCACACATCGCTACATGTAATAGTAAAGGCTGATGACAGTGTAAAGAAAAAATAATAAGTTAATGTCCCTGATGTCCTGATAGCTTTGGCCCACTACCACAGTGTCTGAAGTGACATGCCGCTCAGCCAGTCATAGGCCATGGCACTGACCCGGTGATTGGCTGAGCAGCCTGTCACTACGGACAATGCAGAGAGAGGGCCGAAGCTAGCAGGACATCAGGGGGAGCAATAAGAGGTATGCATGACTTTACTATTTTCACTTATTAGGCAAGGGCTGCACAGGTATTGCTAGCGATTGTCTGTGCAGCCCTTGTTGCATGACTATGGGGTCGTACATGGGCACAGTAAGCAAGCGCCAATCTAGCAAATTGGCGCTTGCTTACATAAAGTCATCGGGCCTATCTTTGAATTGGTGCTTCCATCATTAGAGAAATTGAATAACTTAGAGATGGGTCAGATCTTTACAGATTTACAGCTGCGAACCACCACGATCACCAATTGGAAAGGAATCTTTGTGATGTGAGTTGCACATGCTGTTTCATTTACTTTCTATGGCAGCTGCTGAAGGTAGGCTAGCGTAGTACTTTACTGTCTTCGGCAGCTCCATAGGCAATTCCATTCATAACCAAGACTCTTAGCCTTGTTCTGGAGATGACAGTTAACCCTTCTTCATAAAAATATATTTATAGTTTTATAATTTCATTTGCAGTAACTTTTCATATGTCCTCAAACATTAAATCGTTTTTGATTGCACTGGGTCTCACTTTTCAGACCCACTGCAATTCAGAGATACAGCAGAGGGAAGTGTGTGGTGGTCCGCTCCACGTCCCAACTAGCAAAGATATGTGACTTGTTCACTCCATAATGAAGGAAACATGTCAGATTTTATTAAGAGCAAGGGAGAGACAGGAACTCTCAGGTTGGCAGTGGGTCTGTGGAGCAAGAACAGGTGTAATCAGTAACTTTTTATATGTCTGGGGACATATCAAAATATCCTACAAATGACAGTAATACTTTCAACTATTTAAATTCAGAATACCTGTCAAGAGCCGCCAGGCCAGTGTCCGGCTGCCCCCTTGCTGGCGGCACCCCTGCCAACCGGCCGCATCGGCATTAGTCGTTTATCATTGTAATTAACTGGCGGCCGGCACTGCCGGTCAGCCCTCTGATGTGTCCTGGGGCTGGAGACTCAGCCCCAATCACACCTGGACTCCAGGCCCCTTAAGTATCCTCCCCATACATGTGTTCCCTGCCTGCGTTAGAGCCTTGTACTGAAAGTGTTTCTTGACCTAGCATTTTGTTCCTGAGTTGCTATACTGGTATCCCTGGCTTCCTGGCTTGAAGAAACTACTCTTTTGCTGCGCACACCCTGACCTCTGACCCTGATTTATTGTATTTTGTATTGTCTTGTCTGCGTTCTGTGTTCACTTATACAGTTTAGGGACTGTCGACTAGTTATCCGCTGCCCGGGTGCCAGTGCCAGGGCAGCACCTGTCTATTGTTGTCCAGTTCCCTAACACTGACATTATCGCAGGCCCTTACCGAAGCCACTCTCAGCGGTTCAGCATGAACACCAAAACATCGGTCGCCGACTGCCTTGATGAGCTGGCTACCCAGCTCAAGGAGGTTGCTGGTTTGGTGTCTCAGTTGTCTACCAGGGTGGATATCCTGACCCAGACTGCCCCTCAGTCTTCCATGACCCTGAATCCTATGACTGTTCCTGTCCACATAGTTGATCATAAGCCTATGATGCTTCTGTCAGACAGGTTTCAGGGAAACCCTGACAGGTTCCGTACCTGGTCCTGCGACTTATATTTTAGCTTTACTCCTTTTACATTTGATGCTAAAAGGGTTGCAGTGATTGTTTCCTCCTTCCTTCAAGGCTCTCCTCAGGATTGGGCCTTGTCCCTTACCCCTGAGGCCCCAGTGTGGACCTCAGTAGACAGGTTGTTTCACTTGGTCAAGTGTATGATGATCCTAATCATGCAGCAGTGGTGGAATCTCAGCTTTTGTCCATCCAGCAAGGCCGCCACAGTGCCGAAGGCACACAGGTACCTTTAAACATTATTAATAAATTTCTGTTGCCTGTAACATTGTTTTCTGGTAATATTGCTTTCTCTTGTAGAGCTATGACTGACTAGGTGCTGCCCTGAGCTTTATGCGTACTTCTGTGGCCATGTCTATGGTACTTGAGTTGGTCCCTCTGTGTTTTCCTTTTTTAGTTGCAGGTGCTAATTCTGCCCCACTAAGTGGTGGGAAAATAAAGTTCCGTACCTCAGAGGTTACTATGAAGGTCGGGTGTCTTCACCAGTAAGGCAGCGCGACGTCCAAAATTTTTGTGAGTCTTGTGAGATTTGTGCCTTGGCAAAAACTCCATGGTCTCTGCCTGAGGGGCTGTTGCTCCCACTGCCACTGCCCAGTAGGCCCTGGTCTCATTTGTCTATGGACTTCATAACAGACCTTCCTCCCTATAAGGGTAAAACTTTAGTTTGGGTTATTGTCAATCGTTTTACCAAGATGTGTCATCTGGTTGCTTAATTACCAAATGCTAAGACTCTTGCCAGCCTGTTTGTTCGTCATATATAAAGACTCCATGGTATACCTGTAAACATTGTTTCTGACAGGGTTGTACAATTTGCGTCTGGGTTCTGCCGGGCCTTCTGCCAGAAATTAGGTATCACATTGTCCTTCTCCTCTGTCTTTCACCTAGAGACTAACGGCCAAGCTGAAAGGCTTAATCAGTCTCTGGAGTAATATCTTAGGTGTCACGTCTCAGATTGTCAAGTAAAATGGTTTGAGTATTTACCCATGGCAGAATTCGCCTTAAATAACCCCCGCAGTTCCTTGACATAGTTCCCCCTTCTATTGTACTTATAGGTTCCATCCCAAAATTCTCTGCCGTACCCAATCAAGAGACTCAGTTCACATCTGTAAAAGAGGTCGCCGAAAAACTGTGCACAGCTCTGGAGGGGGGACTCTGTCAGAAGCCAGCCAGGTCCCCAGAGCATCCGGCTGGCTCCTTGCCGACGGCGTACCTGGCAACCAGCCCAGCCCGGTGCAGGGAGCGCACCGACGGTGCCTCTGACAACTGATCCAGCCTGTTTGTAGGGGCGTGGTGGCGCTTTCTTTTGATGTAGCCGGGGCCAGGGCTGCACCCCCCCCGGCCGATTGGCATTAGGTGTTTATCATTGTAATTAACTGACTGGCCACTGGCACCGCCAGTCAGCTCTCTGATATGTCCTGGGGCTGGAGTTTCAGCCCCAATAACGCCTGGGGCTGGGAATCCAGGCCCCGTAAGTATCCTGCCCATACATGTGTTCACTGCCTGCGATAGAACCTTGTACTCCAAGTGTTTCTTGACCTAGCGTTTTGTTTTTGAATTGCTATACTGGTATCCCTGGCTTGACCTTAGACTACTCTTTTGGATTATGTTTTTGTGCTGCACTGACTGTTAGTTGCTGATCCGGACCTCTGACCCTGATTTATTGTGTTTTGCATAGTATTGTCTGCGTTCTGTGTTCACTTATACAGTTTAGGGACTGTCGACCAGTTGTCCGCCGCCTAGGGCAGTTGAGGCAAATAGGCAAGGGCGGGTGCCAGCACCAGGGCAGCACCTGTCTATTGTCGTCCATTTCCCCAACACTGACAGGGGCGGCTTTACTTTACCATAGGCCCCGGGCTGTTCACCAAGCCTGGGCCCCCCATCCCACTGTAACTATGGCAGCACTAGCATGATGTTCATAGTACAGCATAGATAATATCATAATGGCCTAATTTGTGCAAAATCACAGTAAAAAAGCAGAAATTTTTTGCAAATGATGGCAGAACTGTAGCCTGGAGACAATACACCACTGAAAGTACATTGTGATTGGGTGGCCTTGGGCCCCCCAAGAGCTCAGGGCCCCGGGCTACTGCCCAGAACGGACCTATTATAATCGGCTACTGAACACTGACAATACCTTTTTAAAACTGAATAAGCAGAGGTATGGGGCTTGTCTATGGCATATTCTCTATATACACAGACTTCATGGGTACCTGCAAAGTAAAACTCCCACTTGCATGGGGGGGATGCAGGACCAAGTTAGGCAGATGGGTTGGTGAAGTAAAATTGTGGTGTCCTACCACGGTTGTTGCTATTGGTTACACCCTTCGTAAAAGCCTGTACTTATTGTTAGCCAGTGGTGATGAAGTAAGTGATAAAGTTTTGCCACTAGAGGTCGCTATTACAGATGTATGTAAACAGATGCTACATGGCCGAAATATGGAAAGGGTTATTATTTGTGTGTCACATGGATCGGTGAACCTATAGGAGTCTCTTCTTCTTCTGTCCTATCATCTCTCACTTTACTTCCTCTTATGCACTTTTCACCCACTCACAGCACCCTTTAGATACACTGGAGATAGGAAGTCATATGGGTTGAGGAAGTGTGAAGGTCTTTTGTGTTGGACGTTGTAGGGGAAGGACGCAAGCTATAACACTCCCTACAGTGGTCCCTTTGGGCCCTGGCCCTCCTCAGTTCACTCTACACAACACTGTGCAGTGTTAAACTCCTACAGGAGAGGACATGTCAGAGATCATCTCAACTCCTGCCATGGACTAGGAGAGTCACAGTGCAGGGCAGTATCCACAAAAAAGCCAAAGAAGCTAGGAACTGATCCAGTTAGAGCAAAGTTGCTAAGAGCCTAGGAACTCTATCTCGCAGTGCGGTTGTCAGCAGGGAACCCTCAGCATTCCGCTCATCCCAGGTAACAGCTTCTGGGGCTTGTGTCACCCTCATAGAAGTGTTTTCTCAAGAGAAACGTATCCTGTCAAAGCACAGATGTATGTTCTGCTGCACACAAGTACTTTCCAAGTAAACAAGAGATTATTTAGGATAAAGAGACTCCTTGATTCTTCGCCCCACACCAACACAGTGTACACTACATACTTGGGACATTTCCCCTTTCTGTGGGTGGAAATACCGATAGTCCAGGAGTGTCACTACACCACTCCGGCCCACCGTGATAACAACCCAAGGGACCCCGTAGCAACCCGGCAGGTCACTGACCACAGGGGAACAAGGTGTAACCAGCCCTTTAAAATAAAAGCAGGTGTACCACCATATGCGTGCCCAACCCGCACTAACGTCATGACACAACATCTCAGGGTCCGGCTACATCTCGGCCAGCAACCACAGAAGTGGCGTCACACCTCACCATCTAGCAAGTGACTGGCCGTTCCTCTGCCATAGCACCGCAGGGGCTCACCACACAATCATACGGGTTGCCTCATCAACCCAAGCCTCCAGCATGGACCTGCATCTCTCTGCACTAACGAATACAGGAAAGTTTTGCTTTGCAGGTACTCTTTAACAACCAATATTCTCAGTGGTGTCATTTGTTCTATAAACATATGCGCTATCACACAGGCTATGTGAATATTTGTTCAGGCTAGATTATGGCTGAGTATGAGTTACTTTACCCTGAAGTTAGTTACATAATGCATTAGGTAGCCTGAACATTACGCATAGTTAATGCGATCTATTTTTTACCATAGTTGTTTTTATGTGTGTACTGTATACATCCTATGATAATTACATACAAACATAACCTTGTCTAACTTTCTATGTAGGCTCCAGTGTTTTCCTAACATCTCAGATAAACATGTCAACCTTGATTTAAGAAAGTTTGCCAAACATAAGTTCAACCCCCAGTCCTGACCTCAACAAGCGCTATTGATTCCATGTCTCTCTTCACACTACGCTGCCCACATTCTGTGCCAGAATAAATGGTCCCTGGTCTGAATCTGGAATGGACATACCGGCAAACATTTCCAAGGTCAGGGAAAGCGTCAAGGGATCTGGTTAATGTTTGACCCCTGTAATATGTTTCATTTGGCAGGTTGCTGATGGTAAGTGATTTACTGAATGAAAGAATCTGAATGTGGGAAATATCTGAATTACATTTTTGGGGGATAATGTAACATTACTTCATATAGCTGCTTTTCCTGCGTATTTTCATATTTAACCTGGAAGGTAAATAAATTGCATCACTATGCTATATTATTCCACTCACTTTGTTTTATATGCTTCATGACAAAAAACAGTGAGGGTACTATTACACGGAACGATAATCGGCCGAATCGGTCCTATCCGACCGTTTATCGTTCCATGTAATAAACACAATGAACAGCCGATGATCGTTGTCATTGGCTGATTGTTGATATAGGTTTGGACCTATAATTGTTTAATTGGACCTAATAATATGTGTAATAGCGGCGTGCGGCCGGCGTCTGACGATTAGCAAAGTAAATACATTACCTATCCATGGTCCAGGGCTCCTCCTGCGCTCTGCTTCTCCCCGAGTCCTGCGCACTGCAGCTTCAGAGCATCCTGTCTTAGCTGACAGGCTGATCAGCAATTCACAGGCCGGGACCGCCGCGGTCAGTGATTGGCTGAGCGGCCTGTCAGTTAAGACAGGACGCTCTGAAGCTGCAGCACGCGGGACCCGGGGAGAAGCAGACCACAAGAGGAGCCTTGGACCATGGATAGGTAATGTATGCCAGCTTAGCAATGGCTGCAAGGGCCAGGGGCGTAACTAGAACTAGCTGGGCCCCATAGCAAACTTTTGATTGGGCCCCCCCCAAACAACTGACCACTAAGCTGTGAAGAGAGAGCAATATGTATATATAGTATTAGGAAAAGCATTATAGCACCATGACCACTGCCATTACCACTATATTGTTACCAACCAAATCCAGTATGTTAAGATGAATAATACAAACAGTACCAGTTTACATGGGACAAATATTACCACCTATTACTGACTAAAACCCCCACATACTGAATAATGCTACCACTGCTACGGAATAAAATCCACAGTCCAATATCACCATTGGCCATACAGTGGCATGTATAAGCTCCACACAGGCTTTACACACCATAAGTGATCACAGTGCAGTTACAGGCGTCTTCTCCAATTGGAGTTGCTCACTTTTTCCCTTCTTCTCCATCCAGCCTGGCCACCATAAGGACTTCTCTCAGTAGGATCTGCCAGACAGTTTAGGTTCCTCACTCATGCCCTCATTCCCTCTGTTCCCTCATATAGTGGTCCCCTCTGTATTCATATAGTAGTTAGACAACTGTGTCCCTCATTAAGTAGTTAGACCCTTCTCTGCCCCCCCCCCCCCCCATGTAGTACCGTATTTTTCGCTTTATAGGACGCGCCTTTTGATCAACGCGCCCCTGATTTTAGGGGGGAAAATAGAAAAAAAATATTTTGCTCATTGTCACAGTTTGGAGATAGCAGCAGTGTGATTGGTGCCAATCCCCCCATATAGTGCCCCACATAGTAGCCAATGCCCCCATATAGTGCCCCACATAGTAGCCAATGCCCCCATATAGTGCCCCACATAGTAGCCAATCCCCCCATATAGTGCCCCACATAGTAGCCTATGCCCCCATATAGTGCCTCACATAGTAGCCAATGCCCCCATATAGTAGCCAATGCCCCCATATAGTAGCCAATGCCCACATACAGTGCCCCAATTGTAGCCAGTGCCCTCCATAGTAGCCAATGCCCCCATACAGTGCCCCCATATAGTAGCCAGTGCCCCCATATAGTAGACAATGCCCCCATACAGTGCCCCATATAGTAGCCAATGCCACCATACAGTGCCCCCATATAGTTGCCAGTGCCCCCATATAGTAGCCAATGCCCCCATACAATGCCCCCATATAATAGCCAATGCCCCCATACAGTGCCCCCATCGTAGCCAGTGCCCCCATATAGTAGCCAATGCCCCATATAGTGCCCCTCATAGTAGCCAATCCCCCCCCCTGCGACCAGAAAAACAACAAACAGGCTACTCACCTGTCCGCCGGCCCCAGCAGCTCCTCTCCCGACACTCCGGTCTCCCGTCATCCTCCGGGCACAGGCAGCGGGGGACAGAGAGACTGCCGCTGCAGAACACTTCCGGGACACAGGCAGCGTCTCTGTACCCCACTGCCTGTGCCCGGAGGATGACGGGAGACCGGAGTGTCGGGAGAGGAGCTGCTGGGGCCGGCGGACAGGTGAGTAGGACAGCGATCCCCTCCGCACGCCCAGCCCGCCCCCTCCATCGCCGCTTAGCCGATCAGGAGCCCAGGAAAGTGCTGCTCATTGCACTTTTCCGGACTTCTGATCGGCTCAGCTGAGCAGCGATAGAAGGGGCGGGCGGATGGCTCAGGGCCGCAAACTATGCATATGCATAGTGAGCGGCAATACAGGGGGCGGGGGCATACTTTAACGCGGGGGCCCGGGCCCCATAGCGACGGCGTACCCTGCCCCCATGGTAGCTACGCCAGTGGCAAGGGCATAGGTAACGATGTCCCTGCAGCCCTCGCTAAATAATTATCGGGCCGTGTAATAGGCCCAGTAAACGAGCGCCGATCTAGCAGACGGTGTAGCGGACAGTCAGTATAGGTTATATAACTATTGCCAATCCAACCCTGTCAATAAAGAAGTGAATCTATGACATTCATAAAACTAAAACTCTGTACCCACACAGTATGCTGGTCTGTTTTTTTAACCCTTTCAGGCTGAATAAAAAATATAAACCAAAAGATTAAAAAAAAAGGCTAAAAAACGGTGTTAGAACATAGCCTTATGCTAAAAATGGCTAAAAATGTGGACAGAATGGTAAAACATTACAGAGTGGGCCTTGCATATTAGAGACTATAAATATACATTTTAAACTTTTAACCCTTTGTATAGCTGTTATTGAAGTACTCAAAGCACTATTTATAGCACTCGCATCAAGGAGAAACCTTACCCCTTTATTCCCACATCTTAGGCCTCTCTGCAGCCAGCCACCACAATGCCCTCAGACTGACAAGGGGTAACAACCCTGAAACAGTTGTCTACAGATTAGTTACCTCAGGGGGAGTTTCTGGCTTGACTTCTTATACCACCAGTTATTTTATATTCACACAATGGCGGGAGATTTATAAAACTGGTGTAAAGTAGAATTATCTTAGTTGCCCCTAGCAACCCATCAGATTCCACCTTTCATTTTTCAAAGAATCTGTGAGGAATGAAAGGTGGAATCTGATTGGCTGCTAGGGGCAACTGAGCCAGTTCTACTTTACACCAGTTTGAAAAATCTCCCCCAATGACTTTAAGGGAAGCTGCCTCCAAAATATGGTGTCATATAGCTACCTTGCAAATCCTTCTTTTCAGAATTCCTAGTGGAACATAAATGGTTTATACAATTTTATGGTACTCTCTTCAGGGTTAAACTTGACCTCTTTGGACTGAGTACACATGAAACAATCTATGGCTAACTTTCTTTATTAAAGTAGACCTATTATAACATGTTTCAGCTGTTATGGTCCATGTCTGGCCAGTGTTCCAGTAATTTCTGGTCAGTGCCCAATATAAAAATTAAGGGGAAAGTGCTCAGGTTTATGATCAATTGTGAAGTTTTGTCATCTTGACAGTCTATGGGCTGCAGTACTTGGTGGTTACCATCAATGGTTAACATACCATTGACAAATGACCACCCAGTTGACAGTTTAGTATTAAACTAATGGCACCAATAGGTGTGGGCTGGAAAATGGCCCAAGAACCACACACATGACTTGGTGAGCATATTCTCCTGCAGATCTTGGTTGTGAATATCCTTTTTATTTCAGCTCTATGTGGTCATAGCTTTAGAGGAGTATTCTAGAGAACAATCACCTGGAATGAGAGGTATGTTCTAAAAGCCATATCCACCAACTACCCTCACTTTAGTCTCCATGACAAGGAAAGCGATACAATACAGGAATGAAGTCATACAAGGCTGACCACAGTCAGCAGACAATAATAAATCTAGACTTGTACAGATAATAACTAATAAAATGTAAGCATTTTTTGTTCTGGGACACTGGATACCGATTTGAAATAACTCATATAGTCATCCAGTTGAAAAGATCCGCTATTAAACAATGCAAAGATGAAGGAAAGTATTGATGGAACAAAAGTTGGTCTCCTTTTATAAAACTTTTACAGAAGAAGAGCCTACACCTGACTGACCCAGATTCTAGTCTGATGTTGTTATACTCGATAATTACTCCTAATACCCACAGATCACAGGATAGTCACGGATAATACAGACACTGTGACATTAGTCCGCTCCGCTTGTTACATTCTTTCCAAGAAATTAAACTTGAAGCATTTTAACAAAGTCTGTGCATCGTGCCTGAACTCTCATGTGGATCCACACAACACGTGCAGAATAAAATCTTTTCTCCTCTAATTTAGTTAGGCACAAAAAACAGTCACAAGAAATACAAGTAGGAATTGATAAAAATGGGTCACCCCTCACTGTACTTGGAGTTCACTCAACTTGATGAGATTTGATGCTTTCTTAGGCCTAATTTAGTTTTTGGAATATTATCAGACTGGGAATTGAATGTTTATTGTGACCATTTTTCTGTTGTGTCCATGTGTATCCATCTAAACACATGACAGGCCACTGCGTATAAACAAATGCAGTCATAATTTGGTTGGCGTCAATTTGGTGAATTAATGTTACATGGAACCATTTCAGCCGGAGGCAATACTTAAAGTGCTTTTTAGTTGAAGCAGAACCTTTAATATGCCCCCAACTGGACAGGGTTTGGAAATAATTTTTTTTTTAAGTTACGCTATGTTGCAGTGTCTGCTGCGGTCACTATATGTCAGGGAGAAGAGACCCGGAGACTATAAAAAGAGTTGTATCTAGTTAGTGAGTGGTTGAAACCACATGGAGTGGCTGGGGAAACTGTGCAACGCAGGGGACTGTAGAACCAGAACGTGTAGACTCAGGCTCAAATATTTCCTCATCTAAATGAGTGTTTTGTCTGTTGGAAATGTATTTTGGACGGACCGGAATGCAGACTCCCAGCATCACAATTCATTATGATGATGGGAGCTCTAAAATAGTTTAAGGCTAAGTTCACACTAGATATAAATTCATTAAACAACGGACATGTCAGTTTTGTGCGGCTGCTATTCATTGAATAGCGGCCACACAAGACTGACAGAACAGACAATGTAAGTGCGGCTCCGGCTGCACTTTACATTGTCGGTTATGGCTATTGTAGTGATACGCCATTTCTGAGCTCCTGGCATCATAATGAATCATGATGCCGGAGGTTCCACATTCTGGTCTGTAGCTCATCTTCCGTGCATGGACCGTAATCACTGAATGTGTGAATCACCATTAAAGGACAAGTGCCATGAAAAACTTTTTCCCAGTAATTGAAGCACATTACAAAGTTATATAACTGTGTAATATGCTTCAATCACCTATCTGCCTCCCTTCCCTGTCTTTTCCCCCCTCCACCCCCCACCAGGAAGTGTCCTAACTCACACAGACCTCATTACTGTCGTCACCGTCACCAGGCAGCTCCTTCTTGTGAGGGTGAGTCATCAGTAGGAGGGCTGCTCTAGGTCCTGTTACACCAGCCTCCCCCTCCCCTGCTTGTCAGGTGACTCAGCTTGCTCAGCTCCGATAGCTTGCAGTTGTTCAGCCAATGGGAGCTGAGCAAGCTGAGTCACCTGACAAGGCAGGGGAGGGTGGAGGCTAGTGTAACAGGAGAAGAAGCTGAGAGAAGAGCTTGGTGATGGTGACGACAGTAATCAGGTCTGTGTGAGTAAGGACGCTTCCTGGTGGGGGGTGGGGGGGAGAAAAGACAGGGAAGGGAGGCAGATAGGTGATTGAAGCACATTACAGAGTTATATAACTTTGTAATGTGCTTCCATTAATGGGAAAAAGTTTTTCATTGCACTTGTCCTTTAAGGATGACCTGTGTGAATGAAGTGGGTCTGAGTCCATCCAATGCCTGTAAGAGGTCTTGTGAGAACATAGACTTTGTTCCAACTAATAATTTTGGCGGAAGGAGGTCATCTCGTTAAATAGACGGCTGTAAAGAATGATCATGATCATTATTTACGGCCGTCTATCTTACAAGATGGCTGTCTTCCCTGATATTTTCCCACAGTGGGAAGATAGCCATACCATGAAGGCTGTCTGGTAAGGTCTAATGAGGCATATGAACAGTAAGTAGACTGCTAGCTGACCTATAAACCAGGGCAACTTTTGAGTGGGGACTGGAATAGTCAAAGAAAATTCCAACTTGGAACTTGGTGCATGCTATCACCAAGGTATTTTAAGCTGAACATACTAGCAAGAGTCAGTTCCAATTTCTGCTGGGGTAAAAGGGGTGTATATCTGAAGACTATACTCTCAGGTTGGGAGAATTGTACACCCAGTCCCCAAAGGAGAACTCTGCACCAGCTAAATAGTAGGCTGGCTACTAGTTTGTTGTGGTACATGGTTGCCCTGAGGCCAAGGCATAACCTGATGAGTTTGACCATGATCCATACAGAAACTTTATAAAGTGGGAGTGTTATAGGCGTTACTGGAGAGAGGGTCCGAGTCAGGTGGTGACTATTCTCCTGTTGTATTAACTGCATTACATTAACTGCACAACAACTGTGAAAACATGGTCTCTGTGGCATTAAAAGAGTTTTTCCCAGCTCATAAAGTGATGGCAAAAGTTGTCACTTTATTACCAATGTGGTTCTGACCACTGGGACCCCGCTGGTAATAAGAATAAATGTGCCACAATGGTGACATAGCTCTGCATAGGGCCATTTTTACTTGCCCAAATGGGTGGCCAGCGGTTAATAGGCAAAGAGAAAAAGGGATGCTTTAATACACCACATTCTACACCCTAAATTCTTACAATGGATGACCCCATTTTCTGGTATCCTCAAAACCAACTTAAATTTAGTGTGCAAAATATAATTTATTGAACCTTCTTACTATTCTCTGGGTCTAAAATTAACCGATTTGTGGCCTTTATATCATACCATATACAAATAACTACTTCCACAGATCACATCTATTGTAATTGATGTAGTCAGAACAATAAAATGTTAAGATATAGGGGACAAGTAAGGAGGAGCAAATGAAACACTTGGGAGAAAGTTGTGAAAAATGTAAATAGAGAACCCAATAAAACAATATTACACCTGTCCCACAAGTAAATAAGAAGCTGCTATATAACTAGATAAGGGAAAGACTGAACAATAGGAATGGATTAGTATGAATTTTAACCGGTTGGCAAAATACTTGGAGGAAGACAGGATGAACAGTTACAAGGACAAGAGGACTTCCAATGTACGTTGAAGCATCTCTCACTGTTATTATACCGAGATTCTTTTCCGTAAAGATCAAAGCACAATTGAAATGTAATCTTCAAAGGTGGCAGTGAAATGTACAACAAGCACTTGGTAGATAAAGTACACTTTAGCATGACATACTCAACATATGTCATATATTAATGGAGTATGCCTTATTTTTATGTAAAAGTCTCTGAATCCCATTTACAAGTCTTCGCTTGTGCTGCCCCAGTTCTCTGAAATGTGATGTGCAGAACTCTGCCAAACCCACAGAACCTGCAGAACTCTGCAGAACCCAGTTTGTGACCTTTTGGATTGTTTATACCATGGGTCTCCAAACTGCGGCCCTTCAGCTGTTGCAATACTACGTTTCCCATCATGTCTGGACAACCAAATCCAAAGCTTTAGCTGTCCAGGCATGATGGGAACTGTGGTTATGCAACAGCTGGGGGGCCGCAGTTGGGAGACCCATGGTTTATACCGTGCTTAAAAAGTGGGCAGAGAACAAGGTAAAATGGGCAGCCTCCCAGCTTTATGTGTCATCAGATCCGGCGGGAATGGCCCGCTCAGCCAGCCAATGACTGTTGCAGTGCCCCATCCTTGTCACTGACTGGCTTAGTGGACATTAATGATGTTGCAGGAGCTGGAGATCCAGGAGCCCGGCAGGGAGTCATTGAGTCTGTGACACGGTGCAGCAGGAGCACAGGGATGGGTAAGTAGACATTTCTTATGTTCCTGCACCCCCACCCCACCCTGCTTGAAGCAGATTTGCTATATGGCTATCTAGGAACTGTCTCATTTGGAGATGGGAGAGCACGTGTGTCCTGAACTGTTCAAAGACTGTTTAGACTTTGCTGCATCTTGGACAGTCCAGACATGTATAAAAAAGAGGACTAACACAGGTTTGCTTCCCTTCTCCCCTTTGTGTGCTTTGTCTTTCAATAAAGCTTAAAGGAGAAGTTTGGCACAGACTTTTTCTTAAAAAAAAAAAAAAAACAGCCGGGGAGGAGATGGCTGAACATAACAACATGCACCTACCTCCCTGGAGTTCGCTGGGGTTCGCTGTCCTCTGCTCTGGTTCATGGCTGCGGAGTGGGGACCTGGGATGAGACATCTTAGGTTCGCTCAGCCAGTCAGTGACTGTAGAGGGGTCCCACCTTGGCCACTGACTAGGCCCACTCCTCATCCCCCATCACTGTTTAAGGCTTTAATGCATTTTCATCTGTGGACCTGCCTGAAATTATGAAATGTTACTTTGCAAACTGACTGAACAAAGAATTCCTGGGCTAGTTGCATGTTGTTGGAATAAAAAATAAATTTGCTGATAAAAATGTTGATACAATCACTAATAAAGTAAACTATAAGAAGAAACATAACCTAAATTATTTTGTTCCTAAAGCAAATATTAGATAAAAAAAAGTTTATACTATCATCATGGTATGCAGAAAAAATGTGGATATCGATCTGTCATTTACATCTGTGATTTCCTCTCCCGTTATTTGCACTTCTCATTCCCATCACTGTCTCTAATGCTTTATTGTCTGACTTGTTTCTAATGTGTGCAGGAATGTTAGTGTAGCATGTGGTGGGATGTACAGTGTAAGGAACCTGTGCTGTATGTTGTACTGTCATGCTACGTACGTAATTACACATAAACTTTTCTTTAATGCAACCACTGGAAAGTGCAATGTTTTGGCAGCAGTAGGATTCCGTCACATGCTTGAGAAGGCACTGCTGCTAAAACACAGCATTTTGGGTGGTTACAAGAAAGAAACAACTTATATGTGACCAGACCAGACAAGGAACAAGTATTATCCCATACAAAGTACTGTCATACTGACCATATCCAGTATACTGACACCAATGAAGGCCAAATGATACCACCACACCATTACCAGGTATTACCTACCACCTGTTATTACCATTATATTCTTACCAAATAAAACCATTGGAACCATTATAACAAGAGCACACTAAAGGGGACAAATAATACCACCATACCATGACCATGTATTATCACAACCTAAGGGTTAATACCATCATACTGTATACAATACACTATATTCAGATCATAGTTGCCTATATACATTAAGCATATGTTACCAGCACAGTGACTGTACATCCAGTGCCTCACAAGCGACATCTTCTCTAACTGGAGTCTTTCACTTTGGTCATCTTCCCCATTTGGCCCAGACGACCATGATGACTTCTTCCGGTTACAACTCATGTCCATAGAATCTGCCAGAAAAACATTTTAGTATTTTTGTTCCAGCACCGTCCTCACCACTATGCAGAGTCCCCCTCTGTATTACTCCACACTGTAATGGTGGCCATTTTCTGGTCCAATGTAGACCTAATTTGGGTCTAAATACTTACATACTTACATAGTAGAAAGGCCACCATATGTGACTCCACATGGTAGTTAAACCCCTGCTGTGCCGCCATATAGTAGTCAGATCCCCCCTCTGCGCATCCATATAGTTGTTCAGCCACCCTGTGCAGGTAGGCCGCTCCAGTAGTATTCCCCATGCGGCTAATATCCTCCCCACCCCATAGGTAGTCTCCATGATAGGTAGAATCCCATGTAGGTACTACCCCATGTAGCTAATCCCCCCCCTGTAGGTAGCCTCTCTGGCAGGTAGGCATCCTCTATAGGTAACTCCCCAGTATGTAGTATTCCCCATGCAGGTAATCCCATCTGGTAGTTAGCACCCCTCTCCAGGCCAGGCATCCCCCCCTGGTAGTTATCAACACCTTCTCCAGCAGGTATCCCCCTGGCAGATAGTCCCTCTAATATGTAGTATCCCCCAATGTAGTAGGACCCAAATCTAGGTAGTCCGCCTGTTAGTTGCCCCCCCCCCCTTCCTCCAGTAGACCGCACCCCCCCCCCCCCATGTAGGCACCCCTCCATGTAAAAAGGAGAGAAAAAAAAACATACTCGCCTGGCTTGCTCCGTCTTCCAGCAATTTCTTCTTCTCTCTGCTCTGCAAACGCACAAGTGACGACACTCGGATGCGCCTGAGCACAGGAAACAACCCCTTGTGGCTGAAGGCAGGTTGCCGCAGCGAGGAGCCAGTGGTTCTTCCCTGTGTCAATCATGGCGCCATGTTTAACTGTGAGCTCCCATATAATAATCCACCACCGTTTCAAACCACAGGTTTCTATGGTCTATGCAGCTGCTGTAAAGAATAACTCTAATGTTGCTGACAGCAGTTTAGGCCCTATTATCATGTGCAGAAAGTAAAATAGAACATTCTAAAACCAAAAGATAAAAAGCTGATTAGAAACAAATGTTTTACTATCTGGTTCTAATAAAAATAACATAAGTCTAGGTGATATATTCCCTTTAATGCATTTTCTGCAGACTTATCTGAAGTTCTGCTACGCTGCTGAGCAAACACTGACTGCACAAAGAATTCCCGGGGCAGCTGCATGTCGCCAGCATAAAATATGAACTTGTAGATAAAGATTTTGATAAAATCACTTGCAAAGTAGAAGATAAGAAAAATTACCTAATTCTTTTGTCCCTAAAGAAAATATTTTATAAATAAAACAAATACATAATTTACCCAAGATCAAGGTATGTAGAAAGTATGTAGGATATCGATCAATGGGGTACTCTGGTGAGAAAACAATTGTTTTCATATCAACTGGTGTCAGAAACTTATACAAATTTATAAATTACTTCTATTTAAAGGTCTCAAGCCTTCCAGTACTTATCAGTTGCTGTATGACCTACAGGAAGCAGTGTACTCTCTCCAGTCTGACACAGTGCTCTCTGCTGCCACCTCTGTCCCTGACAGGAACTTTCCAGAGCAGTAGCAAATCCCCATAGAAAACCTTTTCTGCTCTGGACAGTTCCTAAGGTGGAAGCAGAGAGCACCATGTCAGACTGGAAAGAATTCACCACTCCCCACCAGACATACAGCAGCTGATAAGTACTGGACAACTTAAGATTTTTAAATAGAATATTTGAAAAAAAAAATTTGCAAGTGAGTGTCCCTTTAAAATGTTGTAAAGGGCCCTGTAGTCTCTAAATTTCCTTGATCTGAACCCAGTCATGTACAGTATCTACTTAAAACAGTAGTCTAATCCATGTAAACACCTTAGAATTTATGGCTCTTAAAGTGTCATGATGTACTCTGGCCTGATCAGCGTGCAGGGATCCATGGATACAACCACACTGGATTAGTCCCATGCATGAGCCCTATTAAGATCAATGGGGCTTGTGCTTGTGTAATGGTCGTATCCATCGATACCCAAACCTTCAGCGGCAGAATAGCCCATATGCTGATCGGGTCAGCATATATCCTGACACTTTTAAAGGGGTTATCCAGCGCTACAAAAACATGGCCACTTTTCCCCCTACTGTTGTCTCCAGTTCAGGTGCGGTTTGCAATTAAGCTCCATTTACTTCAATGGAACTGAGTTTCACAACCCCACCCAAACTGGAGACAACAGTAGGGGGAAAAGTGGCCATGTTTTTGTAGAGCTGGATAACCCCTTTAAGGATCTACTAATGGTGTCTTGTAGAGTCCATGTGTAAACAAGTCAGGGGTCTTTTGGTGGGCGGGAGGCGTACACAATATTAGCATGTAATGTTATGGCTGATGAGTGGTGTGGTGTATTTTATGTTAATATACAGAGACGCTTAAAATAAACTGAATTTTATTAAGAAATAAGGTAACATTATTCAATTCTACAGCCAGATACATTACCTAGGCAATCTGATTGTAAAGTTTACAAAATATCTATTGAAAACCGCGCCAAATTATAACTGGATTTTACTAAGAAATACCCTCTAACACAGGCAAGACCAGCAATATAGATCGGTCTGTGTTTGGGGGTCTTCACATTTTTATAAATATATTTATGGCAGCAAGACATATAGAATAGTGCAGATTCAGGGTACAAACCCACTTGGCGGGTCTGCAACGAGTCTCCTTGCTGCGTTTTTGCAGCGAGACTCGCTGCAGTTCCCAGCCCTATACTTTCATTAGCAGAAAAACTCGCAGCAGGGATGTACATCCCTGCTGCGATTTTGTCTGCAGCCCTCCCTATTAACCCCCTAGCCGCCGGACATTATACATTACCGGGTCCCCGTTCCTGCTTGCTTCGGAGCTCCCGGTGTCTTCATGGCCCGCCCGGCCAATCAGTGCGCTGCGGCAGGGCAGCCCCGATCGCCCGCAGCCCCGATCATGCGGCCGGGGGCTGGGGGCGATCGGGGTTGCGGGGGGCTATCGTACGGCCGGGGGGTGCGGGGGGGCTATCGTACGGCCGGGGGCGATCGGGGCTGCAGGGGGGGCGGGCAGGATATACATTACCAGGTCCCCGCTCCTGCTTTCTTCGGCGGCTCCCGGCACGTTCTGCCCGGCCAATCAGTGCGCTGCCCCGCCGCAGCGCACTGATTGGCCGGGCGGGCCGTGAAGACACCGGGAGCCCCGAAGCAAGCAGGAACGGGGACCCGGTAATGTATAATGTCCGGCGGCTGGGGGGTTAATGGGGAGGGCTGCAGACAAAATGGCAGCAGGGATGTACATCCCTGCTGCGAGTTTCTCTGCTAATGAAAGTATAGGGCTGGGAACTGCAGCGAGTCTCGCTGCATAAACGCAGCAAGGAGACTCGCTGCACATCCGGCAAGTGGGTTTGTACCCTTAGAGAAGTTATCTGTCACAGTTGCTACTATAAGGACTGTGGTTGCTAAGCAGGGTCTTCCTAGCAACCAGACTCACTCAAATGATCATGTGCTCAATTAATATAGCGACCTTGTACTGACTAGGAAAGTAGGCTCCCATTAGTCAGGCCAGGCCATTCACCACATACACGAATCTGAGTTCTCTCCATTTAGATAGAGAACATAGTTAAGGTAACATTATTCAATTTCACAGCCAGATACATTACCTAGGCAATGTGATTGTAAAGTTTCCAAAATATCTATTGAATTTATAAGCGTGTTCTGGCTTCTCCCAGTGCCTTATAATCTATTATACAATCGGCTTAAAGACTTGTTATAGCTGCATAGAGATGACATCAAGGTCATGACGGCGGCAGATTGCTTTGTAGTTTCATTGTACTTCATTTTAAAAGCCCATTGTCTGTGAGACAATTAGATAATATCATATGTGCCCTGTGGCTATATAATACAATACAGGCAAGAGGGCCTTTAATTTAACATGAAATAACAGGTAGGTGATATTATATGGAACCCAAAATGAGAGTTCCTTACTAGAGATGAGCGAACTGGGTTCGGGATCGAGTCCAGCCGAACCCGAACGATCGGCGTTTGATTAGCTGGGGCTGCTGAACTTGGATAAAGCCCTAAGGCTATGTGGAAAACATGGATATAGTCATTGGCTAATCAAATGCCGATCCTTCGGGTTCGGCTGGACTTGAACCCGAACCCGGTTCGCTCATCTCTATTCCTTACTCCTTGTCATAAGAGGAATAAAGGGCCCTGTAAATGGCCATGACACAGGGGGATATTGGTAGGCCTATTACACGGGGCAACATCAGCCTATGTGGCCTATTACCACCCTCTATAGTGAGCCCTAACTGGCCTTGTATTCAGTTTGGTAGCCTGAGAACGCCATATAAACAAAAAAAAAAAAAAAAAGGAATTCCTCAAGCAGCCTGACAGGTTATTCAGGCTCGGGATGCTGGTTTGAGTAGTTGTCCTGCTTAGCTCGTTCATAGCCTTATAAGGCTAAGTTCACGTCACGATTTTGCAATCCGTCTCACCGCATCCGTTTTGGAAAACGTACAGAAAATTGTAGTCAATAAAATGTTACAAAATGTAAAAAAAAAAAAAAACTGATTCATTTTCATAAGTTTGTTTTATAATGTAAGGCAATGGAGAATGGATCAAAACATATGGCATATAACAGCATTCATGATGTGAACCTAGCCATAGACTATGTTCACATAAAGTATTTTAATTAATCTTTTAGTCAGTAACCAAAACCAGGAATGGATAAACCCATGCACAAAATCACCATAGAAAATTTTAAAAAACACCAATAAAAATAAATATGTAAAATAAACTGCCATTTCTTCATGTGTTTTGAAATACTAGAGAAGCAGACAGTGTGAGGGATTTGTTACATTTCTCTGCTTTTCCAATTATTTCCTGAATTTTGCAAACAGTGGAATGTAGAGTGCCAGCCAACTGAATAGCGAAAAATGAAACTTCTGTATTTAGGTTGAGAGACTGGAATACCCTTCGGTGTTGTTTATAGAAGATACATTTTAACTTGACCTAATTAAGGAACATAAAATAATAATTTTCAATTTTACACATCATGAAGGAAAATTTTAACTCTTAAATGGGCAGCGTCATAAAAAACTTCAAAAGCTTTCATCACTTGCGTTTATAGATGGCTATGGCTTTATCCATGTTTTCCAGGACTCCCTTCTTTAGCCACCGGTATTCACATACCGAACCATCCGACATCCGGCATGTTTGAGTTGCGCTCATCTCTAATTGGGTTGCACAGCTTTGGTCTATGTGCCGCTGCAGTTTTACTTGTTTAATGAAAAACAGACATTTTGCACATCTATACCGGAGAGGGAGTGCCCCTGCTTTATACTTCTATTTCTACAAAATTACATGAGCTTTACGCTAAGTTGAGCACCACCTGAGAAGGAGCTGAATTCTATTTGGGCACAACGAACAGTGTGACTCGCAGGGTAGTGCTAGTTATTTATTTCTACTACTTTGCTTTTACAAGATTATTGTGTGACCCAGTACACATATGTCTTGTTTTACCAGGTTACACAAAGTGAAAGCTTTACCATCACTGGTGCTGTTGGATTCCTAGCCTAGGATTGGACTACAATTTATGGGCCACCTAGCCTGGGATTGCACTACGATTTTATGGGCTACCTAGCCTGGGATTGGACTACGATTTATAGGCCACCTAGCCTGGGATTGGACTACAATTTCTTGGGCTACCAAGCCTGGGATTGGACTACGATTTATAGGCCACCTAGCTCAGGATTGGGCTGCGATTTATAGGCCACCTAGTCTAGGATTGGGCTACGATTTATAGGCCACCTAGCCTGGGATTGGACTACGATTTATAGGCCACCTAGCCTGGGATTAGACTACGATTTTTTGGGCTACCTAGCCTGGGATTGTACTACGATTTATAGGCCACCTAGCTCAGGATTGGGCTACGATTTACAGGCCACCTAGCCTGGGATTAGACTACGATTTATGGGCCACCTAGCCTGGGATTGGACTACGATTTATGGGCCACCTAGCCTGGGATTGCACTATGATTTATAGGCTACCTACCCTGAGACTGGACTATAATTTTTGGGCCACCTAGCCTGAGATTGGACTACAATTTATAGGCCACCTAGCCCAAGATTGGACTACAATTTATGGGCCACCTAGCCCGGGATTGGACTACAATTTATAGGCCACCTAGCCTGGAATTGGACTATGATTTATGGGCCACCTAGCCCGATATTGGACTACAATTTATAGGCCACCTAGCCTGAGACTGGACTATGATTTATGGGCCACCTAGCCTAACATTGGACTACGATTTATAGGCCACCTAGCCTGGGACTGGTGGTCTCCATCAAATCAAATTGCCATTTACTTGGGAACTAAAGGTGCTGTTGGACTTTTGACTTTCTGCTATGTCCCTGTGAGATGACAAAGTTTTTTTAATATAGCAGTTACACTAATAAGAATATAACTCACTATCACATCTACCTGTTTTTAATTAATTTATAAAATTCAACTGATATAATACATTTTTCATTACATTTTATTAGTGCTATTAGTCGTCTTCTGTGAGAAAATCTCTGTTAAAGTGTCAAGAAAAAGAGAAAGCGAGAGGTGCAGTTGAGCGTACAGTGCAGCTACTTTACGTCCTTTTCCTGCAATCGCCTATACGCATGCGACATGCATGTTCTGGATGTTTTAGACTGGAATCTGCAACAAAAGCACCAAATGCAGATTTGAACATACCAAACAAGTAGTGAATAGGAAATAATAAAAGCTATTTTTAGAGTTATTATTAAAACCATTGTCAAAACATACTAAGGCAAACATATATATGGATGGAACCAGATCCACAACAGATTGCAAGGGTGGGATCCCTACACCTTGTAAAGATGATAACACAGAACCAAGAGACAGTGCTATGGCATAAATAAAGTGCAATTATGTAAGACGAAAAGTCTCATCAACCCTTTGCATGCCACAACACAAAAAGTATAACTGTACACAGTCCTAACAGTCCACACTGTTATCACATCAAATAGCTGAACGTAAGAGCCCAGCACAAATATACATACATAAAGAACTTAAGTAGGATACGCCAGAAACAGAAGAATAGTGTTAGAGGGGAAATTAATCAAAATCAGGATGCAGACATGGATGGCTTCTATCCGGGAAGAAACCATCTCGTGCAAAATGTACCTCTCACAATTTGCTTTTTTCACAGTCTACATCCTGGTTTTGATGAATTTTCCCTTGAACACTATTCTTTTGTTTTTGGGATATCACATTTAAACTGTTTATGTATGTACTGTATATTTTTGCTGGGGTATTACATTTAGCTATTTCATGTCATCTATAAATACATTATATAACAGCGTAGACTGTGCCAGGTCTGTGTATATTTATACTTTTTGTGCTGTGGCATGTGTTAATGAGATTTTTCACCTTACTTAATTGTACTTTATTTATGCCATAGCACTGTCTCTTGTTTATGTATAATCACCTTTGTGAGGTGCAGGGATCCCACCTTTTGTAGTCTGTTGTGGATCAGGATCCATATATAATTGTGTGTTATTATGTTTTTACAATGATTTTAATCATGACTCAATAATAGTTGTATTTATTATTCCCTATATTTTGTTGTATGCTTGGTTAAGTAATTAAATATCATATGGGTTATTAAAAGGGTACTCAGGGCAAAGGTTAAAACAGGAAGGGAAGTTATACTTACCTGTCCCAGTGGGGTACCATTTCAGTCTTTGACAAAGGGCCCATTCACACAGAGTAAAGCAGGCGGAATTCTGCGGCGGAGCTCCTGCCATGGAATCCTAGCTGCCTCAGTCCGTCAATGGGACGCCTTGCGCGCCTCTGCTCACTGCGGCTCTCTGCTCAAAGAATTGAAATGTCAATTCTTTGAGCGGAGAGTGGTGGCACAGGAAGGGAAGGTTAAAACAGGAAGGGAAGTTATACTTACCTGTCCCAGTGGGGTACCATTTCAGTCTTTGACCAAGGGCCCATTCACACAGAGTAAAGCAGGCGGAATTCTGCGGCGGAGCTCCTGCCATGGAATCCTAGCTGCCTCAGTCCGTCAGTGGGACGCCTTGCGCGCCTCTGCTCACTGCGGCTCTCTGCTCAAAGAATTGAAATGTCAATTCTTTGAGCGGAGAGCGGAGGCACAGGAGATGTCCCATTGACACATTGAGGCAGGTGGAATCCAGTGGCGGGAGCTCCGACGCAGAATTCCTCCTGTTTTACTCCGTGTGAACATATCCTGGCTGAGCGGCTATTTCTGTGCTGGACTGTGGCATCACAGGACTGGGAGATACAGGAGACCAGTGAGTGACTGTAAGCAATGATGCTGTGGGGGCACTGGAACAGGTAAGTATCATTTTATATTATGTGCCCACCACCCCCTGCCCTCCCTGTTTTTTTTTTAGCTTTGCCCAACGTACCCCTTTAAGAATATAATGGGCTATTTTACTGCCCATGTCAGAATTCACAGCAGCATTTAAGCTTCTGGAAATGGATATTGTTCCATAACGACTACTAGCCTAGGCCCTCGGCGTTCAGGGCCTAAATTATATTCAAACTGGTGTTGACAGAACCATAGGGCATTTATTAACTAGAGATAATCGAACAGGGCCGAGGTTCAGGTTTGTACGAACCTGAACCATCGGCATTTGACTTCCGCTGCCTTCCCATTCCATGGGAAAGGTGGAGACAGCCCGAGTACCCCCTGGAAAACAGGGATACATCCTAGGTAATAGGCTGTATCCCTGTTTTCAAGATGGTACTCCGGATTTCTCCACAGAACGGGAAGGCAGCGGGGGTCAAATGCCGATGGTTTGGATTCGTTCAAACCTGAACCTCGGCCCTGTTCGATCTTCTCTATTAATAACTGCACCCACTGCACGTATGTCACCACTATCTGTGTGTAACGCAGAGCTGTTGATAGTTCCCGATAGCCACTGAACTCCTCTTACCTTCACCGGTCTTCTCGCACTCTTAAGTGCCACTATTTTCATGATATTTAATGCTATAAAATATGCAAATTCACTGGCTATGAGTACTAGGGGTGTTCCTTGGCACTCCAGAGCACCGACTCCGATACTCACACCTACTTATACATACGCCCCCAGTGCTTCTAAGGAGGGAATTTGCATATGTTATAGCATTGAATATCACCAAAAAGGCGGCACTTAACAGCATGAGAAGACCAGTGACAGTAAAAGGAGTTCAGCGGCTACCGAAAACTATCGGCGGATTTCTGCAGATAGTTTTCCTATAACAGGTTCTCTAAATAACATGTCTTCTTATGTGGCAAGAGCGCCATTGGGCCCAGATGTAACCACTTCTCCTGTACTCCCTATAGCAAGGATGGGGAACCTTAAGTACTCTAGCTTTTGCTAAACTATAATTCTCATCATGCCTGAACAGCCAAAGGTTGCCATATTGCTTTGGTTTGGCTGTGAAAGTGAAATGGACAAGATATGCTGTCTGCCACACTAAATGCCAGTGAGGCTTCCTTCACGTCATATTTGCAGACTAATGATAAGTGAACATCCTGATGTTCAGTTCAGATCCTGAACATGAATATAAAAAAAATTATCGTGAGCAGTTTGTGTTCGCAGAACATTCACGAACAAATAACAAACATACCATAGAAGCGTACACTTCGGTCTACGCACATGCTTACAGATTATCAGGCGCAAAGCGTAAATTACGCAGTTGGGTACAGATTGCGTACGTTTCAGTCTAGAGTTACACACGTGCGTACAGATTATCTGGCGCAAAGTGTAAATTATGCAGTTGGGTACAGATTGCGTACGCTTCAGTCTAGAGTTACGCACGTGCGTACAGATTATCTGGAGCAAAAAGTGTACATTATGCAGTTGTATACGTTCACAAGTTCGAATATGTTTGAAAATTATCGTTAAAACCATTCCGATCATGTTTGTGATAGACGAACATACAAACATGTTCGCTCATCACTATTGCAAACTATATTATGTATGTTTTTGCATCCGCTATCTGCTAAAAAACATCTGTAGTTCCCATCAGTAGCATCTGTGTTGTTTTTTTTTTGCATATCCCCAGAAATTATAAAGTGTAGTCAGTTTTTAGTTAAGTTGAACTAGTTGTGTTTTTTTTCCCAGGATTTGCAGACGGTGTGCCGATGGTTTGCAGACATTTTGTGAATCGTGGAGGTTTTAATGGAATTCTATGGGGGAAACATGCTGCATTGTGGTCCGCACTGCAACCTGTCCTTTTATTGCGTCACGCAAATGCGAGGCCAAAACATGCAGATGTGTGAATGGCCCCCGTTGAAAGTAATGTGTTCTAAATATGACCACAATCGCAGATCCGCAACATGGACACATTTGCTGTTTACACGTACAGTATAGTGCTATCTTTTATCTTCTATTGCCCTGCTACCTATGCAGTACGAAAGAAAACTAAAGGTCAAAGTGAAATAACACATGAATATGAGCTGATGATTGTATCAAAAATAATGCTTCTTCAGGTTGAAGTTCACATTGATATAGAAAAGAAAACACATTCCTGAGAATGATAAATCTCCCAGATTATCCAGAACCATAAAGGGCTATGACACAAGGAAGGCTATTACTACCTGTTTATGGCCGCAATTACACACATAGTCCTGAATATGTTCAGCTGGATAAGTGTGATCACCATGGAAATGTTATAGGTTAGAAGGATATACTATCTGTGCTGATAACCTGACCTATTTTATCTATATTATTGAAAAACAAGTTCAGAAAAAAGAAAGTGTACTCTGGATTAACATCTTTTCCAGAGATTTCAGATCATTGCTGTGAGTTCTCTCTATGTAATCCTGTATGTGTGAATGGCACCTTGGGTCATGTTCACACAACAAATGTTTTGCATAAAACACGGCCGTTGTTGCAATTTGCAACGACAGCCGTGATTTAAACAAAACATACATTGTATGCGCATGAATGGAATTTTAACCAGCCGCACGAAAAACTGACATGGCAGTTCTGTGCGGCCACTATTCATTGTATAGCGGCCACACAGAACATGTCTGGCCGTACACTCCATTTTGAGCAGCGGTGAATTGAGATGCGGAGGCACACTGATGCGCCCACATCCCAATTCATCAGAAATTAAGATCATCCGGCCAGTACTGCAGTATCGGCCACGATGATCTTGTCCGGCCGGGTCACAGAATGGCTGGTGTTTTACAATGTGTGAACATGGCCTTAAAGTGTAAGCTGTCACTTTTGGTGACTGTTCTGTGTGTACATGAGGAGCAGTACTATTATTGGCAATTCTATCTTCAGTAATTAGGGGGGACTAGAAGGAAGCTTTTTTGCCTAATAAGTTGGTGAGTATGCGGGGCGAGCTAGGGGCGCGGGGGGGGGGGGGTGTTAGAGTTTGCTGGTGAAGGGATGAGCAGGGGGACTGGAGGTGTATGCTGGTGAAGGGATGGGGAGGGGACAGGTGGACTGAGGGAATATGCTGATAAAGGCACGAGGGGCCAGGAGGTGTATACAGGTAAAGGGATAAGGGGCCAGAGGGGACTGGAGGTATATGCTGGTGAAGGGATAAGGGGCAGGGGGACTGGGGGTGTATGCTGGTGAAGGGATGGGGGACCAGGGGGGACTTAAACTGTATGCTGGTGAAGGACTAGTGAAGGATGGGGACAGGTGGTATATATGTTTGTTGTTTAAACTATAAATATCACAAAATTAGGTTTTTTTTGTCGTAGTGACACACCACCCGAGTTATGCTTGTTTTTGTTGCCGAATTTTGACACACCAAGCTGAAAAGGTTGCCCATCACTGCTCTCAGGTGGCTCTTCTCAAAAGGCCGGTTTAGTTTATTATCTATACGTTGGACCCTTCTTTATTGTTTTGTGATACACAGAAAAACTTTTTTTCTCTGTGCTGTTACACGTTAGTGATGTCACTTCTTTATAACAGATTTAGCATTCCTTCCTTCCAACCAGCATGTGGATCTAGGTGAAAGGCTCCTGAGTGCGGACTGAGAAGCTTTACACATAATGAACTCAATTTACGATTGGGGTTGAGAAGGTTGATGTTATATAATGTTGGCAGGACATGATGAGATGAAGCTTATCTGAGGTTAAAATCATTAAGTTCTTTTTTTTAAATGTTTCTTCTTTTCTTAGTAATGGTTTATTACAGGTGCAACTTGCCAGGTACCTGCAGAGTCTCATGTAATGTTAGGTCTCATGCAAGCAGAATATTCTGTATGAATTCTGAGTCTGTGTGACTTTATTACAGTTATTAACAAAATATCCAAATCACAGAAAAGTAGCAAACAAGTCACACTTGCACACGACTTGCGTTGAGGGCACTGGTAGCAAAGTCACCTGCAACTTGTAACGCTTTGTGTAGCTCCAGCCTTATATTGATTGTCTCATGTAGGGGGGTTTTGTGTCATGGCCTGCCCTCTCTGGTCTAGACATCAGTATAATATATCATATCCTTTAAATCAACTGTAAAAACACATGAATAGTCACATGAATAGTATGTGTTAAAGCTGAAGCAAACTATTTTGTTCCACATAACAGGAAGTAAAACTTGCAATAGATAAATGTAAATAATGCAAGGCACAAAGAACATCAAGTGCCTTTATTAATTTTGTATGTAAAAGACATTTAAAGGAAACCTATACCGTTAGACAATAAGGCTACAAAAGCTGGAATACGTATGGGGTATCCAGTCTTGCTTTTGCCTTTTTTGGGCAAGGAAAAATCTCTAATGCCACTTGGTACATTGAAAATAAAAAGCAGCTATACTCACCTGTTCCCATCCCCTCTGCTCTCACCTGGTCATCACTTCAGTTCTCATCTTCCTAATTTCTGGGGCTTTGCACTCAGAAAGTAATTGCCTGCTCAGCCCACTGATTTGCTGAGAGGGTAGTTTCCGTGTGAACAAAATGTCTTAAGAACCAGGAAGAAGAGGACGGCAGTGGAGAATAGGAGTCCAAGCGAAAAGAGAAGGGGATGAGGGCAGGTGAGTATAGCTGCTTTTTGGGTCCACTGGGTGGCATTGGATCAAAAATACTTTGAGGCTTGCAAAAACCCCTTTAGGGTGCCTTTACACGTACCGTATCGCTGCGAGTTTCTCGCACATAAATTTACAGTGATACTGATTGCTATAAAAGTCAATGTTTGTTTATTCTCGCGGCGTGTTTGGTGCGATTTTGGTGCATGTTTGGTGCGATTTTTACATGTGAGTTTTGATTTTCACATGATTTTCACAGGAGAGTTTAACACCCCAAAAAAGCAGCTACTTTCGTGCGAGTTTCATGCGAGTTTTGTGCGATAAATACGCAGTGATAGGGTATGTGTGAAGGCACCCTTAAGATTATTTTTGTGATCTCAGAGGCTTAGCTATAGGGAGTGCAGAGGTAGCTGTCGCACCTTGACCCTGGTATTCCCCTTCGCTATCTCTGAGAAGATGCAAGTATCATAGGTGACACATTGTAAGTGAGATCTCATTGCAGGTTTTGCACTGGAGTCAGGGTAAGGGTGTAACGGCAGAGATTATATGTGCACCCTATCCTGCTTCCAGCCTCTGTGGTCCTATATACCAATGTTATAAGGACACTAAGCCTGGCAGGGGCTGCACTAGAGATCTTTTCTTTAGTCTAAACCCAAATGCCTAGCGTGTAACCAAAGCTAGAAAACAAGAAACTATAAATATGAACCAGAATTTATTTTCCAAGTTCTTTGAAAATGATTGAAGGGAGTTGATCCCAGTGAGTTATATAATGTAGGAGTCTGCCATGAAGCCTGCCCTTACATAACAGCCTGTTAAGTAGCATTGCTTTGTAAGGTCCTGTCATCATTGCAATTTTAAGAGAAACATTCAAAACCACTTTTCCCCTGAGGACAGAATGACTATTTGTTAAGCAATAGTATAAGCCTCTTAACATTCTCCAGATTTTAGAGCTCCTCATTCCAAGAACACAAATATACCCGGCTATCCCTCATATCAGGTGTCTATCCTGTATTAATACTTCTATATTATCACCATATGCCACAGACAGGCAGGGAAAAGAGTTCAGGCAAATCAGAACCTGCCTACATTGCCAATCCTATTTATCTACAAGAGACAATTCAATGTATAGTCATCAGATATAGCCATAGAGCAGGGATGGGGGGAACCTTCAACCCTCCAGCTGTTGAAAAACTACAATTCCCATCATTCCCATTGGACAGGCTTTGTCTGGTTCCCCTCCCTGCCCTAGAGGGTGTAGATGTTGCACCAAGGCTCTTGGTCTTAGCTGAGCCCTACTACAGTGTCGGTGTCGCTGAGGAGCAAGGTATGTAGGTTACCTTCCTTCTCAGCGCTGATCCCGCGCTGTTAGTCGGAGTAAACGCCGCTGCAAAGCACCCTTAGGAGCAATGCCGCATATCCAATTAACCCCCTACACTAATTATCATTAGAAGGGGAGGGCTGGATGACGCAGCAGTGATCTTAATGGTGCTCTGGAGCGGAGTTTACCCTAAGGGTACTATTACACCAATAGATCTGACGAAAGATTATCTGCCAAAGATTAGAAGCCAAACCCAGGAACGGACCATAAACAGAGAACAGGTCATAAAGGAAAGACTGGATTTCTCCTCTTTTTAAATCCACTCCTGGGTTTGGCTTCAAATCTTTGGCAGATAATCTGTCGTCAGATCTGATGGTGTAATAGTACCCTAACTAACAGTGCAGGACCACCTCCAAGGAGGAAGGTAAGACACATACCTTCCTCCTCAGCATCGTCGGCGCTATAGGGGGCTATCAGCAGATTAGATTAGTCTAACCTGCTAATAGATCCCCTTTAAGGGTACAGAAATCGCATCAAATCTCCAGTGTATTTTTGCACATCCATGTGTACGGCTGTCACCCCCATCTGAAAGAACTTTCTTTTTTTTATAGGGTTTTTTAAAGAGGACAGCAGGAAAAGGGTTGGTTGACATGGACTTTCCATCCGTAAAGCTGGATTCCCACTGCGTCTGTTTCCATCTCAGAACTGATCCATTTTAATCCATATTTTAATTAATGGAAACAAAAATGTAGTGTGACCCTAACTGAATTAGATGGTACAGGGATGCAAGTTATGGACCATCAGTAATTCTGAACAATGAGTGGAAATGATTGTAGTGAGTGTATCTAGTAGACCATGTTATATTCTTGTCAAGGTAATAATGGAACTCTGCATGGAATACAGGGGGGCGGGGGGGGGGAGGTATATATTTAGAGATATTTACACCTCATATTATTTTGGGCAGACATCTATACTAAATTGTTGTGTTATTAATTATCAATGGCATAACTTTCAAAGTGATGGGCCATAGAAGTTGAATGAGCCTAGTCCACCCATAAAGCATTGCTATAGAAGACTTATCATAGAACAACAGCAACCAGAATCAGCAATAACTCAATCAATTAACCCATTAGAGATTATGGTTCATAGTGATCAAGGCATCTAGGCAAAAACTGAATACCACAACGATCCAGTCTTCGTTACATGTTTCTTAAATGTAACTTGTATCAGAAAGTTAGAGAAATTTCTAAATTATTTTTATTTAAAAATATCAGCTTACCAGCTGGAAGTGGTGTATTTTTCCACTCTAACATGGTGCTCTCTGCTGCCACCTCTGTCCAGAGCTATAGCAAATTTCCATAAAAAACCTCTCCTGCTCTGGACAGTTCCTAACATGGACAGAGGTGGCAGCAGAGAGCATTGTGTCAGACTGGAAAGAATACTTCCCTTCCTGCAGGACATATAGCAGTTAATAAGTACTGGAAGACTGGAGATTTTTGTTAAATAAAAATAATTTGTCCGTTTTAATGCTCTGACTTGAATTTCACATAATTTTTTCCTTCAGAGTAGCCCTTTAAATAAATCCATCCAGTGACCACCTTTGCCACCTTTGTAACCTTCACTGACCAGATTTCACCTGCTGGGACGGGAGTCGTCTTGGTGCTTAGAGAATGGAAGATGGCCAGATCAGTTCTGCCAAACCAAGTTTCCTGTTTTGTTTTCGGCAAAGAACAGTCTGTACTTCCCTCTAACATTGAGGCGCTGCCAATTTTTCTGCAGAGTTTTTTCCAAGTGAAAATCTGTCAGATGTTAGCCTGAATAGGTCATGGGTAAATTCAGGCGATAAAACATTGTCTCACTACTAGAATAGATTCCGATGCATTGAAATCTATACCGAGGTAAATAAATAGAGATCACAATACATCCCTTGACATATGGAGGGTTCAGACGTTTCATCTGCGCAACTGGGGGCGGAGAGGCCATTTTCACTGACCCCTGACAAAACAGTTTCCAGTGCGTGAATTCTGCCCTTTAGTATCGGCGTCTCTGGCCAGAATATCTGCCTTGCAGCAGGAAATCTGCTTGGTCATTAGGGAACATACATATTCTAAACCTGCTGTTTACATTTGGTCTCCGCAGACGGTTTTCTAGGTCATGAGAACAAGGAAAAGGATGAGTTAATTTTGCAATGAGTCACATAAATGCGGAGAGAATAAGATAATGCTCTCAGCTCTTAGAAATCTGCAAGTGCAGACAATTGGCATCACATTGTATAGTTTATATTATCACAATCCTGCCATATTAAAATATAATGAATGGATTCGCCTAGACAACATTGGCGATGCAAACTGATATTAGACTTCATTTGCGTCATCACATTAGGCCCTTTTATTCGGCAGCTATTAGAGCCAACGTGGAGCGACGTTGCAGCAAGTATTAGCATACTGCTTATTTAGCGCTTTTATTATTTTGTTACTACAAGGATTGCTTCTTTGAGGCCAGAAAAAAGTCCATCTACTGCAGGGCTGTATGGGAACTTCATTTTCCCTGGCTTCCTTCCTATTAGTTCAGCAGATGACAGACTAATGTATGACCATCATAGCTTGGACCCCATTTACAGATCACAGAGCATGGTAAACTGGGGTTTGTAATATGCTAATGCATAAAAAAGTAAAGGGCTGTGAAAGTGCATTTACATAAGAGAGCTTGGCTAAGGTTGGATGTGATGACACTAAAGGGAACCTGTCAGCAGTTTACAGTTATTCTGGCAGCACTATACAGAGGTCAGGAAGGGGAGAGAAAATAGTGTGTAATGTATGGGCCGCTCTTCTGGCTACGTCTTCCAGTATTGAGGTTCCCTAGCTATGATTTACAGCTGTAGCATCCACTGTCTTATATGTAGGTTTAGTTGCTGAATTGTGACAGGCAAAATGGTATGTGGTATAGGATGATGCCACGTGTAAATGCACCACAAGGTCTTGCCTGGAGTGATTCCAAGTATCTCCAAGACTCTGTCTACATCGCCATCATGGTTTCGGTTATTATCAAAACTATTGGGAGATATATTAACACTTGTGTCTCATACGCTGGCACATGGGCATGTTCGAGCTACTGTTTGTAGAGGCGCACACCCGTACGTTGTCGCTGAAATGTGTGCTAGCTCCAGGGTAGCTACAATTGCGACCATGCCCGTTTCTGCCTCTTGAAGGATATTATGCAAGGTCTATGCCAGGCACAGCCTTGATGAACTCCCCACTAAGATGACAATGATAGATGCATCAAATGACAGACATTAAGAGGACCTGATGTACTCTATTGACTTATAATGGGTGCCCATCAGGTCCCATCATTTTGTCCAAGGACAGATTATAATTTGGGCAGTCTGGGTGTCCGTCCGGGGCCTGTGGTTCCTGGGGGTCCCATGGCAGTCCAAACTGGCCGTTATCATACTCAAGTGGCACTGCAGTGCAGCATATCACTCAGGGGCCCTCTGCACCTCCGATGGACCCCTGAATGATGTGTTGCACTGCACCCGGGATTACCAGGTGAGCGCACTATTCAGTTGTATGTGCGCCTATAAAACACACACACATTTGATGCTCTACCAAGGTGGCCAGGACTTTCAGGGCAGACAGTGTTTGTAGCATACATTGTGCGAAAAGACAGAAGACAGCTTATGGGGAGAGATGCATCCATGACTATAGAGGGCAACCCTATAAGATAAGCCATGTACTATAGGGTGACCACATAGGGATCTATCATCTATAGGGGCTGCACAGCGGGCCATCTACTATATGGGGACTATACAGAGGCTATCTATTTATGGGGACTGCAAAAGAAGGCAATTTACTACATGTGGGATGCACAAAAGGGGCCATATATTATCTTGTGCATGTGCTGATGCTAGTGAGGCAGCGCAGGCGCACTGATGCAAGCATGCTTGTCACTCTAGGGTCCCGCGCCACTGTGGTTGGCTGAACAACCCAGGGCCCAAGGTACATTTAATCTATCACTGGTTGTGTCTGTCATTTTGCTGTCACAGCCTAAGTTCAGAATATCCTGAGTTCTGTACATTATACAGTTATATAACTGATGTGCAGTTCATGTGTGAAGTTACTGATACCATCAAAGAGCTCTAACAACACTAATGCATAGTTCAGATACTTAGCATAACTTTAACAACTTTTAAGAACATCATGTACTTCTGGAGGCAAGTGGCACCCAGTCTAGACTGCTTCTAGCAGCATACCAGGGACCTGGACACAAACATATTTGCGCACAAAACATGGGGAATGTATGTGGATTAAGGCTATGTTCACACTACGTACGATTCCGGACGCATTTCGTACGCCGCCATACATGTGCAGCTGCAACTACGGGCGTGGGAAAAATCGACATGCGGCCGGATGTGTACGAACTGTGAACATACGCCCGTAGCACAGTTATGCTTCCCTAGCTTGTTTCGAAGCGATCTGAAACAGGTCATTTACTTGGAAATCTTCGCCCGGCCCAATAAAACTCACAGAACCTTTTGGATCAAAAAATCAAGTTCAATTTGGCTGAAATAAGTACTTCGTACGGGACCGCATGGAAATCCACGGCCATGAGTTGGAACATTTCCGTCCTCAAACAATGGTCTTGTTCATTTTTCACGGCGCCGTATACGATCCGGTCGTAAGTTCATACGAAGTGTGCATTGTGCGGCCGTATATCGTATACTTTCAAGCGAACGCATCAACCTCAAAACTGCGTGCGTATATTCGCGGTTCGCACTACGTCCGGAAACGTACGTAGTGTGAACCTAGCCTTATAATGTAAGTTTAGGCACTGGCTCATTGATGCAAAAAAAATAAATTGTTACACCAGAAAAAAACTTCAGGAACCAGAAGCGAACAGAAAAGTCTCCCACCATAGTAGAAAGTACCATAATAGAAAAAGATGATGTTAACATAATAGGACCTAATGTGACTTTACATGACGGAGCACAATGCCAAGTATCAGATGGAGTGGTGGGACCACTAACCTCTGGGGCTGTGTAAAATGTTTTGTGGAGTGATGGATCACATTACTCTATCTGGTATCTGATGGATGAGTCTGGTTTTGGTTAATGCCAGGAGAAAGTTTCTAGCCAGACTGCATTGTCCCGTGTGTAAAGTTTGGTGGAAGAGGATAAAACTGTGGGCTGTTTTCCAGGGTTGACCTTGGCTCTTAGTTCCAGTTAAAGGAAATCTTGATGATTCAGCATACCAAGACATTGGGGGAGATTTAACAAACATGGTATAAAGTGAAACTGGCTCAGTTGCCCCTAGCAACCAATCAGATTCCACTTTTCATTCCTCACAGACTCTTTGGTAAATGAATCTGATTGGTTGCTAGGGGCAACTGAGCCAGTTTCACTTTACACCATGTTTGATAAATCTCCCCCATTGTGCACTGTGTTTGCTTCCAGCTTTGAGGAAATGTAACGTGTAGGTATCCCAATACTTTGTCCATATACCCCTATAGATATTTATATAGCAATAGCAGAGCGGACAGGTTGCTACTATTTTTGCACTTATTTATATGTTACAATAAACTACATAAAAAATAAAACAATAAAAAAACTGTAAATATTTGTCTTTTCACCTTGTACAAGAAAGAAAAGGAATAAAAGTTAATCAGGCTCATATATGGCTACATCAACGGAAAAATAAAAATATTAAGACTCTTGGAAAACAACCATTAAAAAAAAAAATAGCCCACGTCCTGAAGGGGTAAAAGAAGAAATTAAAATGCAATATGCAAGTACTCAACTACATTTATGGAGAAGAGTAAGCTCCAGGCATATGGATTTACCATATGGAGAGCTGCTAAAAATATGGCAGAATAGTACATTACAGGAATAAAACAGCTGAAGGAACAAGTTTGTGTGGAAAAAGTTCAAATAAAAGTCAATGATTTAAAGGGCAGCTCCAGGTCTGCAGAGACTGATCATTAATAGAGATGAGCGAACCGGGTTCGGGTTCGAGTCAATCCGAACCCGAACGATCGCCATTTGATTAGCGGGGGCTGCTGAACTTGGATAAAGCTCTAAGGTTGTCTGGAAAACATGGATACAGCCAATGACTATATCCATGTTTTCCACATAGCCTTAGGGCTTTATCCAACTTCAGCAGCCACCGCTAATCAAATGCCGAAAGTTTGGGTTCGGATCGATTTGAGCATGCTCGAGGTTCGCTCATCTCTAATCATTAACAATCAGCTACATTGGGTTACAAGTGTTACTAACACCACCAGCTTTCAATAGCTGGAGGGGGGTCTCTGTACCCCCACTATCACTTCTTGTCTTGGAGCACTTCATGCACAGGCTGAGGTAATGACTAACTTCTATAAAAAAAAAAGAAAAAACACAATTCCATCTATTTGGGAAATGATCGTTGCAGTGATCCCGATCCGTAAAAGGTACTTTGACCATTTTTGATCCCATTACAAACATTACGTCCACAAAAACAATCGCCAGCATGGATAAAGACACAGATGCTTCCTGTTTTCACTACGTTACGGTGTTTGTCTGTTATGGAGAATATATAGTTGCAGAAAACTCCATAACTTTCTGGTGGATGTATCAGCCGATGGGATTGTCTCATTTGGGCGTCATAGACACAGACCCCTTCTATTAGATAGAAGAGAGAGACAGTGCTAAAGAGTGGTCGGCATTGCTTGTCCAGTCTGGACAATTAGCTGTTTGATATTATATTGGGTATTTCTATCAGTTTTAGGGGTGTCCCTGCATGGTACTGGGCCAAAGCTGAAAGATATCCTAAAATTTTAGTCACATTCTGGTGAATATGTGCAGGTGAAACCTATAGAGCAGCATATGCAAGAAAACACTCAGAATAAGATTCAGCGTTTTGTCCCCTTCATTATAAGGGGTTGGACCCCCAACAATCATAAAGTGATAACGCATCCAATCGATCTTTATTAGATGAGAAAAATCATTTTGGGTCTATTCATAAAAGTCAGATACAGTTATTGAGATGTATGGACTTCTACATTATAGTTCCCTTAAAGAATAGAAAACAATGTCATAAAAGTCAATAACACTCAGAAACAAGATTACGTGCCCACATGAATACAGGGGATCAATTTTTAGATGACTAGGAATAGGAAGTCAACAGAGAAAAACTCATTAAAATGTAAAAACAGAACAGACTCTTCCACAGGTAAAACAACTCAAATTAATAGTGAAATAAAATACTAAAACTTGTAGGCCATTTCCCCATAGTATGGACATTTCCCGAAACAGCCCAGACTGATGGAGGTCTCATATGGCTGTACTGTAAATAGCTGTTATAAGATCTGGTCTTGCTCATGAACAATTCCTGCAATTATTTATGGGACTATGAATATTATCACTGAATAAAAGACAAAACTGCTCACTATTCCAATAGTCACAAATAAAATTAAAAAAGGGTCAAGAACACAGTAACACGTATAGAAACTGTGTTACTGATGAGTTGTTTAGTGCAGGTACATAAAAGTCATTCTATGGCTGACACTTCACTTACTTTATCTGCCATGATAATAAATCTGCAGTTCACTGAGTTCACGCTCATACCTATCTCTTTACTGTGTATTCCAGGTAGGTATAATGTATCTACAGCTGTTCTGCTCAGCGGTTGATCAACACATGAACTTCCATCATTCCTCTCCTTTAAAGTGTCACCGTCATTACAGAACCTAAATCAACAGTAGATGTGATATAAAGCAAGTTTGTAATTTACATTCATTATTTTTATTTTTTTTCGTTATAAGGAAGAACACGGCACTTCCTGTGTTCTGGCTCTTTTTTCCCAAACAGTTAGAAAACAGGAAATCCTGTGTTTTTCATCTGAGCGTGTTTCATCTGAGCGCTCACAGAGAAGGCAGCCATGTGACTGATGGACACTATATATGAGCGAACTTTTCAAAAGTTCGTTCTGACCGGACTTCTGGATTTTTTAAAAAAGTTTGGTTCGACCTGATTTTGGATTTCTTCAGATTTCATAGTTTAAAGCATCTATATGATACAGGGATAGTGTATTTGGTTGAATTTAGGGCTCTACATGTCAGTAACATCATTATCTTTTTTTTAGACTTCAATATTCACCATTACAGGGTCTATGCAGGAAACTCACCATTACAGGGTCTATGCAGGAAATTCACCATTACAGGGTCTATGCAGGAAATTCACCATTACAGGGTCTATGCAGGAAACTAACCATTACAGGGTCTATGCAGGAAACTAACCATTACAGGGTCTATGCAGGAAACTCACCATTACATGGTCTATGCAGGAAACTCACCATTACATGGTCTATGCAGGAAATTCACCATTACAGGGTCTATGCAGGAAATTCACCATTACAGGGTCTATGCAGGAAACTAACCATTACAGGGTCTATGCAGGAAATTCACCATTACAGGGTCTATGCAGGAAACTCACCATTACAGGGTCTATGCAGGAAATTCACCATTACAGGGTCTATGCAGGAAATTCACCATTACAGGGTCTATGCAGGAAATTCACCATTACAGGGTCTATGCAGGAAATTCACCATTACAGGGTCTATGCAGGAAACTCACCATTACAGGGTCTATGCAGGAAATTCACCATTACAGGGTCTATGCAGGAAAAAGGTCACAAATGCAGTGAAGGAGCAGCAGTAATCATTGGAGGCAAGTGGACGTCCATCAATAGTCATTTGAGACCAGTACAGGAGCAGCAGTAGTCATTGGAGGCCAGTGGAGGTCCAGAAATAATCATTTGAGGTAAGTACAGGAGCAGCAGTAGTCATTGGAGGCCAGTGGAGGTCCAGAAATAATCATCTGAGGTAAGTACAGGAGCAGCAGTAGTCATTGGAGGCCAGTGGAGGTCCAGCAATAGTCATTTGAGGCCAGTACAGGAGCAGCAGTAGTGAACATGGAGGCCGCTCCTCTTAAAGCTATACCGACGTGACACAGGGGGTGGGCTAGTGCAACATCCCTGCTTATTGGAAGTGTTCTGGGCATCATGGGAAAGCGCTTTTCCCGCCCGGAACACTTCCTGCTTTCTAAAATGGCGGCTGCCATTTTAGAAAGCAAGAAAAAAAATTCGACTTCCAAAAATCCGAATCTGACCGGATCCCATACCGGCTGAACCGGTTTGCTCATCTCTAATGGACATATTGAGCTGTGACTTTCTGTACTGGCCGGAATTCCTGTGTTTAGTCTCTTTTTTTTTAACCAGCACAAGTCTGAAAATCTGCCTTCAGGAGACTGGACCTGGATTTCTGGTAAGTACAGCTTTGTTTTACAGCATGATAACAACAAAAAATAATGAATGTATATCACAAACTTGCTTTATATCACATCACACTGTTGATTTAGATTTTGAAAGTTGTAACGAAAGTGACACTTTAAGGATAGGTTCACGCCTAAAACTACACTATGTCTTTGGTATTTGCTGGCAATACGGCAACACAGTATACCGACATACACCGTGGCACACCCGGAGCAGATCTATTTAGTTCCATAAACGTAATGTAGACTAATAGTTTCGACAACAACATTCTGTCTTTAGAACTCAATAAGTCCAGTACAGGTACATACGTGTCCAGTATGTGTTCCATAATCATAGTGTGGTTTTAGACCTAGCCTTACAGGCAGAGGAATGGTGGAAGCTCATGTGTTAATCAACAAGAGCAGAGCAGCTGCAGATACATTATACCTGCCTGGAATGTACAGTACAGAGATATACATGAGCCTGAACTCCATGAACTGCACTTTTATTATCCTGACAGATAAAGTAGGTGAAGGGCCAGCTACAGGATGACCTTTATGCACTGAATATATAACAGCCTTATGTAAGCCTTACTCTATTTCTGATGCTTTTTTTTAAGATACCGGTTTATAGACATAGGCGGCCGCCTGCAGTTTTAGGTCACTCAAATAGAACTTTAGAGCCTTAGAAATGGACTGAAACATAGTCACTATTAAGGTCCCCATACACCTTACACGTTTGTCAGTATAAGGTGTATTGGGCTCTGCTGACTGTCCACCGACAGATGATGTTGGTGGAAATAGGGGTCAGAGTCATGGAAATAACGTCCCGACCCCTTTGTTCTGGGAGTGATAAGCTGCATTCAATGCTCTCAGGCTTCAAATTAACCCACCCCATAGAGGACACAGGAACGCTCGGCCATACTGGATGGGAGAAATAACTCACAACCAAAGGTTTATGGACACCTTTAGATTACTTTATGTCCAATAAACTCAAAAGATCTGGTGGAGATATATGCCTTGCTATCTATCAGTCTACCAGTTTGTTGACTCATACCACATTCTCTAAGGCTGACTTTACACTACAGTGACTGTCAGAGACATATGCTGAGGGGACTTTGGACAAAATCCAGTATCAAAGTTGTCTAAGAGAGACGTTCAAGAGGCCGATTGCAGCTCAGCCTGGAGTCCTTGGGCCCACCAGGGGAAACAATTTTGAGGATCCACCAAACATATCTATATCCTTTTTTATTGTCTTGAATATAGTAGATGCTTGTCATTGTTAGATAAAGTGTGAATTATCTTGCCCCAAGCAGCATGTGACTGGTTCCACACCAGTTTTACATTGAAGATGTCATCCGCTGAACCTTTGAAGGCCTCTATTGTGTGAAAACCTGGGTCTACCCGAGGATCCACTGGACCAGCATGACCCTGGATAAAGTACAGGAGGGGGATCAAGGGAAATCTGTCTGCTCTATACCATGTTCAGAGCTCAATTTTCAAGGAGATTGTGTTGAGCCGCAGGATGCACCTCTCCATCCTACCCCACCCTTACCTGCTCTGACACATTAACATATAGGGCCAGTCTTCCAGAACTAAGCTGTGCACGTCAATCAATCAATCAAGGCAGGGAGCAGTGGGGGAGGGAGGAGGCATGCATGCTGCCAAAGAAATGTCCCAGCAGTAGAAGCTGTGCATCTATTTAGTCAATGTTTTGTAGCCATATGGATTAAGGTTAGCAGAGCATAGTCCTTGGCAGCCACATCACAAGTGTTTCTTATTTCTGACTACCAAACCTGAACTCAGGTGTAAACAGACATTAAGTACACAGAGAAAATGAATATTTTATCACTCAGAACACCTGTCAGTACAACATATACAGAAGAATGGCCGTCCATGTAATACAAGTCCTCCGTCTGTCTAGCAGGAAGAATATAAGTGGCGTCCACACCTTTGTGACTTGTAGTCAGACTGTCTTCACAGACATAAGGTGTAACAGATCCTGCCAAAATTGCCCTTCAAAACTCTGTATCGATGGCCAGAGAAGATAAGGACGGAATGCTTGGTGCCAGGAGCTTCTATCTTAGCATCTATTCGCAGCTAGTCATGCATGGCATTTAAAAAATTCATGACTGTCCTTTATGTGTAGCCAAAAAAGTATCTTTTATTGGCAACAGGTGAAGGGTGAAAGACAATAACTAAATAAATGAGGCGGGACAAGTCTGTGTGTTGTGACTGCTATTCATTTACTCTTACTTACTTATTATTGCACATGGAGTTTGGCAGGTCATAGGTACATAGGGTTTTATTAATATTTGGGGGGAGGGGTAGTTAATTTGTAAACGCTACCATAGTTAAAGGGGGTTTTAAGGGGAACCTGTCATATTGCAGTACAATAGTCAAGTGGGCAGATCTAGTCAGTGATTGACAGCTCTTTCTATATACATATTTATAAACAGATAGCTGCCAATCACTGATTAGGACCGTCCACTGGACTATATTAATAAATGATGATGATGATGATGAAGTTATCCTGGAACAATACTTACAAAACTGACTGACACAGCTACTGAGACCTCTAGGAGTCTATTCCCGCTATTGCAGGGGGACCGCTTGGTGCAGTGGTGCAGAGGGGTACATCTGCTAGATGGGGTGCTCAGCCAGAAAACGGCAGTGTCCAAAGTAATACCAGTATAAAGAAGGGGCGACACTCACCATCAAATCGTGCAGAACATCGCGCTTATTTTATTTTAGTATGTCCACAGTTACATACAGCTCAGCAGGTAAGACGCCAATGATGTCAGGTGACAGCTGTTTCACGCTATCCAGCGCTTCTCCAGACCCATAGAGACATTATCCAATGTCTGGAGAAGTGCTGGATACAGCTGTCACCTGACATCATCATGGCTGATTGGCGTCTTACCTGCTGAGCCTTTTGTAACTTTTGACATACTGAAATAAAATAAGCACGATGTTCTACACGATTTGATGGTGAGTGCCGCCCCTTCTTTGTTCTGGTCTTACAAAACTATGTATCAATCTGCTAAGCTCCTCCTGCAGGTTCCCTTTAAGCTTCAGTTTGTATGTGGCATAATTATTGGGGCTTTTTATTATGCAATTCTATAGTACAATGTACAATAAGGTACAAAATGAGGTTTTAAAAAAATTGTTGTCAGTTTAAGGCCAAATTGACTGCACATAAGATTATACAATGGAACTGGTATTACATCATGAGTGTTTCTAGGAATAATTAAAGCAGTATATATATATCCATAGACCCTTTCTGTCAACAATACAGGTCAGTGTGTTGTATCAGTGTGGGAATTGTTTTCCTAGCACACATTGTGTTCCCCACTTCCTTAATGCCTGAATAACACTGTTGATGAAACACTCTTGCAGAACAGGTATATCTTGGTCCATGTGTTTCCTTGATCATGAGAATACTAATAACAGGACAAGCCTGAGGTGTCTCCAAAAAGGTACAATAAGCATCACAGATAGTATGCACAAAATACGCTCCGATCTTCCCAGTAAAACTTAACATATCATTGGGACCATGCAGGCCCGCTTCTGCCATGAGGCGGAATGAGTATTCCGCCTCAGGCGGCAGATTCTGCGTCCCTGCAGGGGGCGGCAAGATCCTCACCGCTGTCATTTTAGTTAAGTTTAACTTAGCTAAAATGACAGCAGCAGTCACAGCCTCACCGCACATCCTGACGCCTACGTTCCCCGGCATCCCCACGTACTGCCGGGTTCTCCGTCCTACGTTGCCCAGCAGCCTTCTCCCTCATTGGTCGCGTGCGTGTGCCGCAGCCGTCCGCTGCGGCGCTACGCATCCGCGGTCACCAGGTACCAGCAGTGTTGCCCTGTGCTCCGGTAAGTTCCGGGGAGCGGGTGCGCAGTGGTGCAGTGTGTAGCGGCGTGAGGGGTGTGTGTGTGTGTGGAGTGCTGTGGTGTGGAGCGCCGTGTGTGTGTGGGGGGGGTGTAGTGTTGTGTAGTGCCGCGCGGGGGGGGGGGGGCTGGGGTTGTTTGCAATCAACGCACGGTGGGCTGGGGGCGGCGGCAGCCCGGGTTTGCCTCAGGCGGCAGAAAGCCTGGGAACGGCCCTGGGACCATGGTGTTCTTAGTGACAGAGCTCACTATCAAGTCTGTGAAGTGGGCCAGGGTGGAGCGTGACCTCAAGTAGAACTGTATAGAGACAGTAATGGGATCCATTTAGGGCAGTCTAGTAGTCTACTCCCACTGAGAGACAGTACACTCTACAATGATTTCCAGGTAGAAAGTTCACTCTTACTTTGTAAATATAGTTTACAATCAATGAGTAACTTTGGAAAACCCCTCCGAATTCCAATTGGTGAGTTCTCAATTTCCTGTGATGTTCTCACTGCTGTTCTATAGGAATGATCATAAAACCTGCAAGAAGAGAACAGAAAATTAGAGTATGATCAAGATCACACCTGAAGAAGATCTATGGTCACGCAATATTACTGGCATACAAAATGTTCTTTTAATAGAGATGCTATTCTTACCTCACCATGCTTACCCAGTGTCCTCCTGTGGTGTCTTCGGGTCCCCACTGAAGACTTCCATCACCACTTTCAAGCAAGCCTAAAAAGCTCTCAATAAGTCAATGAATAAGCTCTAGACTACAGGTTTCTATGGTCCATGTGGCTGCTAAAAGGTATAGCTCTAAATGTGGTTAATGGAGCTATGGCAAGATTGTACTGAACATTTTCCCAATGGGTGATTCTCAAAAGTCTCCAATACATTATTATTGACTGTAAGGGTATATGCACACTATGGAAACATACACACTATGGAAATCATGCGGATCCAGCAGATTCCGTCGCTCCCCCCTCCCCTCTGCGCTCCCGCTTGAAGTTCCCATAGGCTCCATTCTATGCTCAGGCAGATTCCGCTGTCCGCACAAAGAATTGACATGACAATTCTTTGGGAGGATGGCAGAATCTGCCTGTGCATAGAATGGAGCCTATGAGACCGACGGAACTTCCAGCGGGAGAGCGTTATTTCCATAGTGTGCATATACCCTAAGGCTATGTTCACAGTATGTAACAGCCAATGGCAACAACAGCCGTACTTTATGTGGGGTGGAGCAATGCTTTACTTTCTATGGGATCCCGGCCGGAGCGTATACACATCGTATACGCTCCGGCCGGGATCCCATGCGGGGCCGCAAATAACTGACATGTCAGTTTTCTGCAGTCGCAATTCAATGAATTGCGGCCGTAGGAAACCCTCCAGCCGCTCGCTTCACTGTGTGCTATGGGAAGCTCTGATGCGGGCGCGCTGCTGTGCCCGCATCAGAGCTCTGCGGCCAAGTACCGGCCGAGATGATCCGGGCAGAGACCGGCAGTTCCATGACCCGGCCGGGGTCACTGAATGGCCAGTCCCTTACGTTGTGTGAACATAGCCTAATAAGGCTCTAAGGAAAAAGGCTGTAAGTCACAATGCTGAATTCTATGAGATCTTGACAAAAAAAGAAAAAAAAGACATATGATATTAATCATTGATGAAACTATAGTGATTTGGACAACAAATAAGAAACACCAGGTGTCGTCTGTGGTGTCAGTGTGATAAATACAGAAATCTGATCTCCTACGTTTCACTGCTTCCTACAGATTAAACACATTTACCATATAACCACAAACCTCAGTTTACAATGGGGACATTTTGTCCCGGAAACTTGTACCCAAATGACATATGTAAAAGCGGTCTCACTAGACATATGTAAGAGCGGTCTCACTAGACATATGTAAAAGCGGTCTCACTAGACATATGTTAAAGCAGTCTCACTAGACATATGTAAAAGCAGTCTCACTAGACATATGTAAAAGCAGTCTCACTAGACATATGTAAGAGCAGTCTCACTAGACATATGTAAGAGCAGTCTCACTAGACATATGTAAGAGCAGTCTCACTAGACATATGTAAGAGCGGTCTCACTAGACATATGTAAAAGCGGTCTCACTAGACATATGTAAAAGCGGTCTCACTAGACATATGTAAAAGCGGTCTCACTAGACATATGTAAAAGCGGTCTCACTAGACATATGTAAAAGCAGTCTCACTAGACATATGTAAGAGCAGTCTCACTAGACATATGTAAAGGTCTCACAAGCTAACGCTATATTTTTTCATTGTTATTCATGATTACATCCTAAACATAGAATCACTTGTAGATTGTAAGCCCTCACGGGCAGGGTCCTCTGTTCTTATGTACCGGTCTGCCACTTACCTTATTTAGGTTTTGTAATGTTCTGTTTGTCACCCCCTATCGCTTGTATAGTGCTCTGGAATCAAGGGTGCTTTATAAATAAATAATAATAGCTAGGAGAAGCATGCAGCTGGGCGCTTCTTTCCCCATCTCCAGGTAATCTCCATCATGCTGCACAAGACGGGCTCCATTATAAGTCTATGGCGCTTATCTCATGCAGTGATATGGAGATTGCAGGGAGCAGGGGAGAGAAGTGTTCTTCTTCCAGCTATATTTAACGATCAGTGAGGTCTAACCCCGACCAATCAAAACTGTTGACAGGTCTCTATGACATCTTAAAGGTTTTTCTTTCTCGATAAGAGGGTACTTACATTTTCAGGGTGCCTTCACACACACCGGATCCGCAGCAGATTTGATGGTGCAGATTTGATGCTGTGTTCACTTATTTAGATCAAATCAGATGCAGATCTGCATACGGTGTGTGTGAAGCTACCCTCAGAGTTCTCTTTAGTTTGGTAATATTACATATTATGCAGTTCCCTTAAATTTCCCGAGCATGTACCAGCTGCCTTGTCATACACAGTTTGTGAGCACAGTCCCAAATGTAACCAGGAAGGAAGCAGGTATCCAAATGGCAAACAGATAAATAAGGTAGCTGATGCGGTAGTATCAGAGTCTAAGGGTGCGTTCACACGTACAGGATCTGCAGCAGACTTAATGGCGCAGATTTGAAGCTGCAGATTCAAAGCAAATCAATTCTGGGCCATCAAATCTGCTGCGGATCTGCTGCAGATTCTAATCTGCACCATCAAATCTGCTGCAGATCCTGTACGTGTGAACACACCGTAAGGGTCCTATTACACCAACAGATTATCTGACAGATTTTTTTAAGCCAAAACCAGGATTTGAATAGAGGAGACATCTCAGTCTTTCCTTTTTTACCTGTTCCCTGTTTATAGTCTGTTCCTCGCTTTGGCTGATAATTAGTTAGTGTAATAGGGCCCTAAAATTTTGTGTCATAGAGAATCTCTAGTAATGGTCATAGAATGGGGAATTTAAAGTGATAGTGTCCCCCCTTTCCATGTAAGTGTCCCCCCTTTCCATGTAAGTAGTTCTCAGCAACATTATTAAGCTTATATTCTGGACATTTCATAAGTTACTGTATAAAGGATTTCTTGATGGTCTCTCCCCTCAAAAATGCATGATGGACAGTGCTGTAGGGGCGGGGCTTAATGGCAGTGGTGCCCCATATGTCCACCCCCTCTGTGACGTCATCACTGTCTAAGCTCCCCCCCACTCTGCATCCATTGGAATGGGCCGACGTAGAGATATAGGCCCCACTCCCTCTAGGTCGGCCTATTCCAATGACTGTGGAGGGGGCAGGGCCTAGACGGTAATGATGTCACAGAGGGGGTGGAGATGTGGGGCACCATCCCTACGTCACTGTCCACCAATAACATGCATTTTTCAGGGGAGAGACCACCAAGAAATCCTTTATACGGTAAGATATAAAATGACCAGAATATAAGCTTAAAGGGAACCTGTCATCCAGGCTGCCAGGGTGAAGCCCACCCGACCCCCCGGTGGAGCCCCTTATACTTACCCCTTCCTCGAAGTTCCGGTCCCGGCCCCCTTCCCGCCGCTGAGAAATGCCCTGAGGAAGCCGTGCACGTGCTCACCAGAGATGAGTCTGATGCCCATAGAGAATGACTGCTCCAGTCATTCTCTATGGGCGTCGAACTCATCTCCGGTAGCCGAGCTGACAGGTCCCCTTTAAGAATGGTGCTGAGAACTGCTTATATGGAAAGGGGGGGACACTATCACTTTAATTCAGGAGAGTTCCAGGCCTCACTCTCTGTTCGCATATTAGTGCACAACATGACTATTAATGCAGGTATGTTCACCTTTTACACAATCCATGGTTAACAGCATTGTGACTGAGAATCCAGGAACCATGTACTACGATATCTCAGATAGAAGTGAATCATCATAATAACTGGCCAGTGTAATCAGATCTTTACTGTAGATTGCAACTACATAAGTGCAGACCATGACTATACAGTACCTTATAGGGGTGTTCTGGTACCAGAAAATATAAAGATATATAACTTACTTATATACTGTAGTCTGTAATAGTACTGGCTTTAGCATGTTTGTGCTTTATCCCTGTGTAGTCCTTTAATTTTTAATGTGATATTGTCTCCAGTTCCCATCCCAACTCTTCCCTCCCTCCCGAGACAACACATCCTCCCTTACTGTCTCGGCTGTCCAACTTGGCTGGATCTTGTATCTGAGCTCAAGCCCCACCCCCCCTGAGTGATGTCATAACCTCCAGCCAGCCTTTACGGCCTACTTCACCACTTATCACCTACATACCCATCTCTCTCTCTCTCTCTCTCACACATGAGAGGTGTTTACAGCAGGCCGCTTTGTGGCAAACAATGCCACAGGCAGAGGAGCAGCCAGTGAATACAGCAGTTTTTGCAGATTTGCTGAGGTTCCGAACTGGTAGAGGTGTTGTGGGAGGAGAATAGGCAGGGTAGAAGTGATGAACAGCTGAGGGAAAGCAATGCATTCTGGGAATTGTAGTGCTAAGTAACTACTCAACCAAGATGCTCTTTATTTATTATAGAAAGAGACCCACAAAACAAATAAATTTTAGTGGTTTCAGAACTGAGCAAGTCATTTTTTACCTAACATCAGAGTTCCCCTTTAATTCTCTACTTCAGTCTCCATAGTCACCTATATATGAGAATGCACTTAGATGGTCACAATTTCATATTAGTGTACAATAGAGGACCCACTGATAAAATCCTTTGATCAATGGAAGTTTTAGATGTATTTGTACATACACCTGTCCTTGTCCTTCATAAGGCTTATATAATGGAAGCAATGCTGTCCAATATTGTCTGGACAAACTTCCTTTTATTAAAGTTTGTGACATTTACAGGGTCATATGAAAACCAGATTATACAATTGAGGTCTGGTGAGAAACGCTGGTGAGAGCCAGGTCACCCAGAAGACAAACCGGGCCCCGGCCAAAAGTGCGGTGTTTGTGATGTGCTAACATCCCTCAGTAGAAGACCTTATTATAAAGAGTGAACCAGCAACTGGAAATATTACTCTAAATAGCGGTTTATTTGTGTCACAGGGGAGCGCACTTGGCTGCCTTCTCTCCATAACACTATTCAGCCACTCAGCTCTCAAAGATCCATTGGCCAGTCAGCATTGGAGCATGAGTATTGCCAGTTTTAGAAATACACTTTTAAAAACTTCCCAGTTGCTCTGATTTATAAGCTGAAGTATAAAGACTAATATGACACCTGAGAGTACTGTACGGGAAAACCCACTTCCAGTTAGTATTGTACATTTCAGCAGCCCACAGACAGACACAGATGGTGAGGTGCCCTTTAAGACAGACATAGCCATTCCCCAATAAAAGTACGTATTTATTGAGCCTTTTAATAGAGCCTTGCATTCCAGCAAATTTATGGATTTATTTACTTATATAGTACAACATAGACCATTACCGAATGATCTAGAGGTTCTTGAGTAGGTTTATTTTAGTGTGACTTTTATGGGTTGTCTGACAGCTTAAAGGAGAACTCCAGGTAGAGGTTAAAAAAAAAGACTTCTGCAGAAGCATAACGCATTGCTTACCTATCTATCCCAGTTTTGAAACTACCAAAAATCCATTTGTTTTGGAGGTTTTTGTTTTGTATTGTGTTTCTGCACTTCCTGGTTGAGCAGTTCCCAGAATGCAGTACTGGTTCCAGAATGTAATGCAGGCTATTTTCACACTATGTAAAAACAATGGCCGTATTTCATAACAACGACCGTTGTTTAAAAAATAATGACCATTGATTGCACAACAGCGGCTGTTCTTATGAAATACGGCCATTGTTGTTACATAGTGTGAACATAGCCTCAAGCTGAATTTCACAGAGCGCTCAGGAGGTTAAGCAGCTTGAGACAGGGCAGTGTGAGCCAGTGGATTTTTGTAACTGTAGCCAATCATTGTATGGACTCATCTACTATATCACTGCTCTCCTTATACTTAAGATAGGACAAAGGTGATGTCATCAGCAGCACATTACATGAGCAGCCTCACTGTGCCTATAGGTTTTTAATACTGTAGTTTTATTTTATATAATAAATACAGTAAAATGTTTAAAGTTTCAGATCAATCTGAACCATGATGCACTGGGACAAATCTTTAGAAGCCAACTTCATGTTTTCTGTCAGAAATTAAGAGCTGCAGAGGAAATGAGATTTTAGCAAGGATCAGAAATTTCTGTTTCCTACAGTAAAAACTCAGCCATGTTTTCAGATGTTAGCGCCACACAATGAAGTAGCAACCAAGACAATGACCTATGTATTAGTAGACGGTGGTGGGCCAATGGTGGGCAGAGTAGGCAGCTGCCAAGGGGGCCATTAATGAGGTGGTGCAAAATATGAATTATAAAAAAAAAACACCTGGACTGAAAGATATATATAAATTCTGAAACTTTGGTCACCAAGATAGGCTTATATAATAGAACCAAATAAGATGGAGACAGTTGAAAATATTGGAGGACATAGCACAAGGGAAAAGCCTTGTTTTTCTTTATTTTATTGCTTTTTCAGCAGCCCAGTCCATGAAGACCGGGCAATCCAATTCCTCTAAATGAGGTAGCACAGTCTCCAGCTATTTATTACAAGCCTCCATTGATTATATTGTATTTTCATAACTTACTATGCCACATGAACAGCACAATTGTGCACGCTCAGTACATACAAACTGCTGAGAAAACATTGTGACGTCCTCTTCACCCGAGCGTTAAAATACCACTTTGTACACGATACGCCTTATAGCCCCCACATTCAACAGTGTATGAGTTCTGTAATCCACTGGGATTACAATTGCATTATTTCATTGTCTCTATTACAGTGTCTATGGATTGCCAGACCGTCCCCCATATGTCTGCCATCTCTTCCTACAGTAGGAAATATATCCCTAGAAATAAGCAGTATGCTCGGTCCTAGGTAGCTGCTCTTTTTCCATCACCTCGATTAAAGTATTATATAATGTAACCGCAGTATAGGGTCTATCTATACTCTATCCTTTCCTTATTTTCTATCTGTCTCTTTTTATTGTCTTCTGTATGTTTTAAAGCAAATTAATTCAGTTTAAGAAAAAATGTACATATAGGTCAACTAACAGCACTCTATTACTTATTAACCTGTTAGGTAACAGCTTTCACCAGATAAGAACGATACTTGCTTGTCTCAGCTATAGACCATTTCATATGTGGAAAATTCCATGTTCTTACAGGAATTTGCATGTCTGAAATAAAACTAAGACAAGGGGTTGGGTTGTATTTGCTCTGTCAGTGTGTATCTCTACATAGCCCCGCAGGAGGGTGAGATAGAACACTGGGTACAGATAACTGACGCATCGGATGAGGATTTGGTGGCTGTCCAACCTAATGAAATAAGCCTGTAAATAGACACAGTCCCGCCAGACACAGAGTAGTAAGCATTAGTAGTAATAAGTGACTGTCGCTTACAGAGCAAACAGGTGAATACAACTTTTATTTATATGCCTTAAAAATGCAACAAAGACTAAGTGCACCATGACAAACAATATATACAGACCCACTGCAGTCAGATATACAGATATCAACACTGCCTATGATCCCTTGGGGTGCGTGCACACTACGAAATCGCAATGGAAAACCTGTCACGGATTCTGCAGCTCGCACCCGCTCACGGACTCTGGCGGCCGTGCACGTCTCCGCCTGTGTCATAGACCTGTTCATTCTTTGGACGGAGGGCAGAATCCGCCTGTGTATAGAATGGAGTCTATGGCACAGGGGAAATGCATGAGTCCGAAAGCGGTTGCGAGCTCCAACGGGTTTTTCGTCGCGATTCCGTAGTGTGCCAGTACCCTTATTCTGTAAGTGTAGAAAATAGTGCTGAGCACACTTGCTGGGTTCTCTGAACCTGAACACTCAGCATTTGACTGTCGGTGGCTGGAAAAGTGGCCACCGGAAGTCAAGTGCTGAGCGTTCTTGTTCGGAGAACATTGCAGAACCCAAACAGTTCAGCAAGTCCGCTCAACACTAGTAGAAGGGGTTACTGAAAGATTTTCGGTGCAAAACTTTAACCAGGAGGGTGTGGGAGGGTGCCTAATTCTAGCCTAGTACTAGCCTTAAAAAAAAGGGGGGTGTGGGGAATAGCTCTGGTCGATCCTAGGTAGCAGTGCAGTAAGCAGGGACACAGACAGGATAACGTCCAATTTAAGTGTTTTTATTTCACACTTAGCGTCAAAACACAGAGCAAACCTTAACAAAGGCCCGTTACAGACCCAGGGTCGAGTCCAGCAGGGCCAGGACCTGGCGCCCTGCTACCGTCACCTGGCATAGGTGGCACTCATCGACAGAGCCTGGAATGGCAGCCGTATAAACCGGGGCTGCATAAAGGGACACCCTCCGTGCAGAGCTGCAGTCCATAGACTCAGTTACGTGGGGGCAATTGGCTGCAATATGGCCAGGCTCCTGGCAGAACCAACAGATAGGAGCCTCCCCCCTCCTCCTCCCCTGGGGTATCTCCCGAACATAGGGATTTGATCTGGCCCGGGAACTGGCAGATACCATGGGCCTTCGGGGCTTAGGGTTGGCCGGGGACTGAGAGGCCTTCTTTGTCAGTACCTCTCCACCATCCCCACCAGAGCATTATCAGTTGGGTCCCCATGCCCCACCCACTGCTGTATCTCCCCCGGCAAGGCCCTCAGAAAGCGGTCCAAGACAACCTTCTCCACCATCTGGGCCGGGGTTGATGTCTCTGGCTGAAGCCACTTGCGGACCAGGTGGATGAGGTGGTGCATCTGGGCCCTGGGTGGCAATGCCTCTTGGTACCTCCAGCTATGGACTCTTTGAGCCCGAAGGTGTAGATCAACTCCTAAGCGGGCTAAGATCTCTGCTTTCACTGTGGCATAATCCCGGGCTTCCTGCTCGCTTAGGTCAAAGTAGGCCTGCTGTGGCTCTGCGATGAGAAAAGGTGCCAACACCTCAGCCCAGTATTGCTGCGGCAGCCTTTCGCGGGTGGCCAATCTTTCGAAGCCCATCAGGAATGCCTCTACGTCATCCTCGGACGTCATCTTTGTCATGGCTTTCCGGACTTCCCTCCTGGCGTCATGTTCCGGCATTGCTGCACCCAGCTTTTGTTGTGCAGCCGCTAGTGCTGTCATCTGCTGTGCTAGCAGTCTGTTAGTTTCTTGCTGCTGTAAGTTGGACTGAACCAGCTGCTTAATCAGCTCCTCCATGGTTGTGGCTTTTTGCTTCAGCGCTGTTGAAAGCCAAGACATGCAACAAGTGTATGCTGAATACAAAAAACAGTCATGGGCATAGATTCTGAATCACTACAAAGTTTATTTATCACAATTATAATGATGACATGATAAAAAAATAATATAAAAATATCACTAAAAAGTATTTAAAAACAACCAGGTACAATACATATAAAATAGACAACAACATGGGTTAAATGGGTGGTCAATGTAAAAAATATGTCCCAATGGTATGTCCTCCCTTAAAGTAAACCTGCTATCCCAGCAATTTTATGGCTCAAGACACACCGGAGGTCATCATAAACCGTATCAACACTCACCCATTACTCCTATGAGAGTCACAGCTGTCCCTACGTACGTTTCACCACAACCGGGCTTCTTCAGGGAACTGTCCCCCTAAATCCCCCTCTCCCTTATATACATACCGGGCCTCATTATGGATTAACCCCGCTTCCGGGCTCGTCAACGCGCCAGGCCGGAAGTAAGGACCGCGTCACTTCCGGGTCAGCAGCTCACCCCACGCACGCACGGCCACGACGTATAACGTCACGGACATGGGCACTAGGAGTATTGAGGCCACCCGGAAGTGACCGCAGCGTCAACAACCGGCCGGGCGCGCAAACCCATCTGCGGTGGCTTCCCAATTTTAACTCAAAACTTACTGGAACAGCGGTGATCAAATCAACCGGGGTAATTGGACATATACTAATAATAAAGGCCATATTTATTCACATTCCCCTAACACACTCTACATAAATAATATCATAACATCAAATGTAAGTATACCAATTCATAGAATAAGTGATTTAATGATGAATACATTCATATCTATAAATATGTATAAAGTGACTGGTGCTAATTATAAGTGAATTATTACAAAATAATAAAAAAATACTACTTTTCCCTTCCATCTTCTTTTTTACTATATTTCTTTCTATTCTAAACTCTAGCATACAGTTTTCCTATCTATATTTAGGTTTCGGGTACCTCAAGAAGCTAAGAATATTGGACAGCGTTGCGATATCTTATGTTAATTGCTTAAGGGGATATTATTGGATATAAAATTTCTATTAATAAATAATATATATGAAATAATAGTATTTATACTGATATACTTTTCATAATTTTAAAAAAACAATTTTTTACACTTATTCACTTTACGCGTTTTTCGTACTTGCGGTTTTGATGCGTTTGTTTGCGCAGCACTAGTAACACTATTTGTATGTTTTATGGCACTAGTCATTTGTGTATAATATATAAATTGAGAGTATTTTTTGTGTAGTATTTTTTATTATTTTGTAATAATTCACTTATAATTAGCACCAGTCACTTTATACATATTTATAGATATGAATGTATTCATCATTAAATCACTTATTCTATGAATTGGTATACTTACATTTGATGTTATGATATTATTTATGTAGAGTGTGTTAGGGGAATGTGAATAAATATGGCCTTTATTATTAGTATATGTCCAATTACCCCGGTTGATTTGATCACCGCTGTTCCAGTAAGTTTTGAGTTAAAATTGGGAAGCCACCGCAGATGGGTGTGCGCGCCCGGCCGGTTGTTGACGCTGCGGTCACTTCCGGGTGGCCTCAATACTCCTAGTGCGCATGTCCGTGACGTTATATGTCACGGCCGTGCGTGCGTGGGATGAGCTGCTGACCCGGAAGTGACGCGGTCCTTCAGGCCCGGCGCGCCGACGAGGGTTAATCCATAATGAGGCCCGGTATTTATATAAGGGAGAGGGGGATTTAGGGGGCAGTTCCCTGAAGAAGCCCGGTTGTGTTGAAACGTACGTAGGGACAGCTGTGACCCTCATAGGAGTAATGGGTGAGTGTTGATACGGTTTATGATGACCTCCGGTGTGTCTTGAGCCATAAAATTGCTGGGATAGCAGGTTTACTTTAAGGGAGGACATACCATTGGGACATATTTTTTACATTGACCACCCATTTAACCCATGTTGTTGTCTATTTTATATGTATTGTACCCGGTTGTTTTTAAATACTTTTTAGTGATATTTTTATATTATTTTTTATCATGTCATCATTATAATTGTGATAAATAAACTTTGTAGTGATTCAGAATCTATGCCCATGGCTGTTTTTTGTATTCATCTTTATGGTGGGTTTTTCTGTTAATTAAGTAGAGTGACACCCATAGCTATAACTAATTAGTAAGCTATACTGTGATTAAGGGTGATTAAGTCCCTCTACCGTGAACCTTTTTGTATATAACAAGTGTATGCTTCACTGCACCATGCCCGCTCCGAGCCACCATATGTGGGGAATAGCTCTGGTCGATCCTAGGTAGCAGTGCAGTAAGCAGGGGCACAGACAGGATAACGTCCAATTTAAGTGTTTTTATTTCACACTTAGCGTCAAAACACAAAGCAAACCTTAACAAAGGCTTAAACACAAACAAACCCTGCTCGGCTGAGCACTTACTAGTACATAACCAATCCCTGACTATACGTGGGACCAGCTATCCAGCCCACGGGTACAAATAACAAAGTATGGTGTGGCCCATGCAATACCTTCAGTATTCCAGCAGACAGTTCTCCAGATATGGCCACACTCAGCACTGCAGTGAGCTTCTTTTTAAGGCCCTGATGACCCCCAGCTGTGGGCTATGGAAGCCCAGGACCGAAGCCCCGGTGGAGTGAGCGTCCCACTGCCAACCTCACTCACTCCAGAAAAAGCAGGTCCCAGTACGTATTTTAACAATCAGTCTATGTTAGCTATGGCCAACACAGACAACCAGGCTATCAATCCTGCTTTACCTGTGTCTGGGTTAACCCCTTGGTTACCAGAGACACACCCAGGGCTTACCAGACACAGTTTAACCACTTCAGTGGCAGATATCTGTGCTCCCAAACCATGCCTCTCTTACATTCCCTCCCCCTCAGTTTAGACCCACTGGGGCAAACTCCTGACATCAAACAATGGGTCCGGGACAAGGCATCCGCGTTGCCTTGCAGTCTCCCGGCTCGATGCTCCACTGAAAAACTAAAATTTTGCAGAGACAAGAACCACCTTGTGACTCTTGCATTTCTCTCTTTTGACCTACTTATCCAAGTGAGGGGTGAGTGGTCAGTTATCAGACGGAACCGTCGCCCCAACAAGTAATATCTTAGTGCCTCTAAGGCCCACTTTATCGCCAGACATTCCCTTTCTACGATGCTGTAATTTTTCTCGGCTGGTGTGAGTTTTCTGCTCAGGTAGGTAACGGGATGCTCCTCTCTGTTCACCTCCTGTGACAGAACAGCTCCCAGCCCTACCTCTGACGCATCTGTCTGCACACTTCTTGGGGTTTGCAGTGAGGCCAGCTGCCCTTAGAGAGTCCACTACGGCCTGTACTTTGGCCAAGTGACTCTCCCAGCCATAGCTGAAGATGATAATATCATCCAGATATGCTGATGCGTATCTCCTGTGAGGCTTCAGCACTATGTCCATTAGGCGTTGGAACGTCGCGGGAGCCCCGTGAAGTCCGAACGGTAACACGACATAGTGGAAAAAACCCTCAGGGGTGATGAAGGCTGTCTTTTCTTTAGCGCTCTCCGTCAGGGGTACTTGCCAGTATCCCTTGGTGAGATCGAGCGTAGTGAAATACCGAGTGCTTCCCAGTCTTTCAATAAGCTCGTCTACACGTGGCATGGGATAGGCGTCAAATTTGGAAACTTCGTTTAACTTTCTGAAATAGTTACAAAAACGAAGAGTCCCATCTGGTTTGGGAATCAGAACAATGGGACTGGCCCACTCACTTTTGGACTCTTCTATGACGCCTAACTGTAGCATGTTCCGTACCTCCTCTGCAATGGCCTGCCGACGTGCCTCAGGGACTCGGTATGGTCTTAGACGAATTGTTACCCCTGGCTCTGTGACAATGTCATGCTTGATTACAGACGTGTGCCCAGGTAATTCCGAAAACACGTCTGTATTCCTGGCTACAAATTCCCTAGCCTCTTGGCGTTGTCCTTTTGTGAGGGTTTCCGAAATTGTCACCTCTGCACCGGCCACCGTAGGCTTAACTGTAGCCTTAGGGGGTAGTACAGAAGGGAGATTAGCTGGAGACCTTTCTGTAAGCAGACTCTCCCTGTCCTTCCAAGCTTTCAGCAAATTGACATGGTACACCTGCTCGGGCTTCCTCCTACCAGGCTGACGTACCCTGTAGTTAACTTCCCCCACCTTCTCGATTATCTCATAGGGTCCTTGCCACTTGGCAAAAAATTTGCTTTCCGCGGTGGGAATTAGAACCAAAACCCGGTCGCCCAGGTTAAAGGTCCTTACTGTGGCGGACCTGTTGTAGACCCAGCTTTGGGCCCTTTGAGCAGCCTCCATGTGCTCCTTAACAATGGGCATAATAGCCGCCATCCTGTCCTGCATACCAGCAATGTGGTCTATAATACTTTTGTGGGGGGTGGGTTCCTGCTCCCAAGTCTCCTTTGCAATATCCAGCAGGCCTCTGGGATGTCTGCCATAGATCAACTCAAAGGGAGAAAACCCAGTAGAGGCCTGTGGTACCTCCCGAATGGAAAACATTAAATAGGGTAACATTACATCCCAGTCCCTCCCATCCTTGTCCACCACCTTTTTCAGCATACTCTTCAAGGTTTTATTAAACCTTTCAACTAGTCCGTCTGTCTGAGGATGGTATACAGATGTGCGTAGCTGTTTTATGTTGAAGAGTTTACACAGTTCCTTGGTGATTTTGGACATGAAAGGGGTACCCTGATCCGTAAGGATTTCCTTGGGTAGTCCCACTCGGCAAAACATGGCAAATAGCTCCTTGGCTATCAGCTTTGCCGATGTGTGCCGCAGTGAGATGGCCTCAGGATAACGGGTAGCATAGTCCATTACTACCAGTATATGCTGGTGCCCCCGAGCAGACCTAACCAATGGACCTATCAAGTCCATGGCGATCCTTTCAAATGGGACCTCGATGATGGGTAGAGGTACCGGCGGACTTCGAAAATGTCCCATGGGTGCATGCAATTGACATTCGGGGCACGACTCACAGTAACGTTTAACCTCACGGTATACCCCTGGCCAATAGAATCGCTGCAAGATACGATCCAGCGTTTTTGTGGTCCCTAGGTGTCCACCAAGCACATGTTTATGAGCCAACATGAGAACCGTTTGGCGATAAGGCTGCGGAACCAGTAATTGCTCACAGATCTCACCCCGCAACTTATCAACTCGGTATAGTAGGTCTTGGTCAACCATAAAGTGGGGAAATATTTGATCAGCATTGGCGTGCTGTGGCACCCCATTCACTACCACAACATTTTCCCTGGCCCGGACCAGTGTGGGGTCCTGGAGCTGTGCGGTGCCAAAGTTGTCACGGGATACCTCCAAATCCGACAACTGTGGCCCGGTCACAGACTCCTCAGACTCACCTGCCATTACCTCTAGGGGAAATACAGAATTCATTATTTTCTTCACAGGTCACCCCTACGGCAGGTACCCCAGAGTCTGGGTCATTGGGCTCAGGGTCTAGGTCTTGTCCTTTCTGTTTGGGGGGTACTCTAGGCGGTGGGCTCCCCGACCTTTGATTTCTCCGCCACAGAGTCCAGAACAAGGGGAAGTCCCGTCCCAAAATAAGGTCATGGGGCAAGTTCATGACAACCCCTACCTCATGTTGTCTCTCTCCACAGGAGGTCTGGATGGCAACAGTCACGGTGGGATAGACCTTTACATCTCCATGAATACACAGGACCCCTACTGTGTGGCCTGTTACAGACCCAGGGTCGATATGGGACCCATTAATTAGTGTCACCCAACTTCCAGAGTCCAGCAGGGCCAGGACCTGGCACCCTGCTACCGTCACCTGGCATAGGTGGCACTCATCGACAGAGCCTGGAATGGCAGCCGTATAAACCGGGGCTGCATAAAGGGACACCCTCCGTGCAGAGCTGCAGTCCAAAGGCTCAGTTACGTGGGGGCAATTGGCTGCAATATGGCCAGGCTCCTGGCAGGACCAACAGATGGGAGCCTCCCCCCCCCTCCTCCCCTGGGGTATCTCCCGAACATAGGGATTTGATCTGGCCCGGGAACTGGCAGATACCATGGGCCTTCGGGGCTTAGGGTTGGCCGGGGACTGAGAGGCCTTCTTTGTCAGAGCTTGGGTAGCCCAGTACCTCTCCACCATCCCCACCAGAGCATTAGCATCAGTTGGGTCCCCATGCCCCACCCACTGCTGTATCTCCCCCGGCAAGGCCCTCAGAAAGCGGTCCAAGACAACCTTCTCCACCATCTGGGCCGGGGTTGATGTCTCTGGCTGAAGCCACTATGCTTCACTGCACCATGCCCGCACCGAGCCACCATATGTGGGGAATAGCTCTGGTCGATCCTAGGTAGCAGTGCAGTAAGCAGGGACACAGACAGGATAACGTCCAATTTAAGTGTTTTTATTTCACACTTAGCGTCAAAACACAAAGCAAACCTTAACAAAGGCTTAAACACAAACAAACCCTGCTCGGCTGCACTTACTAGTACATAACCAATCCCTGACTATATGTGGGACCAGCTATCCAGCCCACGGGTACAAATAACAGAGTATGGTGTGGCCCATCCAATACCTTCAGTATTCCAGCAGACAGTTCTCCAGATATGGCCACACTCAGCACTGCAGTGAGCTTCTTTTTAAGGCCCTAATGACCCCCAGCTGTGGGCTATGGAAGCCCAGGACCGAAGCCCCGGTGGAGTGAGCGTCCCACTGCCAACCTCACTCACTCCAGAAAAAGCAGGTCCCAGTACGTATTTTAACAATCAGTCTATGTTAGCTATGGCCAACACAGACAACCAGGCTATCAATCCTGCTTTACCTGTGTCTGGGTTAACCCCTTGGTTACCAGAGACACACCCAGGGCTTACCAGACACAGTTTAACCACTTCAGTGGCAGATATCTGTGCTCCCAAACCATGCCTCTCTTACAAGGGGGCATAGCCTAACCCTTTTTTAAATGTCCATTTTGGACATCGCCCATGTTCACATTCATAAACAAATCCACCACATAATCCGCATGTTGTACATGCTGTTTCTCTTGCACTGCAAATGGTGAACTTTATAGCGCGTCTACAACAAATACCCATCCAAGTTAATGTCTATTTCTTTCAATATGCACAGTGTATCAGTCTATAACAGTGGCTGAAGCTTCCATCACAAAGAATTATACAAGAAATGGCTTTCTTCCCTTACATAGTTGCATCTGTATAAAAACCCATAGAGAAATCTGTTTCAAGACTGAACAACTAAAATAGCCGCTGAAGCCAAACAAACATAGCTGCTGCCTTATTTATAGCCATCTCATAGTACTGCAGGCGCAGCAAATATGGAAAAGATTAGAGGGAATCACCACGTCCTGTAACCATGGAGACTAACTATAAATAAACCCAGGAGAGGAAGGCCTATACGTGTGGAAATGATCACCAGTGTACTGACTCATCCAACCTCAACAGTCTGTATGACAACCCCATCATAACATAAAACGTATAGTGCAGATCAATAAAATAAGGGCACCGGAGACCGACCTCCATGGCATCACCTCAGTGAACGTGGGGACAACTGTTTTACTCAGAGATACAGATCCAATGAATCACACAGAATGAACTTTTTATCACCTGTTATCTACCATATATACTTTTTAGTGATGGCTTAGCAAATGTATATTCCACTTTATAAATATGACATACTTCCAGGGAGGGCCAAAGCGGGCGTAGCATAGCGGCAGCTTGTACATAAAGGCGTGGGCAGTAGGGGGTTATGCGTGCAAAGGTATTGTTTGGGCTGTGGGCTAGTTGCTAGATGCATGTGACTGGCATGTGATTAGTATCAGGAGATGGGGGGATACCAGGTTGGGCCAATTGGGCGTCAGGAGTAGAGATGATCGAACAGGGCCGAGGTTCAGGTTCGTACGAACCCGAACCATCGGCATTTGACTCCTGCTGCCTTCCTGTTCCGTGGGGAAGGTGGCGACAGCACGAGTACCGCCTGGAAAACAGGGATACAGTCTAGATTTTCCAGGCGGTACTCAGACTGTCGCCACCTACTCCACGGAACGGAAAGGCAGCAGTAGTCAAATGCCGATGGTTCAGGTTCGTACGAACCTGAACCTCGGCCCTGTTTGATCATCTCTAGTCAGGAGATATTAGGGAAGGTTTAAAGTGTGGGAGATATATAGGTAAGGGGGGGCTCACTCACTTGCTCCTTGTGCCCGGACCTGAAAGCGCCCACCCACCCTTTTTTAACCGTGTTTGGTCGGTGGATAGTTGTGCAAATCCTCCTGGCGGAGGGGTGGTCATGGATGGCACTGTGTGAGGAGGTGTTGGAGGTTAAATAAAAAAAGGTGGCAACCCCTCTTTTTTATATTGCAAGGAGGTTAGTAGCATGGTTGGGGGTGCTTACTGCTTAGGCAGAGTGATGCCAGGTTCCCTAAGAACCAGGGGAAGCAGTATTGGGCATATTTGCCAGCACCAGGTCGGCGCAGTGCGACTGGGGACCTATTTCATACTGCTGCTGGGCCGTCCATGACTTTCCTGATTATATGCTGGTTATGTTTGTTGAGAGTTATTAATAAAAGATGAATGTTATATTTTGACGTTATGTAATGTTTAATAAAGAGGCTGCTGTGACCGTTATTTTCCAATGTCAAGCAGGTGTCGTGTCCTTAATTTAGGTAAGCAGGGGAGGGGTAAGAAAGGGGGAGATGGTTATAGACACCACCGAAATCTGCCGTACCCCTAGTCATGACAACCTCATGGACATGGCTTCTATATGAGTTTTTTTGCTCAGTTTATGAAGATGGTGCATAATGAAGGCATTGACATAAATCTGTGGGGAACAATGTGAAACAACATACACCAACACTCCTGGTTTAAATTCACAGAAAATGTTAAAATATTCGATTAGGAAATCGGGCCTTTGTGCAGATTTTCCCCTTTGAGTTCAATGTGGAAGTCAAAATCTACAATCAAATACACAGGCGCATGTGCAAGTGCAAGGTAACGCACTTGTCCTCCCTCCCTTTTCACCTGTATCCCTGGACCTTGAATAAAGGAAGATTCATACTGAGCAGACGGGTGAGTGCCGCATTCCTTTTATTCTCTGCTGCCATTCAATCAAATCCACAAACAACACAAGTTGGTGTGTATTTTCCTATAGATTTTGGACAGAATAACTTCTGTGATTTCATCTTGTGTATCTGAGGAGGGCCCGATCAACGATGTAAACCGCCGCTCGTTTATTGGGCCTATTCCACGGCCCGATGATCGTTGAGCGTTACCGATGTCCTTGCAGCCCTTGCAGCATCATACATTACCTGTCCAGGCTTCTCCGCGCTGTCTTCATCCCCGGGTCCCACGCGCTCTATCTTCAGAATGGCCGGCGGTCCCGGCCTGTGATTGGCTGAGCGCTCCGTCAGCTGACCTGCCATTCTGAAGATAGAGAGCGCGGGACCAGGGGATGAAGACAGCGCGGAGGAGAAGCCTGGACAGGTAATGTATGCTGCTGCTGCTTGTCAAATCGTCGGTCGCCCGCCGCGCACCGCTATTCAACCGTAGCGATGCACGGTGGGGGAACAACGATTTTAGGCCTGGCCCTAAATGAACGATCAGCCGATGACACGATCATCGGCTGATCGTTCTCTCTATTTCACCGAGCGATAATTGGCCGAATCGGGCCAAATGGGGCCGATCCGGCCGATTATCGTTACTGTGGAATAGGGCCCTTATCCTAGCCAAGAAAATTGCAGTGCAGGCTGCACTAGATGTATGACATGTTCTCTTCTGGACTGGCTGTATATAGTAAAATATCAATAGTCATTTACGGTCACTGGAGTAAAATACACAGGATAAGAGAAACATATTGTCGTGTTTTTTCTGTCGGTTTTCTGGTGTACTTCTAACCCCTTTACAACACTGCACTAAGCTGCAATACCACACACATACTGAGGACAGGAGAGGCGCTGTTTATGGAAGAAAGCATCAGTTTTTTTCTGTCTATAAATCGGGATCTTGATTTATAGACAGAAACTCATCGTCCACACATCCGTTTTGAAAATGAAAATGAAAATGTGTGGCTGCCGATACGTTCTACAAAAAAGTAGGACCTGCATTTATATGGTTCGTTTTTGGAGGCTCCCATAGAAGTTGATGGGTCCACTTTTAAACAAACAACATATGAATGCACCATCCACGTGCTGTCCATATTTACTAATGCATTGCTTGGCCACCCAGACTCCTCTCAGCGGCCATTTATTACCCTTCCATCCATTTTTGTGGATCTGCAAAAACAGATGCAAAGCAGGTGCATCACTGATGCAAGGTGGTTGGTTCCTCCAAGATGTCACTGATCCTGATTTCTAAATTCCCAGAAGAAAAACTGATGTGTGGATGAGGCCTCAGGCCTCATTCACGCGATCTGTGCCGCAATGACGGGAGGAGCATCGCGCCATGGATCCCCTAATACTCCCCTACTCCCCCTGTACCGACCGGCTCACATGTTCACCAGCATGAGGGGAGTAAGTGAGTAGTTGTCTTCTGCCCTCCTGTGATCTCTGCTGCCAGGTGGAGGGGGGCTGCACATTGGGGGATCCGTGCCGCAATCCGCACTAGGACATGTCCTATTTTTTTGTAGTGCGGATCATGGTGGAGGTCGCGGCACAGATCGCGTGAATGGCTGCATTCATTTGAATGGTTCTTAAAATTCTATGAACGGGCGGCTGCCAGTAATCCATATGGGACACAACAAGACCACATTCTCTTTTATTACTACCAAGACACGGCCATTGTGGCCAAAGGTGCTGGATGTCTAAAATGCTAAAAAATAAAAAGTGTGTGAAATCAGGGTAAACTACTTCATGAGCATATTGTCCCGCGTCTCTGTTGCTTGTGAAGGGGATAGGAATCACTGAATGCATTCTCTGTAGTATACGTTTATTTACTATATACCCATCCTAATGTCATGTATACAATGATCAGCTTGTGTCTGATCGCTGACTCTAGACACCATTGTACATTGTGGGCAGGAAAGTAACATTTTCCACGCATTCCCTATTATCCCATGTATTACTAGCGTGACAGTGATGTCTGCAGACAAGTCCCTGCGTCCTGCACAAGTCACACGCTCCCGTCCTCTGCTTCACTTTAGGGCTTGTTTGTTCGTTTTACTGTGGGTGTGATCTCCCATTGCCCTGGTAACCAGGAAACAAACAGACAGATTATAGGACACAATCTGAGCGCTGATGGGCGGAGGAGTTACTGTGTAAAGTTTCACTATTTTCCTCGGTTGCACCACCCATATTCTGTGCTGACGTCAGTGTGGTCAGTGTGAACCACAGAGAGTGTCTGCCATAGTGATCCCGCACCACTACACAACACTGGGAGGGGAACACACACTCATCTATGGGCTGCAGGTGCTTGGGACCGTTTTATGTTCATTTTCACTGTTGTAGGGTTTTTTTTGTTTTTTTTTTACTATTAGGGTATAAAGAAAAGTAACAGACTATGAAAGAGAATGAATGGTACAAGCATTATGGGTTCCTAAATAGACGTATCTAATGAATGATATATATGAGTGTGTGTAGGGCTAGATATCCCATTAGAGCTGGCATAATCCCTGTGTATAAGGGTATTCTAGTCTAGTAGTATGTTTTATCCCTAACAAAGCCTTATGTTCCTCCAGAAGCACCAGCTGGATCCATATGGCAAAGACCCTGCACAAGGCTGCCCAAAAAAGTAAAGATGCCCCATGTTATAGAGAATCATTAATATCATGGTCACCTGCATGGACTCGCTGACAGTCGTAGTACTGACGTCTGAGCCAACAATGTCCTGGCCAATGAAGCTCATCTCCATTAGTCAGAGCTGCATGCTTTCCGTCCTATAGATGTCACTATGATATTTATTATAGACCATTGTTTGTGGCTGATGTAACTGTATCTAAACAATGGAATTCTGTATAACATAGATCCCAAATGTCGGGTTACTGCATTTCGCTTGGTCCATACACACCACCTACATTTAGTAATACACACATGCCGAGTACACATGAGGCCTTAACCTGATGTTGGACACTATAATGTATTAAAGTTAGGCCTTGTTTTGGCTATCGAGGCAAGATGAATGTGCCGCGTAACACTTTAGAATGAACCAAGATTAGGAAATGTATTCTATTCAAGGACTTTCTACAGCTGGCCATACACATAAGATAGACTTCAGGTGAACACTAGAGATGACAGGCTCTAGGGCATGGTCGAGTGTGACCGTTCAGCATTTGGCTACTGGTATTCAAATGCCAAACAATTGGACTCAAACATACTTGAGTCGTGCTAATCTCTAGGGAACACTCAGTCAGTGACACCTATCTCTCCCAAGCCTCAATATGCACGCTCAGGTGAGGCACCTGTATTACACCCGTTACTTGCCTGCTTGCCGCTTATCCCCAATGTCAGCATTTAAGGGGGCTGCAATGCAGATTAGATGATCACCTGGTCCCACTGAAGTTGTAATCTAATGTGTCCCCCCCCCCTTTGTCTTGCTAGATCCTACAGATGAAACTGACTATTATCTCAAATAGAGAAATAAAATTGCAATAAAACAAGATTAATATCTGTAAGAATGAAACCTTCTCGTAGGTATATATCAAAAGGTTTTATTGCAGGATCCATTGAGGTTATTTACAAGTCTTTTACAATAACATCAAACAGCAAAAAAGTACAGAATCCATTGAGCCATATAAGGTTATTGTCTGAAAATTTAGTCCTGAAGTCATTAATATTGCAGTATTAAAAAAAAGTCCGTCGTCTTACTTTTCCCAGTTTTTAAAGTGTCGTGTGAACTTTACAGGAGGCTCTTTGTCAGCCAATGTGCTTTAGCATGAAGACAAATGGAAATGAAGAAGAAAGTAAGAGAAATACAATCTATACTAGACATGTATAAAAAGAAACAAAAAAAGATAGAATGAAACAAAGATTAACAGTGTCCATGTTACATGTAGCATTATCCAAGCCTTCAAGGAGACTTTATAGCAACCGCTTAGCCAACATTGAACACTATCTGTGTAAACCCATGCTTATAGCCCTGTTACATGTAGAGATCACAGAAACCTCCACTAGGGGCTAGTATGTGCCATCTAACATCAGATATCCATTTCAAAGTGTTTAGGTGCATCTCAAGCTCGGCTTTATTCTCCAACCGTATGGAGCAAATTATCCTACGCCAGTCTCTACATTCTGGAGGTCACCAATCTCTGTTTTCCATCTCGAAGCAGTTTATGGACAAATCGAAACAGAGATGGTCCCTCTGACCAACTTTGTACTCCATGGTTAGAGAACTCTCAGAAGCGGTCTGTGGACGTCTTCAGCAGCTTCTGCTATTATCTCGGCTTTGCGTTATAAGCCTGACACCAAGAAAGGCAGGTTCCAAAGCGGACAAGCTCTGTCTTACTGGCACTCTTCTTAAAGAGTCCACGAATGGCTTCTCTCACTCTTCTTTTGAAGAAAAGACATGTGAGGAAGCCTGTTCTAGCCCTGGTACATCTCATGGTGCCAGTATAGGCTAGTCAACGACCCTCCAGGCCAAGGTGACACTTTAAAGAGGGGGGGAAAAAAATTACATTTTTTTCTCATTATCGAGGAGACGATTAGGTAAAGTTCAGTGGCTCTGTCCACTCCAAAGACAGAGCCACTTAAACTGCAGATCCGGCTGAGCGGGGTTGGGTTGCATGTAGAAAATCTAGGCTTGAGATCTCCCTTGTCTCATCTGAAGGTAGCCTAGATTGAAACTTTTTCATCTGCTCTGGGCTGGCCAGATTCTTTAGTAGACAATTCTCCTTTTCAAGCTGAGAATTTTTCTCCACAAGTTCTTTGATCTGCTCCTTGAGCACTTCCACCTCTTCCCGTACTGCGTACATGAGATGGTTCTTTACCAAATCCTGCAGGACAAAGCAAAAAAAAAAAACTTTAATGGAGATGCCCAATGCTATGAATTCACACATATTAGCACTTTAGAGTATAGAAGGGTATAGAAGGAAACATAACTGCTGCTCACTATGGGCAGGTCTGAACGTAGCATAGCATGCTGCGTAATTAACCCTTTCACTGTCACAAAGACCTGCAAAATAATAAAAGAGAAGGCCAACTAATCCTTATGGGGGTGTCCTTTGTTCTCATGGGAAATAAGCATTTACCCAAGGTGTCTGGCAGAGGCTTATTCTCCTCTCCTCTTTGAGAACAAAACACATTATTTTTTATTTATTAGGTAATTGTAGTGTAATAACCCTAAGCAGGTTGCAGCACCTCAAGCAGTACGCCAGCCATGTTGGACTGAGAGAGGAGAAGGCTCTATTGTTGGAACGTCTGCAGTTTCCTTCCTGAGAATGGGATTCCCATATCCCCAGCCTGCCACAGTCTGCAGCTTACACTGCAGTCCTACTCTGTCCAATAAGATCCCACAACCTCAGCAACCTGAGAAATCTGCTCAGCAACAAGCAGCAATACATATTCACATGGAACGTGGAGATGCCATTTACCATCCCCCAACACCTTCACGCTAGACTGATGCAACTGAGGTGCAAATGCTTTTGCACTAACTATTCACGACCATCATGTGGAATCTATATGGGGACCTTTACTTATCATAATAAAATAATCAATAAGAGCACAGTGCATAATAAAATGCTTATGTAAATGCTTTATATATAAATGCAATACGCACCATGGCTTGCTCAATCTTGTTATCGATCGCAACAACACTTGCACCTGAAGCGCTGTAAATAGAAAAAGACGTGTATATTAGTGTCAATGAATATATATATATGCACATATGGTATTATATTTACTATACAGTATCCTATGGTTCACCTCTTATGTAATAACGATACTAAAGCATGAGACTATGCAGCGTGTGTATGTACCCCCAGGGGTTAAACTGACAGCACAGACAAAGCAATAGTCTCTTGCAAGACTGACAAACAAGGAGGCGGAAACTCAGCTATTCCAGTCCAAACCAGGATAATCCTGCTGTAACCGACCAGCCGTCACTGCAACAAAGCTCAGGCATGTCTGCTGTGCTACAGAATATCGTGATGGGATGCCATTCACTATAATTATGGGAGGGTGTAATCGTATGATAGAGAAATGTAAGACTACATGTAATATCCCCAGGCACGCGCTAAATATAATATATAGAGAGTTCCCTATAACATATATATATATATATATATATATACACACACACACACAAATGCGGATTATATATATACTATTACTAGAATACAGATTTGCTATTAACAAAATTTATGTAATTTATAAAAAAAAATTTTTTAGAAAATCAAATATTACAAAAACAGTTCTAATTATTTGTGCATTGCAATGCTGGGGTAATTGAGATCCTAGACATGTTGCGTGCTAAAAAGCCATGAAATGAACGCTTATGTACTAAATATACGATCTCCCTTACGTGCATGCCTAAGAAGCAGAAACACAGCGGGCGGCAATCTATAGCTACACCTGCTGCAGTACGGTTCTGCTGAGGCTCGAAAAAAATTATAAAATAAAAAAAAGTCGTAAAAGGAAATATTCCGAAATAATTCGATATTTACCTGTTATCCAGTTTTACGGATACAACATCTGCCCCCAGAAGGGAGGAGAAGAAGGAGATGGAGAAATTGTGCAGCTCGTACACGGCCACCTCCATGGGGTATTTACACACTCCCGTGCTCATGTTTGCAGAATAATAGGACACTTTAGATTTCCACAAGAGAAGAAGCACTTGTAAGCAGGCTATACTGTATGAACCCAGATCAGGACTCCTGTGCTGATGCAACAAGCTCAGACTGAATGCTATTTCAGTGCTGCGCCTCCTTATATAGCAATGGGTGGTGACATCATATGGTGTCACCTCTGCTATGCAAAGTAGCTGACAGGGTAACCTCCCCCCCCCTCCAAACCACAGAGCTAATAAACAGCTTCAGTTCACTGCAATATATTGACATACATTTGCACAATGAGGCTCAGTATTTTTCCTCTGAACATCGATTTGTTTTTGAGGATCTGTCCATGAGATCTGAGCAGTTGTGCAAAAACATATTAAATGTCCGGCACATGATAAACCCTCCAATTCCCTCGCAGGGAACCCCCTGTGGCTTATTAGATTCTGCTATTCTGCACAACACTGGTAGCGGCTATAGATATCCCAGCATGTGCAATAGGCATCTATAGGATGAATTCTAGACTATACAGCATTCTTATTGTAACTGCAAAATTATGCATAAAGCAAATGAGAATATAAGTTAATTTACAGCAATGGACGCTCGGTTATTGGATAAGTGTTTAGGTAACGGTCATATTCGCTCCATTGGTCTCAGTAAATGCGTCTGTAGCTATAACACCGTGCCAGTTCCTCTCTATTATCACCAGTATTAACACTATGCCCGTTCCTCTCTATTATCAATAGTATTAACGCTATGTACCAAAATAACGTATATATATATATATATATATATATATATATACATATGTTGCGGGTATGGCCATGGTTCACTTTTTCTGCACAACCACACTTTACGCATAAATAAGAAAACCATAATGAGCACTATATATGTAATAAGTAATATATGTGTATGGGTCAGATACCGATACAGCATATATATTGGGACATGTACTGGCGTTTCTAGTACTATACCCTGCACCGTGTCAAAAAATCATAGGGGCACCAGTTTTCTTTGCACATATGAGGAGCACTAGCACCCGTACTGTATGCACCGCCATATACATACATGTGCCATCGGCATCCTTATGCAATGTGTTTTTCAGTACTGGAAAGTGTCATCTGCTACGATTATTAACATAGTTTAAGAAGATTTTCCATCTTCCATTCAACCTCTGAGATTCTCACTACCCTTGAGAATTAAGGGGATGCAATGACGGTTTAGCACTGCATGTTTTCCCTGCAGAGCAGCGCTCCCCCGATGTGCAGCCGTCTCTATCCGTAGTTCACCAAAAATTCTTTTCTTTAAGATCAACTGTTGTCAGAAAGTGCCAGAGATTTGTTATGTACTTCTATTACAAAATCTCAAGCCTACCAGTACTTATCAGCTGCTGTCTGTCCTGCAGGAATTGGGGTATTCTTTTCAGTCTGACACAATGCTCTCTGCTGCCACCTCTGTTCATGTCAGGAACTGTCCGGAGCAGTAGCAATCCCTATAGAAAACTTCTGCTTTCCAGACTGGAAAGAATACACCAATTCATGCAGGACATACAGCAGCTGATAAGTACTGGAAGACTGGAGATTTTTTTAATAGAAGTAAATTACAAATCTCCGGCACCAGTTGATTTGTAAGGCGGGAAATGCAGCTGATACGGTATCCCCTTCATTCTTGGACCAATGGGGTTCAAATGTAGGACCCCCAACGATCATAGAGGGATGTTATATTATAGCAATAGAAAGGAAAGCCCATCTAAAAGCAACATAAGCTGGCCATTAGTATGCCATATCAGAGACCTCATATAAACTATGGCAGGCTCAGGTGTGAACAGGGTTAGTTGTCCACCCAGCTATTCTGTATAAGAATGAAGCAAGAAGCTGCAGGTATCTGTGAAAACACCTTATGTCATACCTGCACAGCAGATCTGGGCTGTAGGTGTAGGTGTGCACTGTACTAACAGGTAGCTTACATAACTGACTACAATAGAAAACAATGCAATGTATCTGAGCTTTAAGCGGCAGGAATATATATATATATATATATATATATATATATATATATATATTTATATTCCTTCTTTCTGGAGTACAAGTTCTATGTTGTTCTGCAAGACAAGAGTTGTTGGCTCTATACACAGGAGTATGCACAGGATAGATAATGTGTGAAAATGCTGACGTTGCGTATTCTAGTGTAGGACACAGTTCCAGATGTTCTGGTATAAGACGGTATAGACTGGTCATGATATTTCATCTCACAGCACATATTTCAGTGTCCTCGCGCAGACACGTTTACTAGAGGTACAAGCTCCCCCCTCCCCCAGCAGCCCTGAGACTTCAGTTCCTGGACATCTGCATTCTCTCTGCACAGTATGGCTCAATGGCTCCCTCTGCTGGTGCGCCCCTGTCATTACCACTACAGTATCAGCTCCAAAGTCTTGTTTACACTGTAGAAGAAAAGAACACAATGTTCCCCTTAGATATGGTATAGCCAAAACAATCCACAGCTAAACCTCATTGTAGCTTTCCACCAGAATCAGATACGGTTTTGTGTTCACGCCAGTTCTCTTACAGAGGTGTGGTCACCCCCGATACGACCTCTTTTTTAAAGATCAGACTTTATGTAACTCATCCAAGGATTAGGCAAGATTATTTTTGCATTGTAGGCAGTTTTGTCAATTGATAATATTAGCACATAGAAAATTTTCCATCAGTACCGTATATTTGCACTGCAGAAGGAACAGAACAGTATGTTCATATTGGAATTACTATAAGAAGGGCGAGCCCGGTGTATGTACCATGAGGAGATTAAATGTCCCTGAAAAAGTTATAAAGTTGTCCTGGGATTGTGGCCATCCGATGGTAATGACATAAAGGTAACAACTACTGGAAATAAACAACCTAAAAAACATCACAGTCATGTGCTAAGGCTTCTTAATGGGGTCAAATGCTGACTTTAGGGATAGCTAATATACCTCTAGGTGGCGTCAGAGAGCTGCTTTACCCTGACGCAGACATATGCTAGAAGATTCTATCATTGGGGGTATATGAGCACACTTGAAAGTATTACTATATTATGCTGGTTTGACATCTACATTGTTTCTTCTGTTACATTGTTCTGTTGCTGCATGACAGCCCCTACAGACCACAGGTGACAAACTTGTGGCCCTCCAGCTGTTGCAAAACTACAATTACCATCACACCTGGACAGCTAAAGCTTTGGCTGTCCAGGCATAATGGGAATTGTAGTTTTGCAACAGCTGGAAGGCCACGTTTGACACCCTTGTTATAGACTTTTTAATACAAGTAAATTTTAAGTTGATTTAAAAAGAATTTTTTGTGAACTACCCCTTTAAATAGGATTCCAGTATGATGTCTAACAATGCATTGGACAAAATAGATATGTACAGAACAGAGCCTCCACCGCAGGTGTGAACCCAGCCCTATACCTACGGCATCAATAGTTACAGTAATAGCCCCTTGTCCTAGTAATCAGTGCAGCCCTTGGCCTCTGGACCGGAGTATCAGTGTTTTGTGTAAAGTATATTGTCCCAGCTCATAATTCAGGAATTATGCTGCAACACTGTTAATAACATACAGGCCGGTATTATTATGTGTGTGGATGTATGTGTAAGAGTATGTGTGTGTGTGTGTGTGTGTGTGTATGTTTGCATGTGTGAGAGTCTATGGATGTATGTGTGTGTATGTATGTGCATGTGTGAGAGTGTGTGGATGTATGTGTGTGTGTGTGTGTGTGTGTGTGTGTGTGTGTGTGGATGTATATGTGAGAGTGTGTGGATGTATATGTGTGTGTATGTGTATGTGTGTGGATGTATATGTGAGAGTGTGTGGATGTACATGTGTGTGGATGTATATGTGAGAGTGTGTGGATGTACATGTGTGTGTGGATGAATGTGCGTGTATGTGGATGTATGTGTGCATGTGTGTGGATGTGTGTGCATGGATGTATGTGCGTGTATGTATGTGAGTGTGTGGATGTATATGTGTTTGTGTGGATGTATGTGTGTGGATGTGTGTGCATGGATGTATGTGCGTGTATGTATGTGCGTGTGTGTGCATGTATAAATTAACCTTCATCTGAATGCTACTATTTGATATATTGTAAATGTAACATAAATATTTGTCCTGCGCCTGCATCTGACAGCTGTGTATGTACTTGTCTGCCACCTAGTGGTAGACAGGAGTGATGCAGTAATCTCTCTGCTAGGCTTACATTATATTTAGGTGCACATTAATTCAGCAATTATTCATTGACCTGATTTCATTGTGAAACACTTCGTATGACAGAGAGAACACAAGTGATCTAATGCTGCAATACTAATTATGTTATTATGCTATGCTAGACTAATGGCTTATGGGCAACAACAATACAACGACTGTATAATGCCGTGATCCCTAACCTGTGGCACTTCAGTTCTTGCAAGACTACAACCCCCAGCATTCCCATTTTGTAATAATATTATAGAATAAGGGGTATATGTATCATTCTTTTTTCCTTTTTTTTTGGAGTTTGCAGTATTTTTGCACCGGCTGCACCTTTTTTTCAAATTTTTGCCTTGGAGGGGGCATGGTTTTATGTTAGCTACTTTTTTACCCAGATTTATTATGAGCATTTTTTTTATTTTGCGCAAAAAAAAATATATAGCGCAGCAGTATTCCATCTAGTCCCTAGTTTGTTAGCCTTTTCTAGCCCCAAAAAAAGTGCAAAAATTCTGCAATATTTATCAAGGCCTGTGCTCCTATTGATAATATTTGCGCGTGGAACAAATATCTTTGCACAGCATGTGAAAAGTGCGCTAGCAGAAAACAGTTGCAATAATGATACATACTCCCTAACTCTATTATACATATCTAACCGTGCCTTGTGTGCCTGCTGTAAACTGGGGTAAAGTCTACCAAAATATGTCTACGGATAACACTTCAGTTCATGATGATGAATTTTTTACTTAGCATTTGTTCGTAGACCTATATATGTATTTGCTACTGTGCTGATGACCTAAGAGCAGGTAATACAAGGTGGTGCGCGGCCGGGCCGGGACACAGGCGTGCACAGGAATGAGTGCCAAGCAATTATATAATAACAGGCGTGTATTAGAAATCAGGTCATGCACTAACATGTAATTGGAGCAGCTCGTGAGCAAAGCCGGCAGAATGTTAATCTGCAGACAGAGAAATACCGGTAATGCTCATAATATCAATACCGCCATGTTGTCTGCTGACAGTGCACCATAAAGGTTTAGTTCCAGTTATTAGACAATCTGCCCTATACACAGGCTGGGCCAGAAGATGTGCAGTGACATTAGCCAGGGTCTGCCTCAGGTGATAGACACACAGTTGGCCTCTAACTAACCCCATCTTTCTTTATTCACCCAGTATACTCTAGAGCAGGGATGGGGAACTTTCGGCCCTCCAGCTGTTGCAAAACTACATTTACCATCATGCATGGACAGCTGTCGGCTGTCCAGGCATGATGGTAAATGTAGTTTTGCAACAGCTGAAGGGCCGAAGGTTCCCAATCCCTGCTCTAGATCAATCATGGCACCAATAGCAATATTATCATGGTATTTGACTACGTACCATGTTGCAGTATGATTTCCCCCATATGCAATCGCGATACATTACCCGTCTACCGAAGTGTGGAGGGTAAAGTGTTGGGGGAGGGAGAGAGAATAGCTAACAACCCCTTTAAAATCTCTTTATTGTAATTGTTTTTAAGCTGTATGTTTAAGCTGTTTTTTATTCTATGGCTTCCAGATGGGAAGGAGAAGGCATGATATAGTGGGAAGGGGGAAACAGGAGGAAAGTGTAAATGTCTGCATGTAGTCCGCACTGAGCAGTAAACATCTAGAGGTCACTAGCGTGTGAGGAGTCAAGAATAAAAACAGGTTATCTCTCATCACGCTGTCCCGCTCTGTGAGCGCAGATTATAAATAGCATTCGGCAGCAGGAAGGAGACCTATTAATGTTGTTGTTACTGTGCCTGTAGTCCAGGAATTCCCTGATGCATACATAGAAAGATACATACACCCACGCTACTCCTATATGCTTCATCTGCCCAAGACACGCAGACTGGTTAAAGGGATTATCCAGGATTAGAAAAAGCACAGCTTTCTTGCAAAAACTGAACCACCCCGTCCTCAGGTTGTGTGTGGAATTACAATTCAGCTCCATTCACTTTTAGGGTCCTATTACACGGAGCGATTTTTAACGATTAACGACTAACGATAAATGATAGCAAACGAGATTGTTAACCGTTACCTTGAAATTGTTCACCATATTACACAGAATGATGGTCGTTAGTTGCGATCGTTACTATGACCGTTACTATGATCGTTTATTCCTTCTGATCCCAGCAAAACAATGAACAATGTGCAATTACACTGAACGATTAGTGAAAAAATGAACTTGACCAAACGAACGTGGAATTACAGCAAACGATTAACGATAATTTTAGCTTCAGATCTAAATCAACGATCAACGACATACGAACGATTTTTCCAACATTGCCTGCAATTCCACAGAACGATTATCGTTTAAATCTGAACAATATAACAATTTTTTGCACGATAATCGGCCCATGTAATAAGGCTCTTAGGCTAGGTTCACACTATGTAGTGTACAAGGGCCATAATTAACGAAATAACAAACATTAATTTTTAAATAACGGTTGTTATTTGCACAATGACATCCGTTGTTATGCATCATTTTTACATAGTGTGAACCTAGCCTAATAGACAGGGATGGTACTGTTTTTGGAAGAAAGTGGCCATGTTTTTCGAAACCTGGACAACCCCTAAGTTCCATATTGAGTTGTGGATCCTTTTGTTGTGACCTTAAATGCTCAAGCCTTTCTTGTTCTGCGATGGTTCAGGCCTTCCACTTGTTACATAATGACAGGAAACAGGAGGTTGTGTGAAGCGCTCTCTGCCTTCGTTCCTGTGGTGTATTCCTGTGCGTACAGTATTAATCTCATAAATCAGCTGAAGTGCCCAGATCAGGCTCCCGGGTTTTGATAATGAGCTTTTCCCATCGTAGACTTGAAAGGAGAGCTTCCCTTTCATTGAGATTTCCTGCACGGCATTTCCAATTCTATCGCAGGCTCCTAAGCGACAGATTGCAAATGGAAAGTATGTCAGCATGAGCTGTAACTATCAGAGCCGCGCTCTGTAGTGATCTGATGGGATTCTGAAGGTCATTCAGCAAATTACATCTGTTGGGGTCCAGCAGGTGAAAGGGCGCCCCTCCCCCCCACCACCACCACCACCAATGCTGGTAACAAACAACTCCAGTGTTACTATTATGCAAGTGATATCCATGCATGTTGCAGATACCTCTCTAGTGATACATTATTGGTGCTATAAAAGTCTAGTCGTAAAAAGAGAATCGGTCGTAGGAAAGGGGGAAAGGGGTGATCAACCACCAGGAGACGCCAGATGTGTGATTTGGAGATAGGAGTAGAGCATAGTGCGAGATGTAGTCTTCTTTCCTAAAAAACAAGGTCCGTGAAGAGGTTAAGGAGTATAGTGGATCTTTTGTTGTATCTTTGGTAAGGATTCCCTTGGAGAACCAGTGTTTACTACTCAGCCTATTCAAGTACAAATACTTAATGTGTCTTCACTAGCACCCTGTCCTCAAAAGTTGCTTTAAGGGTTTGTCAGAGGAAGATTTTTAGATAGATATATAGTTAATGGTGCTATAAAATATATAAGTGATACTCACTTCTCCCAATCTCCTGCCGCAATGGTTTCCAGTCCTTGCTTGCCACCAATTTTCCTTGTTCTTGTGGTACATTATCTCTAGAAGGACTCCCCCCTTCAGCCAATCACTGGCTGCAATGGTGTTTACACCATGTAAGACACTGGCCGTCCTGTGTCCCAGAACGTCCGGTGTCAGAGAAGATCATCCCGGCCGGTACTGCAGTACTGGCCGGATGATCTTCATTTCTGTTGAATTGTGTCACGGCCACGGCGGCGTCCCGTGCTCCGGACCGCCGCCGCGACCTCTCCATGCAGCTGCCGGGGTCCATGTACAGGGACCCGGCGCTGCTACTAGTTCGGCCCCGGGGGGCGCCTTACCTCGCCCCGCTCCTGTCACCCGCTGTGCCGGCCGGCCCCGCCTCCTAGGGCGCGCGCGCGCCGGCTGTCTCAGGTTTAAAGGCCCAGTCCGCCCCTTATTGGAAGGTGCACTAATCACTTCCTATAAATTCCAGCCCTGCCCCACTACAGGTGTTGGAGCCTCTACATGCTTCCCATAGCGTTTGGCCCAGCTCCCTGTTGTTCCTGATTCCTGTCCGCTACCTGGTCCCTAGTCCTTGTTCCTGATTCCTGTCCGCTACCTGGTCCCTAGTCCTTGTTCCTGGTTCCTGCTTCTCTGTTACACTATTGCTCCTGTGTTCAGCCTGTCACCTGCGGTTACGCCTACAGACCTCTGCCAGCACCATCTCCTGCCTACTGCTCCTGCCACGCCTCGCCTGCCGTCACTAGCAACCAAGCCAGGGGTAGCGACCTGGGGGTCGCCTGCCGCAGCAAGTCCATCCCGCCTTGCGGCGGGCTCTGGTGAAAACCAGCGGCCCCTTAGACTCCGCTCCCTGGTGCGGTTTTGTGCCATCGCTAGTGTCGGTCCAGTGGATCCACTACTCCAGGCGTTACAGTAGGCTCCAACCAGTGTGCACCCGCATCCCGATTTGCCAATGAACACCATTGAATATTGGAGCGCCGTACTCTCCATTGTGTGACCTGTCAGGGATGTGCGGCCGCTACTCAATGAATAGCGGCGGTACGTAAGTATTGTATTAATCTCGGATGTTGTTGCAAATCGGCAGCAACAGCTGTGATTAATATCAAACTTATGTTGGGTGAACATAGCCTAAAACCACACAGAAAATGTGGCCCTACTTAAGTGTGTATTACTATGACTAATGCTGGTGATAAGTGATCATCTCCAGCCCTCTATGCCAATGGGCTATACACTCATATCTAGCACATCTCGAAGGACGTGCATACGCAGAACATTCCTCTTAAAGCTAGTAGAGGAAACAGTTCAAGGAGAAAGATCATTTTTTATTAAAGATGATGTTTAACTCCCTGTTTGACCAAACAGGAGAAACACCACTATCCACACATCCAGTTCTCAGTTTATCAGGGTCGTTTTGCAGTTAAAGACACACGTTTATTCAGCAACGTCGATGATGCGAACTATCTTGTTACCATCTACAATCAGTTTGGTGATTCAGTCATTTAGAAACAACATAGTAAATATTTATGTCCCATAGAGCAAATATTTTTGCCCCTATTTTTTTTTTTTATTAGAAAAGTGACGGAAACATTACCAGGTGTCAGCTGACAGGTAGAAGCATGCACTGTATTTTTGCCGCAGGTGTGAACCACTATGTGACATATGGTGCTAGCTGTGATTCTCTACAGACTACTGTGTAAGAGGGTGAACTGTACATGAACCTTTTCAGTGCAGGTGGTCTGGACAGCGAGTGGTGATTGCTGCTCCTGGCTACAGGAATGATGGCCTTCTAACCTGTAAGGCACAGGATGAGGTGCAAGACAGGTGATCATACCGATGTGCTGCACCACTACATTGAGAGGGAGGAGCGGCTGAGAGGAGAGCAAGGGAAGGAGAGTTGGTGACAAGCAGGCATAGTACTTATAATTTATGAGTTGTTTCAGACAAAGGGTTGTTCACTTCTGCAAAGAAAAGTAGGCCTGGGGCTGGCTCACTTGTGCTTTTGCAGTAGATGTAGAGGGGCTAAAGACCATGAGAGCAGTGAAGGACTAGACATCACGGGCAAGGAAGGTGTGCTAAGAGAGTAACCACTAATAATTGTGGGCAATGAGCATCTGACTATGTCCTGACTGTATGGCCTGCCTGGAAGTGGTAAACCCTAGACAGGTCTGCTGGGTCTGTTAATATAAAGTAAGCCTGGTGGGGGAAACCTGTAAGGAGTAAGTGCTCAAACCTAAGGAAACCTGTAAGGAGTAAGTAGGGGTGTGCTCAAACCTAAGGAAAGCTGTAAAGGAAGATCCCTCTTTTTGTTGGCCACTAGTTAAAGGAGTCCAGTGAAAATTCCAGTGAAAATTTTTAATAAAATATTGTATTGCCCCCTATGGTTATACAAATCACCAATTTACACTTATTATGGAAATGCTTATAAAGTGCTTTTTTCCCTGCACTTACTACTGCATCAAGGCTTCACTTCCTGGATAACATGGTGATGTCACTTCCTGGATAACATGGTGATGTCACAACTCAAATCTCAGAGCTGTGCGGGCTGTGGCTGCTGGAGAGGATGATGGCAGAGGGAAGCTCAGTGTCCCTCCAGTGCCCTGTGTCCCCCTGTGTCCCCCTGCCATTATCCTCTCCAGCAGCCACAGCCCGCACAGCTCTGGGAGTCGGGTCGTGACATCACCATTTTATCCAGCAAGTGAAGCCTTGATGTAATAGTAAGTGCAGGGAAAAAGAACTTTTGGTGCAGCGAGCCGGGGTAACGGGAAGAGAGTGAGGGGAGTGAGGAGAGGATGATGGTGATGGTAGTCTCTCCTGAGTGTGGCGCTGAGCTCCTCTGTGAGGGGATGCACTGAGGGCTGCAGGGGGAGAGTGTGCTATACCTGCAGGATGGCTGGAACTTTGTCACGGTCACAGGTGGGCACGAGGGCTTCTGCAGGTACAGGGGGACTCTGGCGCTTCCCTGGTATCTCTCTCTCTTCTGTGGCTGCTGCAGCGGTTTCTGTAGGGGGGCTGCACCCGTGTGTAAGGTGGTCGGTGGTGTGGACCTGTAGTTCCCCCGGGGCCAACCCCAAATACTGCTGTCCGGTAATATGGCCCTTGATGGTGGTGTGGTGCAGGTGGACCAGACAACAGGGAGACAAGGAGGGAGGCAGTGTAACAACAACTCCTTTACTGTAAGACTTGCAGGTGTTATACAGTCCTTTAGCATACAGTGGTGAATACTGGCGGCTTTGACTGAGCTACTGTGCTTGTGAGAGCCTGGTGGTGTGAAGAGAGACGACCTGCCTTAGGTCCTGGTCTGCCAGTACGTGTGGGACGCTGGTGAGCACTGTGATCCTGTGGACTTCTCCCAATGGCGCTTGAGTCTGCTTCTCCCCTCCCTGTCTGCCAGGGAGCTTCCTGCAAAATTACTGGGCCGGGCCTTAGGCCACAACTTTCGGGTCCCAGAGGATCCAGGGGTCCTAGTCAATCCTACCCCCCGAATGTCAGGAAGATGGGTGCCGAGGCCTACGTTAACTCGGCTCCCTCTTACAGCCAAGTCTCTCCACTGGGTGTCTGTCTTTAGGATTCCCACTGACTGTATATGTGCTGGCCCTTTCCTGAGGGGGCACCTGACAAACTGTCTCTCAGGGTCTCTCTTTCTCTCACCTCCAGCTGTCTGTTCTCTTGCTGCTCTGTGTAAGATCTTTCTCCTTGTTCCCCTCAGCAGCTTCTCTCTCTGTGGTGATCTCCTGAGGTGATGTTATCCCCTCTACAGCTGGTCACTTGTCTCACTGGTCTCTTGTCTCCTGTCTCACTTGTCTCACTTGTCTCAGCTAAGCTCTGCAACAGCCAGCCTTATATAGGGGGCCTATCTGCATAACCACACCCCCTTCTAGCAACTTCCTAAGCTTACCACACTACCTATAGCAGTTCCCACTACGGTCAGTAGATGTCGCTGTAGTGTGTTGTGTGCAGTGTAAAGCATGTAACCCATCTCTGCCTGCCAGTTACTGGTACAGAGAAATACACAGAATAGTTGCACATAAAACATGTTAAATATATAATAACACTTGTTGACAGGTGCCATCCTCAGCCCAGCCACAGGAACCATGCTCTGGTATACTACATATTCCCCCTCTAAAAATAAGCCGACCTCGGCGACGGGCTGGGGCGAGGATGAAAGCTGGAAACACAAATAAAAGGCACCATACCTGTATAAAAGTGTAAAAGTTTGGTTAGGCACATAGGCAAATATAGTGCAAACAATTTTGTAAACATAGTGGGCTCCTGCCCAACAGGGAACTCTTAAAGTCTCTCTATTGGCACTTAGCACAGCGTCCATATTAGAGTGCTCTTTTAGACAAGCAATACACATGGCTGCAATAACAGTGTAGTAGTGCAAACAAACTCTTTGGCACATGACCTGGGTAGCGTCCATTAGAGTTTCACTGAAAAAAGGCAGTCCATGGCATATGTGTGTCTTTTTAACACACTAAACCCCAACAAAAACATAACCCCCCCAAAACAAGAGCACTTTAATGCAATACTTTCATGGTCCTAAGACCAGGCACTTTTACTTAGAAAAGAAAACGTTGCAGCACACATAAAACTTTATAAAACCATATTTCAGATCATGGCAGATGCCAGGCACATATCTTAAACGTTGCAATAAACTTAACTTTTTGCAGTCTCTGAGGTAACTAGGGCATTCCTGCCAACAGTGGGTAAACAGTACCTCAGACGAACTCAGCGCTGCTGCATCTTGTAGAGAGCCAAGATGGCGGCTCTGCCCTTAGCGCTGGATAAGGGTGGTCGCTCTTCACCTGGTGTGAGTGGCGGAAACGCTGGTAGCTGTGCTGCTGCTACTCCTGATGGTGTGTGGGTGGAGGACTCGGCCGAGACCCCTGCAGGCACTGCTTTCTCCTCTCCGGTGGAAGTGCTAGGACCACTGAGCACCTTCACCCCTGGCGCTAAGTGCATATGCCAGGTGGCATTCGCCTCCACAATGGTGGTGGTGGCGACGTCCCGGACACCCGGAAGGCTTGTGGACCAGGTTGCCGTGGACACAGGCTTTGCAACCACCAGGGTGGCCTCTGTAGTTGCGGGTGGTACCTCTATGGTGACGGTGGGTACCGCTGGAGCTGTGACAGTAGGGACCGGGGCAGGCGGAGCCGCTTCTGCAGCTACTGATGGGGCTGAAGGGGGAGAAGGCGCTGGTTCAGCCATTTTGGAGCTGGGTGCACTCCCATCAGAGTCTGGGGGCGGTAGCGGCAACAGACGTAGGCCCTCTGGGGTCTCACGGAGGGCTACTGAGGGTCTGTGGGGGTCTTCTGACCAGTCCTCATCTAGGCCGCTATAAGGTGGGGGCGGTACCCTGGTGACACCCGCTGCCCACCACCCTCGGGGTCCCAGCATGGGGGTAAACTCCACCTGTTCTCCTGGGTACAGGGAGTGCAAGTGTTCCGGCAGGTCAGGGCATTTCACCGAAGCCCGGTTTACAAAATACCACTTGGGCCCGTGGTTGTCCTCAATAAACCCATACCCCCGGTCCCGGCTGAACTCACGTACAGTCCCTTGCAGCCGTAAGGGGCGTGCGTCCTTCTCAGTGGGCTCCTTCAGCCTCTGGCGGATCTCCCGCTCTCGGTCCATCCTCTCCTGATAGAACTGCCGATACTTCATGTCGGTGTCGGTGCTTGGCCGCTGTCGGGGCTGGGTCCCCTGGACTGTGTTGGCTTCCCGGATCTCAGTGAGGATCTGCTGCAGGCAGCCTTCGTCCCCAAAACACCATTTGGGGATCACGGATTCCTCTGGGCTCGGTGGCCGACCGTCCATCAAACGGGGTTGTATCGCTGCCCCTTCCTCCCAGGGTATGAGGGGAACTTGGCGCGGTGGAGCCTCCAGCGCCCCTGCCTCTTCTGGGTCGGCTGTCTCGAGCGCTGCGTCCGGAGGCATACTAATGCAGACCTGCTCCGAGGAGTGAGGGGCAGGCTGCGGCTCAGGCATGCCGTCCGGGTTGGCGGACATGGCGGATGCGGGAACTCCGGTCTCGGGTTGCTGCTTGCTCGCCATGCTGCTCGCTACTGAACCCCCTCCTCTTCCGGGCGGTCCAGGATCCGCCCACTTCCTGTGTGGGACGGAGGCGCTCTTTTTCCTATGAGGCTGGGACTCACCCAAGATGGCGGCACACAGTGGACTCCGGAAGCGCTGTCTGTGCAGACCTCTAGGAGACTTGGCGGGCGACCGTTGCTGTTGTGGTGCTGCGTAGCTGCTCTGAGGTGAGGCGGGACTTACTCTTTCCCGCGCTTCAGCGGAGCTGTAGTTAACCCCTTGAGGGGCGGTGCACTGCGGCTGTGACGCAGCAAACAAATCCTTCTTCTTTAGGATAGTGGCAAAGTCTCTGAGAGCACAGTAAAGGTGGCACAGTGAAACAAACATGGTGGCTTGTAAAGTCTCTTTCAATAAAGCAAAGTCCATGCTGTACATCTGTAAATCCACACACAGGGATATGGGTTCCATCTTCCCCCTCTTTTAAGCAAAGTTTCTCTCAGGCGAAACAGTTCAGTAAAACAGTAGCAGAAACACTTTAGCAGTCTTTTCACACAAGCAGCATACAGTCAAAGTCTCTGTGGATACAGGGTTCCCCCTCTTTTGCGGTTAGCACACACTTGAGGGCAGTTTTCTCACAGCTGAGGTGTTGGTACTTTGTGACAGGCACACAGCCTATCCTGTTCGTGACGCCAAAAGAGAACTATGCAGCGAGCCGGGGTAACGGGAAGAGAGTGAGGGGAGTGAGGAGAGGATGATGGTGATGGTAGTCTCTCCTGAGTGTGGCGCTGAGCTCCTCTGTGAGGGGATGCACTGAGGGCTGCAGGGGGAGAGTGTGCTATACCTGCAGGATGGCTGGAACTTTGTCACGGTCACAGGTGGGCACGAGGGCTTCTGCAGGTACAGGGGGACTCTGGCGCTTCCCTGGTATCTCTCTCTCTTCTGTGGCTGCTGCAGCGGTTTCTGTAGGGGGGCTGCACCCGTGTGTAAGGTGGTCGGTGGTGTGGACCTGTAGTTCCCCCGGGGCCAACCCCAAATACTGCTGTCCGGTAATATGGCCCTTGATGGTGGTGTGGTGCAGGTGGACCAGACAACAGGGAGACAAGGAGGGAGGCAGTGTAACAACAACTCCTTTACTGTAAGACTTGCAGGTGTTATACAGTCCTTTAGCATACAGTGGTGAATACTGGCGGCTTTGACTGAGCTACTGTGCTTGTGAGAGCCTGGTGGTGTGAAGAGAGACGACCTGCCTTAGGTCCTGGTCTGCCAGTACGTGTGGGACGCTGGTGAGCACTGTGATCCTGTGGACTTCTCCCAATGGCGCTTGAGTCTGCTTCTCCCCTCCCTGTCTGCCAGGGAGCTTCCTGCAAAATTACTGGGCCGGGCCTTAGGCCACAACTTTCGGGTCCCAGAGGATCCAGGGGTCCTAGTCAATCCTACCCCCCGAATGTCAGGAAGATGGGTGCCGAGGCCTACGTTAACTCGGCTCCCTCTTACAGCCAAGTCTCTCCACTGGGTGTCTGTCTTTAGGATTCCCACTGACTGTATATGTGCTGGCCCTTTCCTGAGGGGGCACCTGACAAACTGTCTCTCAGGGTCTCTCTTTCTCTCACCTCCAGCTGTCTGTTCTCTTGCTGCTCTGTGTAAGATCTTTCTCCTTGTTCCCCTCAGCAGCTTCTCTCTCTGTGGTGATCTCCTGAGGTGATGTTATCCCCTCTACAGCTGGTCACTTGTCTCACTGGTCTCTTGTCTCCTGTCTCACTTGTCTCACTTGTCTCAGCTAAGCTCTGCAACAGCCAGCCTTATATAGGGGGCCTATCTGCATAACCACACCCCCTTCTAGCAACTTCCTAAGCTTACCACACTACCTATAGCAGTTCCCACTACGGTCAGTAGATGTCGCTGTAGTGTGTTGTGTGCAGTGTAAAGCATGTAACCCATCTCTGCCTGCCAGTTACTGGTACAGAGAAATACACAGAATAGTTGCACATAAAACATGTTAAATATATAATAACACTTGTTGACAGGTGCCATCCTCAGCCCAGCCACAGGAACCATGCTCTGGTATACTACAGTGTTATTTCCTGTAATATGTGTATATTGGTGATTTGTATAACTTTTGGGGGGTCACCGGACTTCTCCTTTAAAGAAACTCTGTACCCACAATCTGCCCCCCACCCCCGCCCCCCAATCCGCTTGTACCTTTAGATAGCTGCTTTTAATCCAAGATCTGTCCTGGGGTCCGTTCGGCAGGTGATCCAGTTATTGTCCTAAAAAACAACTTTTAAACTGGCAGCCCTGTGCCAAACGGCCGTGGCTTACAGTATCTGTGTCCTAACTTTGCGCCACCCCTCTGTCCCTCCTCCCCACCCTCTTCTTCATCAGAAATGCCCCTAGAATATTTTCTCCTGTCTGAACATTGCACAGGTGCCTTAACGATCCAGCCCATTTGCCGGGCTGCCACAGGTGGGGAATAGGAGACAATCTACCTGGAGCATTCCTAATGATGAGGAGGGAGGGGAGGAGGGACAGAGAGGGTGTGCCAGCCTAATGCATACACAATCTAGGCTACGGCGGTTGGGCACAGGGCTGCCAGTTTAAAAGTTGTTTTTTAGGACAATAACTGGATCACCTGCCGAACGGACCCCAGGACAGATCTTGGATTAAAAGCAGCTATCTGAAGGTACAAGTGGTTTGGGGGGTCAGATTGTGGGTACAGAGTCGCTTTAACTTTGTCAGGTCTATAGAGTAGCCTGGACTGTTAGTCCTGCAGTGTACCCTAGAGAGTGGGACCTGAAACATGGTGTAGACTGGTCAGGCCTGACAATTTTGGAGAGAAGGAATGGTGAAGTGGGGCTCCTCAGAACCCTATTACACGGAACGATAATCTGCCAAATCATACCGTTCATCGGGCTCTATACATCAATGTATATTCATAATTTTTTGTGAATGTTATGCTATATAATATTTGCCTATCATGCCTAGAAGTCCATGGAATGTACTGTAATTCCAGAGCAGAAATCCAGTATCGGAACCTCCAACCGTGTAATCATTACTTTCCTCGAGTCACGACGTTGTTGAGATAAAGGGAACTGCATTGAATAGATGGGTAATTTTCTTTTTCTGCACTCGGCACAGATTCCATAGAAATACTTCCGGGTACACCGTGAGTCAAGTGTTCTACACAGAAGAAAAGACCATGGGGAAGGAGCTGAATCCACAGGAATACAGAGAAGCAACTAATCCAGAGAACAGTAATACAGTCTTCATAGCAGAACAAATATACATGTAGATAGAGAGAAGAAAGAAAGAAAATAAAGAAAAGATAAAGAAATGAGAAAGAGAGAGACAGCTGGCAAGCTCCCATCTCCAGCTGCCGGTCGATCTGCTTCCTTTGATAAAGCCCTTGGCAGAACTCCCAGTTCTTAATGTCTGGCATCCCAGTTACGCCCCAAACTAGAACGGCCCTTGTCCAAAGGCCTCCCCTTCTCTTACCCTGTCTTCTCAGGCCTTTCTACCGAGAGGACAACAGTAACAAACAAGAGGACAGAGCAAGAGAGTCCTAGGGGGTCCTTCTGAAAAGACCTCAGAGAACCCAATGTCCAGCCATGGACAGGGGATCCTAAGATTAGATGCATAATAGACCACACAATATTCTACAATGTTATATAATGTAAAATGTGCACAGTCTATCCGATTGCTGTCCATGTATGATCACTCACTATGCACAGAAAGCTTACTGCACGGAAACAGGGATAAAAGACAATCGCATACCTGTGTATGTGTATTGCAAAGTGCACAAAAGACCTCCACATCACTGTCCTCATCCTACTACGCAGGTAACTAGTCGTCATCAAATGCTACTTTACTTGCTCTATTCACACTCTTAGGCTATGTTCACACTATAGAATCTCGATTTAGAAAAATAATAATTTGACGATTCTTGATTTAAATCTCAATTTTTTTTTCTTTTTTGCTAAATAGAACATTTCTCTCCTTGCAGCGTTAGATACAATTTTAATGATGTTTGAGATAACTGTATTGCTTCCCGCTGTAACAGTGCTCCCGCCGTAATAGACAAGCCCCCCTCTGTGCCCCATATAAGTAGTTTTGCCAAATATGTGCCACTTTTTGCTCCCATGTAATATAGGAGACCTTCTTTGTGCCTCCATCTAGGTAGGGTGTAGTAGTGGAAGTATAGTGGATAAGGGGTGTAGTAGTACAAGTAGAGATGAGGGGAGTAGTAGTACAGATAAAGATGAGTGTGTGGTGGTTGTAGTAGTAGTAGTACAGGTATAGATTAGTGTGGTCGTAGTAGTAGAACAGGTATAGGTGAAGGATGTAGTAGTAGTACAGGTACAGATGAGGGGTGTAGTAGTAGTAGTACAGATATAGATGAGGGGTGTAGTAGTACACTAACAGATGAGGGGTGTGGTAGTACACAAATAGATGAGTGGTACAGTAGAAAGACAGGAACAGAAAAACAGTGGGCAACTGGAGCAGGGGCACTGGGGGGGGGGGGGGTGCGCAGTTAGAATTAGGGCACCTGGGAGCTGACAGGGGCAGAGAGGCAGCTGGGGCAGACTGTGGGTGACTGGAACAGACTGTGGATGACTGGGAAAGACTGTGGGTGACTGAGACAGACTGTGGGTGACTGGGGCAGACTGAGGGTGACTGTGGATCACTGGGGCAGACTGGGGGTGACTGTGGATCACTGGGACAGACTCGGGGTGACTGGGACAGACTAGGGGGTGACTGGGGTAGACTAGGGCAGGAGGGCACATACCCAGTTCACCCCCCTCCCACTCCACCTGGGCACACACCTCCTCCTCCTCTCACCACAGACACCCTCCGAGCTGCACATGGAGGTCCCTGGTCTCTGGAGGAGGCCGCAGGGACTGCAGGATAGCGAGACACTGGAGCTGTACAGAAGGATAGGGGGGCACAGTGCAGACCCTCGGTGCTGCTGTACAGCTCCAGCACCCACAGCAACGCTATCACCTTTTTTTGCTGTTTGGCCGCTCATCAGTGCAGTAACAGCTGTTGGTACATTATTCTAGGTTATGCTGCGTTTACACGAAACGATAATTGGTCCGATCGTACGATTAACAATGTCGGAGTAACGATTTTTTTTTTCATAATGATCAGCGTTTAGACGGTACGATATATCGTACGGAAAATTCGTTTTGCGATCGTTTTGCGAACGCTTAAGCCTATCACACATAGGAAAAATCGGTGAACGACTGTTTACACGGAACGATATGCAAATTTTTTGCAAACGACGAACGTCAATTTTAGAACATGTTGTAAGATAAAAATGAACGATTTCTCGTTCGTCGTTTGATCGCTCGCTGCGTTTACACGTACGATTGTCGTTCGAATTCGATCGTTATTGTGCAAATTTGAACAATAATCGTTCCGTGTAAACGCAGCATTAGGTGGAGTAATTGGCCTTTGGTTGTGTCTTTAATTGAAAAGCTATTGAACTTAATAGAACTTAAATGGAGATATGCACAAAGTGTTAATTGGTTGTCTGCATGGAATCTCTGCCATTGTTCACACTGGAAATCACATTAACAATTTTTTGGTGCCAAATTTAAAATCATGATGGAAATAAAAGAAGTGACATGTCACTTCCCTGAGGTGGACTCTGCACAGGTAACCTGTGCATGGATTAAAGGGGTTGTCCAGCACTACAAAAACATGGCCACTTTTGCACCACTCTTGTCTCCAGATTGGGTGGGGTTTGAAACTCAGTTCCATTGAAGCAAATGGAGCTTAAAGGGGTTATCCAGCGCTTCAAAAACATGGCCACATTCCCCCTACTGTTGTCTCCAGTTTGGGTGGGGTCTTGAAACTCAGTTCCATTGAAGTAAATGGAGCTAAATTGCAAACTGCACCTAAACTGGAGACAACAGTAGGGGGAAAAGTGGCCATGTTTTTGTAGCACTGGATAACCTCTTTAACTGCAAACCACACCTTAATTGTAGACGAGTGGGGAAAAAGTGGCAATGTTTTTGTAGCGCTGGATAATCTCTTTAACCCAATAGAATGGGGATACCTCCCATCTAGAACCTCAGCTTAACTCCCAGTATCCATGCCAGAAACTGCTAGTTATGCCTAGTATTACTGGTATTATGATATGACAGCCATAGACTTCAATGATTTGCTTGCTGCCTAGGTCTAACTGACTGTTTCACTATGACTCCAGTAATTTCCTGTACATTGAGGAAAGTTATATAACATAGACGAGAAAACTGCTGGTGCTCTGGGCCCTATAACATCTGTGTGTGCTGCACTTTCTCCTGTGGAACATACCTCGCAGCACTTTCTGTTAAGCCTCTTTGTCTATGCAGACATATTTACAGCATTTCTAGAATACTTGGTCTGAGGCTAAAAATCACGTCTGTAAACATTATATCTTGGTACTCAGCGCTGCCTACTATCATGTCTGACCACCTCAGAGGGGATAATGGGTGTAAATGAGGGGCAGCTGTGGGTGACAGGTGGTGGGGCTGAGGAATGGCAGAATTTTTTTTTTCCGTGTCTTATATACTCTCCCCTTTATGAACGTTTTACTGCCCACTTTTTTTACGCCAATATTGAGATTGAATTGTGGGAGAGACAGGCATAATATACTCGACTGTTAGGTACAAAAGCAGAATTTTGCAGATGGCAAACATCCGGGCTAGAATCTCATACATCACAAGTAAGACTGGAATTTCAGTATGATGTGACAGCTTCATATAGAAGAGCTAGAGATGAGTGAACCTCAAGCATGACGGGGTTTGTCCAAATCCGATCGCTCTGCATTTGATTACCAGTGGCTGCAGAAGTAGGATGCAGCCCTAAGGTGTCTAGTAAAACAAAGGTACAGTCTATGGCCTATGGCTGTATCCAAGTTTTTTTTAGGCAGTCTTGAAGCTGCATCCAACTTCTTTAGCCACCGGTAAGCAAATGCAGAGCGTTCAGGTTTGGACAAAGCCCAAAGTGCTCAAGGTTCGCTCAAATCTAGTAAGGGCAGGGTCTACATGTTATTGGCCTAAAAATTTTGCATATCTTTTTATTTAATTGGTGCCATAGAAATAAAGATTCAGATTTTTCAGGGAGCTAAGAGAGCAGTCCCCCCCCCCCCCCAGCACCTGGTGCCCAAATGGTCCTAATGCTATCTATGCAATGTAGGAAGACTACAGTAAAAGAGACCTAGTAGACGGGGGGGGGGCTTCTATGCACAGGAGCTGATTGGTGGTGGTGGGGGACCTCTTGAACACCATGATTTTGAGGATGGGGACAAAGTAGTCCCTGGAATAAATGTTAAGCACTATGCATGTGTGGCCGATGCCCCATTCCTTTACTATGAGGTCACCGTACATTTCTGAGCACCACGTACATGCACAATGCTGAACATTTATTTCCTATTGTGTCCATGTTGTTAGGATCAGTAGAGGTCTCAGTGGTCGGACCCCCATTGATCATATGGAGTTGATTTATATGGGATAACAAGTTAAGATGGGAATACCCCTTTAAGTCCCTTCAATTGGTGGACTGTGCGCGAGAAGGTGACTTGTGAATTTATCACAGAATAATAACCTGCACTATATACATAAGTAATCATTTCTGTTTTCTTGGAAGTCCAGCATAGAATTCAGCCAGAAACTTCTTGACAACATGTTGAACTATGTTACAGTAGATGGTAGTGTTATCGTCTATTACAGTTATATAACTTCTCATGCAAGTTGGCTCTCTGCCAGCACCGTCTGGCTGAATGATCTCAGCACTTCTTGCAGAGCTTGCAGGGAGAGGCTTCCGTGTGATAACTTGTGATGAGGACGCACAGCAAAATATGGCTGGGACTTCCCTTGGAAAAGGAAATGATATTAATAGGAGCAGACATGTTATAGGTGGAGAACACTTTTCCCATATAAACACACACATTGTACACAACAGTTGACTCTTATTTAAAGTCGAGGTCAGTATAAGAATTATATAAAGCAAAAAGGGCCAAAAAGGACAATAAACTGAACTGCAGCTCCGTCTACTGTCTACCAGACTGCATGTAAGAGCACTGGGTCATGAGTGCACGAAATTGCAATATAATGGAGTTAAAGGAAGTAAGATGATCATTTCACTCTTAACAGAGGAGAAAATTACCTAAAACTATTCCTGCCCAGGGATTCTTTGTCCCCTTATTACACAGAACCCTATTACAGAGAATAGAGACTTTAAAGTGTCACTGTCATGAAATTTTTTTAGCAGAAATCAATAGTCCAGAAACTTTGTAACTGGGTTTATTAGCCGAAAAATGTATTTTTATCATGAAAAAGAAGTTTGAAGCTCTCCCCCCTGTCTTCATTGTTCTCCTATGGAGAGACTTAAATAAAAGACCAAAACAGGACAACAAAGAGTTAATCTACAAATACCTCACCCTTTATCTCCTCTGACAGTCAACACTGACCTCTCTGAGCTCTGATTACAGTGTTCACCCAGCTCTGTGCCTGTAATCCTCTCTTATCAGCTTTCTGCTGTCGGCTAACTCCCTCCTCCCCCCTGCCCCCTCCCCTCTCCCTAGAAGAGACTGGGTACGTCTGATGCAATAAGTCACAATTTCCTGATTTTTTGCAGTGGATGGAAAAGAGGAGGGAGGGGGGGCCCTGGGAAAAGGCTTTTTAAATGCAGATAATGGCATATTTGGCTAATAAACCCAAATACAAAGTTTCTTAAAATCACCTGGACTATTGATTTCTGCAAAAAAAAAAAACCGACAGTGACTTTTTAACATAAAAGGGCATAAGACCTATCCACACAATAACAATAAAAGCCAAACCTAATAGGTACAGGACTGGCTATATGATGCTTCTAATACAGCACTGTGGCTTCTATTACAGACAGAAGTCACAATGCAAATGTGAACAGAGCCCGAGCATGCTATTACTTGCATGGTGTCAAACTAGCTCCATTCAAGAAGGAAGAAACCGTCTCTCTTGCCGCACCTTTTGGAGGCAGACACCCACAAAAGAGTTTGAAATCATAACCTGGATTTGCAGGTTATAATCTTCCCACAAATCAGGGAAGTGGTTAGGATGTTCAGATACAGATAATGTAGGTCAAGACTGTTGGATAGTGACGCATTAAGATTCCTTATGTGTTGATGTTGGAGAGGTCATTTTACACCGCCATATTGTGCACGTGATAATAACTACCTCAGCGGCTAATGCTCCAGTGCAAGTACATGATATTTTATTGTTTTGTGATCTTAGGAGAGTCATATTTCTTTTATATTTATAGCAGGTCAGCTTGTAATGCTGTAGCAATGTCCCGCTGGGCTGTTCCTGTCTCTTTTGTACTGTCCTTATGTCCTGCTGTGCCGTCCCCATGTCCTGTACTAGTCCGGCCCTGTTATGATTTTGATCAGCTCTTCTGGCCTTATGTTCTACAGCTCTGTAACTCCCCCCTGTTGCACTGTGACTGTGTCCAGCTGTACTCTGTCAGCCATAAGTCAACTAAGGATCCCATCTAAGCACTGGCAGAGACCCTGTAACTTTCCAGAATTGCATATCAACCTTTAAAAAGGCAGCAGGAGGCAAAGAGCTAGCAAACGGGTCTATTTATAATCGGCAGTGGCATTTAGAGACCTGCTGAGCTTTATTTTATTGCCCTATATACCTTCAGCACTTATATCAACTTTTCACTGACTGGCAGAAATACCTTCTGTAAGCTCTCCATCTAAGCTACTAAGCCTGACTAAATCACCTCTTCATGTCAATCTGCATGTAAACTAGCTACCAGGGGTGTAACAAGTCACCTCGCGGCCCCATAGCAAAGCCTGTAATAGCAAGTTCAGAAAATGGACACTGTAAGATTATTTCTCTCCTATTAACAGGAACAATGCACACAGGGACAATGCATGACGTCACATTACAGAATGTACATAGTGATATCACAGTAATGAGATAATGCACACAGTGATGTCACACTAATGGGATAGTAAGGTCACAGTAATAAGAGAATGCACACAACAATGTCACTGTACAGAATGCACACTGTAATGTCACAGTAGTGGGATCGTGCCAACCGTGATAGGATCATGCACAAAGTGACGTCACAGTACTGGCATAATGCACACTATGATATCACAGCATAGGGATAATGAACACATAAAGTCACTATGACGTGATGCCAATGATGCCATCTGCAGATATAATACAATAGTAATTCCGCAGAGAAGGGATGATGTGCACAAGTGGGATAACATAGTAGTCCATAGTAAATTAGGAAATGGCCACATTCAGTTTTCTACGTCCCCTTCTATCGTCCATAGCGTCAGTGGGAGTTGGCACTATAACTGCTACCCTTGTAGTTATAAGATAAAGTTAACAACTTGAAAATATTCAAGAACTGACGTTTTTTGGATTAGTCCAATCTAATGGAGTATAGTAGATAACCACTAATATGGCATCATTTACATCCATTTATACAAGAAGACAATGCAGAAATATTATTTTTTTTTGTACTTTGTGGTAGAATGCACTTTAGATCATAAAACTTCCTTCCTACATTGTTGATTAGTGTGCTATAATAAGAATGTACTATAACCATCAATACAATTATTATTTGGCAGGATAATTGTGCACATTCCCCCCTATGTGGGTGCTGGAATGTGACTCCCACCAACATTGTATTCCAGCTTTGTTTACATACATACCCACATCAATAGGAATTTATGTGACTACTCTAAGACTTACAACTAGCTGGCTTTGTTGTTGGTGTCAACCCCACTCAGCTGCCTGACTATTCTCACTGAATGTTTAACCACAAATTGGGAATTACTATCTTGATGACAAGGTACCATAAAAAGGCTTATGTATCTGTCTGGGGGATTATGGGTGCCCACAGACATAAAACATCAGGGGACCCATGTAAATACTTGCCGTTCACATATCCATGCAGTAGCTGTATCTTTACAGCCAACAGCGGGATCGGATCCTGTTTTGTATAATCAGTAAAGCCTTTCCGAACACACAACTTTTTCGGATAAGCTTTCCTGTGTGAGTACATGAGGAGTAGCACTGTTTAAGGCAATTGTAACTTATCTCTAAACACATACTAAGATGCAGAAGCAGTATGGAGGCCATTATAAAGCAGTAGTGAACAGTACCAGCTGTAAATAGAGCCTTTTACTTACAGTAGCCCCTGTGTAGTTCATTTGCTGTCTTTGAATATATGTACACAGAGCAATTCTGTTGGAAAACTCTGTGCGCAATCCACCGCTCGTCCCCACGAAATGTCAATTCTTTGGGCGGACAGCGGAATCTGCCAAAAGATATAATGGAGTCTATGGAGCTGGAAGCAGGAGCGCGCGGGGACAAGCAGCAGATTTTGCACAGAGTTTTTAGACAGAACTACTCAGTTTGCATATATACTCAGTAGCTTCTGGTTGCTCCTGTCACTTCCCATCTTATCTCCCTCCTCATCCCTTCCCTCTCTATAGACTTGTTTAGACAGCATGTCATCTGATCTCTAAGTGAGCTATAGGCCTATCTAGTAAACACCAAATGGAATTGAGCAGTTTTCTTAAAGTGAATGACGCTGACCTTTCTTGGTTCTGTAAAGTTTACAGTATTTTCATGACAAGAATAGCACTGCAGACTAAACCTTTGAGTCATCAAAATATCAGAAAGTTATCATAGATATAAGTTATATACACCAGTGTGAACAGGATCTAAGCCGACTGCAGATACAGTATAACTCTTGAATCAATGTTGAACATGCAGTGTTGTCTTCAGCTTTTAAGAACAATAACCAACAAAGTCTGGAACTGATTTGTGAAAATAAAGAACCAAATAAAAAAAAATTAACAAATGATATTATCTTCGTCTCCAGTCTCAAAAATCATTTCTTCACACGATATACATGCTTGACTGAAGATGTAATGTGATGTTTTAAGTGTCATGCTTGAATAAGCTGACACGCCTATGACTGTCACACATAATGTGAAGGTCTCAGTACTTACCTTGTCACTCCGGATTAAGATATTTCGGGCAAAATTGTTAAGATGATCACAACAACTGGGAAAGGCTGGAGTACTGCTTCCTTCCACTAAATATGGCGGACATATAGCTATGAGTTTGCTGTATTCTTTCAGCTAAAATGCAATTTTTCTTTTTTTTGCAATATATTTTTTAAATATATTGTAGCTGTGGCCTGTGAAGACTGGAAAGGCCAATGGGGAAATGTAAACACGCAAGGGATAGAGTAAAAAGCATGGTGATCCTGACTTTTCTTGAACTCCCTATTGGTGGTGGCCATGGAGAAATGAAGGAAGATCTGTTCATCAATGGTGACCAGTGTATGGCGTGGTCATCCATGTAATGCATGGACAGGCCAAGTCTGGGGACTCTGGTATATGATAAGGGGTTGTGACCTTGGTCTGAATGCTGATAAATGCATAGAGGTTACATAAGCCGGTCCTAACACAGTTCTCTGTATTCTGAGGAGAAGACTTTGGTGTAACCATGTTATGACACATACGGGAGGTGTGCTGATGCCTGGAAAACAAGATTTATGAGGTGTTGAAAGCTGATATGTGGTATGTAATGTTCTGTAATGTGATTCTACTTGCAGACACAATAATACTCCACAAACCTATCCAGTCTTAACCGTCCTTAACCTGTTGTCTCTATGGGTGGATCTCTAATGCTCTGCGGTCTGTTCTCCTTTTATTTGTCTATGCACAAAGCAAGTTCACAATAGTCCTAGAGCAGACATTGTAGTCTTCTTATTGAAGCCTTACAGGACAAAAGGATTAGCTAGGAGTGTGGTGTCTATACATCATGTCACTCGGAGTAATCTGTGGTATGTAATTACTATGTCTGTGTATGTGTATCAGTATCACACCTCTGTACACACCATGACCTCTTCTTCTGTCCTGTATGTAGGATCGCATTCTAGATTTCAGGCATCTTGTTTTAGTGCAGTCACTTCTATAACTGAGGGGTCATATGTACAATCTAGCTATACAAATTACATTAGTCCTTATAATATATCATCTCATCATAATGGCGTAAAAAGGATGTCCATTTTATTAGCCTCTAATGTGGTTTATAGAAATATCTGTATCTTCACATCTGTGCAGCTCCAAGTACAAATGATGCAGCTTCTTATGCCTTATACTAGGGGTGGGAAACCTTCGACCCTCCAGCTGTTGCAAACCTACATTTCTTTGTCTGTCTAGGCATGATGGGAATTATAGTTTTGTAACAGATATTAGGCCAAGGGTTTCCTATACCTGCACTGTACCCTGTGCTCATGCTTGTCCCGTAAGCATTTACAACCCCCTTTCCTACCTTAAATGAAACATCATTGTTTAATTTAGTTATACCGTGGAGTCCATCTACCAGTCCTCCTAAGAAATGGGACTAAATGGATCAGTGACATTGCAGCAGCCACAAATGGGACTGGGTCCCTAACACAGGGCGCCCATAGGACCCTCTTACCAGAATGACTCTGTTCTAACCACTTGACCCTAGTTATGTGGCCTTAACCCTTAAACTGTCCTCCACCAAGGAACTTAAAATGTACCATTTGTTTTTAAAGACCACCAAGAATCCTTACATTAACTCCATTTACTGCACTAGACCTAGGGCCGTTTCTGCCATGAGGCAAAATTACTCACAATGCATTGACTCCTGTATATATCAGGTGCTTTTATTCTTGGAGAAGCAATAAAGATTGAAGAATTGGCTACACACTGTTGGAATTGGAAATGTTGAAATTTTTTCTGTCTTGTCCTTACCAAAGATGGAATGGAAGGTAGTGCCTGACCAGGGTGAATAATGGTGGAGCTGGATTACGTATGCACCTCACGTATGTTGCTCACAAGCCTTACTTAGGGTACTATTAGGCGGAACGATAATCGGCCGAATTGTGCCGATTATCGCTCCATGTAATAAAGACAACGACCAGCCGACGATCAATGTCATCGGCTGATCGTTGATATAGGTTAGAACCTATAATTGTCGGGCGCAGACCGCGCACCGCTACGTGTAATAGCGGTGTGCAGCTGGCGACTGACGATATACATTACCTATCCACACTCCAGGGCTGCTGCTGCGGTCCGCTTCTCCCCGGGTCCCACGCGCTCTAGCTTCAGAGTGGCCTGTCAGCTGACAGGCCGCTCAGCCAATCACAGGCCGGGACCTCCGTGGCCTGTGATTGGCTGAGCGGCCTGTCAGCCGACAGGCCGCTTTGAAGCTAGAGCGAGCAGGACCCGGGGAGAAGCTGACCGCAACAGCAGCCCTGGAGCGTGGATAGGTAATGTATACCATCTAAGCAAGGGCTGCAAGGACATCGGTAACGATGTCCCTGCAGCCCTTGTTAAACGATTATCGGGCCGTGTAATAGGCCCAGTAAACGAGCGCCAATCTAGCAGATCATCGCTCGTTTACAGTTGTTGTCGGGCCCCAGGTGATCTAGGGCCCCTATGACTGCCCTAGATCACCTGGGAGGTTGAAACTATCAGTTTTTTGCTATGTTCACCCAGTTTTTTTGCCTCATTTAAAGCCACAAGAAGCTGAAAAAAAGTATCAAAAGCAAAAAAACTGCCAAAAAACAGTGAACCTTTAAATGACGGAATGATCTGTACTTTTTTTTTTACTTAGGGAGATGTGGAGTTAGCATGATCCAGGAAAGCAGTGTGGCTGCTCCTCTCGTGCCAGGTGGTAACATGCATGCCCGTAGGGCACTGCCTCCATCTGCCCCACAGACTTTCCCACCATTTTTATCATATACATTTCTGTAAGAGATTCTTCCCTGCACAATAGAGACCAGAATGTAGGCCAGCATTATTCAGGCTTTTTCATGTCGTTCACAGAAGCCTTTGTAAACCAATACCACACAAATGGCCTACTAAGTTCTAAAGCAAACAGAGCATAATACCGGACCTGTGGCTGCATTTGATGTACTGGTATCCATTTCAGCCCAGGAGCTTTTTTATATATATATATATATATATATATATATATATATATATATATATATAGCTTATATTGTGTTCAAGGGGAAATCAGTAATCCTGGCTGCTATAAAATAGTTTCAGTATCTGAACAGACGACACGGGTAATCATTCCTCTGAAATATGCTTAGCATTATCTAATAACGTCTCTGTTCTTTCATGATGATCTTGCAGTCATTTTAGAGACATAAAAGTATACAGGACTCAGAAGTATGGTCCATCTCCTATTCGGCACTGTGGCAAATCCAGATTTTTTCTTTTGCATTTGAAAAACTGCATGAAGTTTTACAACAAATACCCATGAATTAGTAATGTAGTTAAAGGGGTTATCCAGCGCTACAAAAACATGACCACTTTCCCACTACTGTTGTCTCCAGTTTGGGTGAGGTTTTGAAACTCTGTTCCTTTGAAGTAAATGGAGCTTAATTGCAAACCGCACCTGAACTGGAGACAATAGTAGGGGGAAAAGTGGTGGCCATGTTTTTATAGCGCTGGATAAGCCCTTTAATGGTAAAACATTTACACAGTGTTTCATCTGCTGTATAAAATGCTGTAAAACACATGTAGTTTTTTTAAAAAGCAATAAAAACACAAAAAAAACTGGAAGTCCAAGCTTAAAGGGGTACTCCAGATAATTAACATTTTTGATATTGTTTTCATAGAAAATAACTGACATCCTATTTTTATCTAACCACGCTCCCCTGGGGTCCTGCTGAGGCATCTTACAAGATGGACTTTTATAAAAAAAAAAAAATTATGCCTGGAATACCCCTTTATGCTATGTAAAAACAATGGCCGTATTTTGTAACAACGACTGTTGTTGTGCAAACAACATTTGTTACTTCTGAAACAATGGGTGTTATTTGCACAACAATGGCCGTTTTTATGAAATACGGCCGTTGTTTTTACATAATGTGAACATAGCCTTAAAAAGAATCTAGAACCAGGTTTAACTTTAGGATGGATCCGCAGGGCACTTTTCAGAATAGGGATTGGTACCTTTATAAACTTAATCCGCCACTTTATTGTCTGGTATAACCAATATGCAATTTATGTGTTAGGTGCACTGGGGGCATGGAGTTAACCATTGGTGCATGGCTGTGCCCACCCACACCCCTTCCATCCTCTGCTATAGCCAAGCCTAATGGAGAAGACTGAGCCGACCCCCAGCAGCCTAAACCAAGGACATGACAGGAGTTTCTGCACTGGAATGAGATATGGATTCGGCAGCTGAATATGTCACAGGCATATTCACAGGTTGACCACCACTTTTTGAGTCCCATTTTGGCTGAAAAGTGGACCAAAAGCAAAATACAGCAGTTTTTTTCAGCTTTTTTTATGAACAGACTGTGTGTTTTTGCTCAGTGCGTTACTCGTCAATGCATTTTCCATATACCCACAAAAGCATTTCTAGAAACTGCAACATGTTGAAATTCAATCTAATAATAAGTGATTTTGCATGCATTTATGTGATACTACAGTTTTGTTTTGTTTTTTATTTAGTGGTCACAGTACACCAAGAGCTGCGCAATAACCCTAGGTGTGAACATGACCTTAGACTATTGTTACACATCAGTCATATTAGGATCAACTTGCATTTGCCCTGGGGTTAAAGCATTGAACCTGGCGTCCATCCATGTAAAATTATAGACAGACAGAAGGATGTAGGCTCATCACTTGGAGGGAGCCAACTTGACAGCTCATGTTTTCAGCTCAATTGCGTGCCGACAAGTTGGTTTTGTCTCCTTGGTTAATGGCTGAGGACTATACTGGTTGAACAACATATTCTACATAGTGTTGTGCACATTCCAGCAAAGTATATTGATGCCACAGGCAAATAGCTGTAAATCTCCTTCCTCACCTAATACTATGTACATAGTCATTGGGTATTAGCATTTGCAAACAGAAAAAGGTAACACAAAATCAACTGCTTAACTTATATAACAAGCACCTGGTTGGAAAGCATGTCGCTGGGTAGACTGTGGTGTTGTCGGCTCTGGTAGGTGTGATCATATCTGACTAGTATAGAAAATAGGGGGTTATCAAGGCTTAGATAACAGCTCCACCCCTGTCCTCAGGTTGTGTGTGGTATTACAACTCTATTCAGCTTTATGTATCTACCATAAGCCTTCCTTACACCAGGGAGGCCTGCAGGTGCCTATCATTGACGTTAAGCCTGTCAGTGACGTTTTTATTGCGCTTTATTGTTTTCCTAAATACTCAGACCAAAAATATTTCCATACCCAGCATTTTGTTTTTAAGGTTAGCGGTAGCTCTATTGTGCTCGCTAAATGTCACAAAATAAAAAACAGCCAAGTAAAGAAATGCTAAGTACTTAGAAAAATGTTGTGTTTTGTTGTTGTTGTTTTTTTTTGCTTTAGGAACAGTGTTTGTGAGGTTTAAGGCATTTTCTCCATAGGTTAATTATAGGATGTCAAAAACACTGTAAATTAGGCTTTAAATAGAATGCGTTGTTAGAAAATGACCTACCATATAAATCAAGCTGTTTTGGTAAACATATTCTTTAAGAATTTAAATAATTTTTTTTTTCAGAATTTTTCATTTTACTATCTTACTATCCTAAAATCTTGCAGTTTTGTGCTGGCTACTAAGCCTAATAATAAGCTGACACTTCCTGTTCTGTACACATCACTTTATAAGTAAGCATGTCTGTACATGAGGTATTACTATTTCTAGCCATTATATATTACTTGTATATAGAATTTTTCACCAGATATTTAGTTTTTACTTGACCCTGTGCTAGTGGCTGGAGCCTATTCTCTATGATTCCACCTATACATTGTGCACACACAAAAGTGCTTTCCTATGTATTTCTAGATCTATCCAACCACTACCCTCTCTCTCCTTCTTTCCTTTTTCTCTCTCTATGAATATCATAGAACCTGATCCTTCAGGAATCTGACAGTCTCTCCTCTCTCAAGTCTTGAACAGTTTGAGTGAATAATTTTATTCACAGATTACATTTCTATTTATTTAAGAAAAGAGTGTTAATAAGACACTTAAAAAAGAGATTACTTTATATGCCTTCAAAGAGTGGATCAGTCAATGTTTGACAACCAAAATCTAATATGTAGGTCCAATAAGGAGGGTGTAAGTTTTGAAACTGCAAGAAATAATATTAAATTTTTTAAATAGTTTTGTAAGTGTGAATGGACCCTAACATGGAACATCTCAAATGATTGTATTATTTTGTAACCATTGTGAAATAATACATTCATTTCCTTGCTAAATATTTCCAGGGAAAACAGCTGATATACGGCAGGCCTCCTAATATAGCAGTGCCATCCATATTAATTGCCTCTGGTTCTTATTATGCATGCACACGCCTAGAATAACTGGGGACTAGACGGAGTCAGCATGAAATGCATCAGAGGGAGCCGATAACTGACAGAACTTAATTCTAGCAACGCCAAGGACAAATTATCTTTATTAGCAAGATTGGGTGATAGGAAAAAGTCCAGGTCAAAGTGTGGAGCATTGGCTATAATAAATAGTAGGTTATTGGTCTCTGAAGATAGGTCAAAGAGTGGACTATGCAGCCCTATGTTTTCTCTATCTCTGCAAATAAAGGCAGAAACCTTTCAACTACATATATTACTAATAACGCTAATAAGGTTACTGGCTACAATACAATCTATAAAGTAGCCCCCAAATTGGCCATAACCATGACCTGACCCCTACAAGGTCATCTTCTACTGCATGGGTATTTTGTGTGATCAGTCTTTCATAACGGATGTGTTATTTATTGCGTGCTGATCTGACCTCAGCATAGTGTAGCTATCATTTTAGACCATTTCTAAAAACAACATAGAGCTTTCTAAGAGCAGCCAAGAGACGTCAATGAGAACTGCAGGAGCGATAAAGGGAACAGGCATGGTGTCCCATTGTTGTCCTTAAGGGATTCCATTGTCAAACTCCACATGAATTCATGCCTTTGCACCGTGTATATTATCAACCCACTAAAGTAGTATTTCATCTGATGTGGGTTTGTTGGTTATGTTTTTCTGTAAAATGATATTCTCTAAACCTCCCACTGTCAGGCTGTGATCAGGGACTTTCTGTCAGTGGGTTATGAAAGCAAATCCAAATGGGTTTCTAATGTAATGTGACCTACTGCGATGGGTAATTTTACTTGGTATAACTACAACTATCCGATTCTGCCTGAACTTGCCCTTGCATGTTGAGCCACACCTGCCGGCTGGTGTCGTGAACCGAAATACCATCTAAATGCCACCAAGTGAACAATTGACTGAGCCAATACTGTACCTCCAGAATCACATCTGACAGAACATTATTGTACCGTAACACGACCTTACACATGATAAGTGGCCATAAGATACACATGAGCTTGGGGTATAATATTAGGAGGCCCTTTAAGTGACCTTGGGTTTGTATGTGATATCAATGATTCTACAGTACAGCTACTATTTCTAAGCGGTGGTTATATATCACATGAATATTTATCAGCTGCAGGGTATAGTTATGTGACAGATAATGGTAATTATGGCATTCACGTCTTCAGAGATTAAAGATAAAAAAAAAATCTATGGCATTAGATCTTGTTTGCATGGAAAATTTTCCATACAGAATCTGCAAAATAGTTAATAAGGTTTTTAGGTGATTTGAAATCAGAATTATGGCAAAAGTAACATGTCAAAAGTGGGGTGTTCAGACCCCCACCGATCAATGGATAGTTGGGGAGTGAGGTGCTCCTCTATCTTTCTCGTTGCAGGACTGAGGCTCTCTAGAATTACTATAGAACCTATTTAATGCAATGGGACTAGAGAGCCGTCTGTCTCTAGCAATTGGGTGGGGTCTGAACACCCAAAACAGGTCTGGTTGCTGATACCCCCAATGATCAGCTGTTACCACAAATGAAGCTGCGGATGACTAAAGTTTTGAAATGGGTGACTATGTTAGTGTAGCCATACCAGGTCCACTAGAGTGGCGGATGCTCTTTGCACAATCTCTCCACCCTGACTAAAAAGAGGGGTACTATATCACCTAATAGACCCAGAGGAACAAACTCTGTAGGAATAAAATAATTTCTCCAACATCCCAAAAATATCCAAAGCAGGGTATATAGGGAATTCTTGCTGATACAGCTACAGCATGCCATAGCACATCAGGTTAACAAATGGCACAAGGCTATCATTTTACACCACCAGGAACTATTGTATAATCTGAAACCACTATGGTAAATGAAAGAACGCCAGCCAACAATGATTAAGGCATATCATACTGATTTATTGCTTAAGAGATATGATATCTTTATAATAAAGTAGTCACCTTATGCAGCCTACAGTTATTGGTGAATCAAAACCGCTAGTGGCCACGACTTTGGATTCACCAATAACTGTGGGTTGCCCAGGTTTAAAGTAGCATGTCCAAGTCTTGTCTGTTTGTTTTGTAGCCGCCCTTTTAGATGGACGTCATTTTGAGACAAAAATACAACTGTGATTTGTATTATACGGTAATATTTTGATGGCCGTAAAAAAAGACATTGTGTGAACATAGCCCAAGATTATAAGTGCTAGCCATGGCCTGTAGTACTTATTACTTGTAGTTAGAACTCGTAGTTGTAGCACATCAAAATGGTGTAATGTAATAAAGTAAATGAAGCAGAAGCCGCCTTTGTCAACATTGACCTTGCACAAATGTTATTGCCTGCTGTCAATCACTAAGTATATCAGTGATCACCAGATGACTACAAAGAAATTTAGTTCAGACGTACATTTCAGAATAACCTAGTTTTCGAATTATTAGCACATTTACATCTAGAGTGAAATTTGGCACAGAAATAGCTTTAACCTTAGTTCACTCCAGGTTGGTAGATAGATATTATGTCACGGCAATTATCTCTGCTTACCATACGCCCTGAAAGTAGACTGGATAAAACCTGATGTCACTATCTGTGTTATATCGCCAAGTACAGCTGAAGTCATAGGTTTCCATACACCTGACATTATTAAAACTCCTATTTCTCCCCTCCACACATCAAAAAAACATCAAAAAAATCTAATTAAACAAATTGCCTTGGATATCTACTTTATATAGGACACAAGCAATTTCCATAACATACAGACCATTTCATTTATGATTTCCTATATCAGAATTACAATAGGTCACAAGTTTACATACACCACGATGACTGTGCATTTAAATAGCTTGGAAAATTCCAGAAAATGATGTCATGGCTTTAGAAGCCAAAGAACACCATTCCAGCACAGGGTGGAAGTATCATGTTGTGGGGGGCATTACTGCCGGAGTGACTGGCGCACTTCATAAAATACTTGGCATTATAAGGATGGAACATTCTGTGGAGATACTGAAGTAGCATCTCAGGACATGAGGCAGGAAGTTAAAGCTTGGACATAAACGTGTCTTTCAAATGGACACTGAACGCAAACATACTTACCTTTACTGCTGAGAATCTGAGACTGCCAGAAAGATATAGGAAAGGAGAACAAAGTAGTTTTCTTATTGCCATAGCAAACAGTAGAGAGGAGGTCATCCCCTTATTGATTGTCTACAGTAATGCTGTACTTCAAGGAACGGGGAAAGGAGGGGGCCATTTTGAAACTCATGCATTGGTCACAAAGATAGATAGACCCACCCCAGCTCATCTTGTCTCATGGACATAGTCCTCAAGGTCCCCATAAACATTAGAGAAAAGTAGGCTGAACACGCCAATTTTCAAAGGCATTGGCCTTATTTGTCATGAGGGGCTTGCCAAATCTTCCCTAAAAAAAAAAAAAAGAATTGGGTTTGTTGAATATTAACTTCCTGATCCTTTTGGTGTCAGGTAGATGAGTCTCTGCTAGAGAAGTCTGGCCATCTATTGAAGGGCCCATTACACAGGCCACTTATAAGCCAAATTAATGTTTATAAGATTTGACTGTGTAAAGGTGGCAGTGATCAGCCAACATGTAATGTTTGTTCATCACTGATCCTATCGTATATGCAAGCCAGAAAATCATTGCTCCACATTACCCCTTGTAAATGGAGGGTGTATGATCATCAATAACATTGGATAAATCCTCTCATTATATACACTGGATTGACTATCTAGTAAATAAGACTAATATGTTCTCCTTCCCTCTTCCTTGCAGAAATGAAGCAAGGTCCTTAGACTCCTTCCATAAATTATTGGTTGTACTACAAAGAGATTCTCTGAAGAAAACTTTACATTAATCCAGCTAAGCATTTATATTAGCAAGCCTGAGGCCTAAGAATTGACTCTGGCGCTGTGCAGGTGTTCTCAGGACAGGCTCCTGTTTAGCTTTTTACTCCCTGCTTGATCACTGTTAAGCACGTCTTCCTACTGTATATGTGCCAATAAATGCGTGCAAGGTTGTGGCTGCAGCTGTGTGGAAAAGTAATCTTATAGTGATGCTCCTAGTAGTGCATTCTAATGAACACCACTGCAAAGACATAGGCATAAGTTCACACTATGGGATTTTTTAGCTATCATTGGTGACAGCTGCCAAATAAAAGTCTGATATGTGCTAATGATGGCCGTCTATAAGATCATGATCATTGGTCGTCATTAGCATATATTGGATGAAAAATCCTATAGTGTGATCTGAGATCTGAAATCTATGACTGATGACAGGAGTAAGGGCTCATGCAAATGGGAAAGCCACATAGACAAGACCTATAAGAATCCCTATGGATCTACTATGCAGCTATAGGAAGTCCATGGACCATCCTATGGTGCCTCTGTGGGTCACTGTATACTGGCGCAATACGGCATGCTGGTTTAGGGTATGTTGCCACTTTGTAGAACGGCTGATGTGAGAGAAGATCATCCTGGCCAGTACTGCAGTACCAGCTGGATGATCTTCACTTCTAATGAATTTACATGCTGCCGCACACTCCATTGTGTGAACTGACAGTTACTCTGCGACCGTTATTCAATTAATAGTGGTCACAGAAAAATGACATGACAGTTTTTGGCGGCGCCACTAGCGATCCGGCCGGAGCGTATACTATGTGTGTACACTCTGGCCAGGATTCCCTCTAACCGCACTGCACAAAGGTTGTGTATTAATCACGGCCGTTGTTGCACATCGGCAACAACAGCCGTGATTAATACACAACTTACGTTGTGTGAACACAGCCTTATACAGAATCCATGAAAAGGAAAATATGCAATGCAGCATCACATATAAAAACCTATGGGAACAGCACAACACATTAAGGTAGTGTAGGTGTCCATAGCAGACTATAGATACTGTGCAGCACACATGCATAATATGACACATCCATGGGCCCTAAGGTTATGTTCAGACAAAACAGATGCAGACACAATGCAAAACAATGGAATGGGTTGTCTTGAAGACTTTATACGCACTACACATCCTATATGATATAATTTTATGCAAACGTTGGTTATTTTTTATGAACGTATATTTTGACTCCTGAATTCCTGCATCTAACATATGTGGGTTTTTTAAATCTTTTCTGGCACGCTATAGAAGTGACCAGTGTCACTGCTTAAACTTACCTAAAAAGACATATCTGCTGATCCCAAAGGTTACAGACTAGCTCCATTTGCAATAGAGGAATGGCTGTTAATTGTACATTTGTTGTATTTAAATGAGTGGTCCCATCAGAAAAACTCATTTATATGCTGCAGTGAAATGACAGAATCAGGGATTTGATCAAATCCCGGGAAATGATGAAATAACCGCGCTGTTCCATTATTTCCCCAGGGAATTGATCAAATCACTGACCCCTTTCAGGGAAATGATGGAAGAACTTTATCATTTCCCCTGCAACATAGAATTTGCTTACCGTATTGCCTGTCTGCGCCCCCTGGCCTGTCCGCTCTGCTCCCCGTCTGCCTCTGCCGCCTCTCTGCTCCCTGTTCCACTCGTTTCCCCTGCTACGCGCCTCCTGCTCCCCTGGCCTGTCTGCTGCACTCCCCTGTCCGCCCCGTCTGCCGCTGTACGCCTGCTGGCAGGTGTGCGGCTCCTCTTCCCGCCCACCCCGCCCTGCGATCCCCGTCCACCCCAACGCCGAATGCCCGCCGGGAGGTGTGCTGCTCTGCTCCCCTGTCTGCCCCAGCGCCATATGCCTGCCGGGGAGGTGTGCCGCTCTGCTCACCCATCCTCCTCCGTCGCCAAACGTAGAGCCGGACGTGTGGTGTTTCATGAACCAAAAACATTGGAAAAGACTGTGAAGACATAATCCCTTTACAACATACCTATTATTGGGCAGCTTTCCCAATCGGCGTGCAGTTGCTTCTGTCCCCAGAGGATTGGATACATATGGATACATCCATCCTGGGTGAGTTCTGTGCATGATCCCTGTTTTCATTCAATAGGGCTTGTGCACGGAACTCCCCCAGCATGGACATATTCACGGTTACCAAATTCTCCGGCGGTAGGAGTGACTGCACTTCGATCGGTAAGAGCTGCCTAATGACAGCTAATATAACCTCGAACCAGTTATAGTCCAGTGTTCTTCTATCATTATATCTTATAAACAGATTGTCATGTTGTTAATATATCTGCATTTGTTTATTACGCAATAATAAAATACACTTCACTGGTAGCGTTATAACCCTCTATAAACTCTCATTACAAGCAGCTGTGACCTGAGCTCCCATGCCAAGGACACAGGCTGTATATTGACTATATCTTTATATACCAGATTGGCATTCAGATTGGCATCCAAGACAAGGTGCCGAGTTGTACAATCATTGTTTAGTGATTCAATCATACAGTTAATATCCTGCCAAGGTTCAAAAGGCTGGGACATTCTGTATCCATACCAGACCTATCAGCTATGGGCTGTCCTCTCGCACAAAGTCAGATATTACAATGGGCCAGCCAAAACCTTTCATAATAAATGCATTATCTATTAATATTTCTGCTATTTCATAAGCCAGTAAGCCAATATTTCATAAGCCAATAAGCCGCTAAGAAGGTGTTTTGAAGTAACAAATCCTTTCTAAGAAAATGTAGCCATTAGTTTCTTTTTCTAATTAAATGTTACATAAGGTATTTATTGGAAGTGTGGGAAGCTCGGCATCGGTGGTGCCACCTGTAGGTGTGGCTGCATTGGTCAAAACTTGTAGAAAATCCCCCACACCCAAACTAAATAAACTGCAATTATGACCATTATATCATCATGTCACCTTGCTGTTCATATTAAAAATAATATATATTTCAGGGGATACCTCGAATTGTGAATTTCTGCTTCCACCATGTGTAAAGGCTGAAGTCTACAGATGTGGGCCCCCTAACCTCTTAAGCTGGCCATACACAGAAGATAGTTGTCACCTTAATTGTTTTGCTGACAACTATCTCTCCTGATCGTCTCATACTAATAAGGTAGCCATGACCCAAAATGTTTGGCTGACAGCTGATTCCCCCCCATACACATGCCTGCTAGGCTCACCCTGAACAAAAAGATCCAACACACCTGATACTTCCTTCCCCTATCGGAAGAATTGGGATTTCCCATGCACATCAGATGGTTAGTCAGCAAGTTTAACCAACACATATCTAACGTGCATAGTCTGTTTTACTGTACACTAGAAATCACTGACGTCGTATGTGTAAATCATGCTGGAACATAAAATAGACTGCTGTCTAAAATGTAAAATTAAGAGAAAAAAAAAGTTGATTTCTTTACATACACGACTATACTTTTTTTCTTGCACTATCGCTCTCCAGATGTTATTTGCTGTCTCTTAGATTTGTCATCCTTATGGAAGAGACATGGTTATGCCAAGTGCATAGAGGAGCAATGGTGGGACCTGGACCATGGTGGACAGGTGAATTAGTTTTTTTTGACTCACCTAGAATTCCATCCTAGACCTTACAGGGGGGTGAACACATAACATAACTTACACAAAGTCAATTGGTGTATGTTCACACTGCGTAAAATAACGGCCGTTGTCCGCGCCGCAAAACTACGCCCGTTGTTTTGAGGTTTCCTATAATGAGTGCAATGCAATGTAACTACGGCCGTTGAATTATTTCTGGATGGTAATACTGCAACAACGGCTGTGGATTTCAATGCGGCCGCGAACGTAAAACTTATATCTGCCGAATTAAACTTGATTTTGATGTAAAAAAAATTCTGAGTGGTTTCTCGGGCTGGGCACAGTATTTAAAGTAAATGACCCGTTTCATCCCGTTTATAAACATGCTAGGAATCAAAATTAAACAACGGCCATAGTTTCACGACTAGCCCGTACGATCGTAATTTTACGGCCGTAGTTTTGGTTGCAGAAGTCCGGCCGGTGAAAACAACGGCCGTTATTTTACGTAGTGTGAACATAGCCTAATATAGTGCTATAATCAAAAAGTGAGTTTAATAAAGATCTGTTGGGGATCTCTATAATTTGTTAAAGAAATGAGAAGGAAATGGACATTTGCTGTGTCAGAATGTGATGCTCACCTGTGGAAGAACAGAAGGATGGACAGCATGGTCTGGTCTATGTTGCTGTTGCAGATGCCTTCATTTAGAAGATAGCAGGGATCCTTTACCACCGGCTCTAGAGAGTCCTGTCTCATGATGGTGTTCAGCTTATCGGTGTTAAGATTCTCGAAAACCAGCTTCTCCCTTAGTTGACGAAAATTATTAACAGTGGGACTGGCCAGGTTGTTATTCTCTCCACTGCCTTCCTCCATCTCGCTCTTGTTGGCTAGGTCTAGGCAGCAGCTACAGCAGTCCAGACCAATGGGTGAACGGCAGCCTTCTTCTTCGGACATGTCTCTGGAAGTATCCATGAAGTCACACACAACAACCAATGCCCCTCAAATGACAGGCTACGAGGAACAGCTGCGAGGAAGTTTACAGCATGGAGTGTGGCCTCCCTCCTTGAGGTCTGGCTAGGACGGTGCACTCCTTAGTAGAGTCGAGAGAGAACTCAGCACTTGCTTATCTGGAGCAGTGTAATGTGCACACACCTCTGTGTGCTGTCTGTAGAAGCAGGGAAGATAGGCACATCCCAGTTGTGAAAGACCGAAACACAGTCCTCTAACTCCCCCAGAGGCAGAGCTAATGTGCAAAGACTTTACATAAGAGGACACAAGTCAGCGAAGGAGGGGACAGTCTCACGTGTGTGCTCTGCTGTTCGAGGGGAAAGGAACGGGATAGATTTTTGTATTATATTCGCTCCCTCTCTGAACATGTAACCGAGTCTTCTCATGTTGCTGACTTTGCAGCATTTCTCTGACAGGAAAGCCTAACACTGATATAATTCATGTTTCGCCACGTAGCCCCCTAGGAGTTCACACATGGATTACTATATTGTAAAATGAATGAATGAATAAACTTACGCTATGTTTAATAATATAAAAAAAGTCATACCGTAGAAGGATCACTCCATAACCTCATACTATTTACACAGGGTTATAAAGAAAGTTAGGAAGAAGTACAAAGAAATCATGAAGGGCAGCGGGGTACATGGAAGAGTTGGCACCACATCCGCCCTATGGCACTGCCTATAGGCTTCTGGATGCCATCTGCATACAATTGTGTGACAGCCAATCCTGTGATCAGTACTAAGGGGGTTTATAAGCCCAAGAGCGCCATTTTTGGGGTAGAAAACTTACCGTAATACAGCTTACAATTATATATAGTAATAAAGACACCTGTTTAGGTGGCAAAATATTCTTCACTACCTTTGGTTTAAAGCATGTTTAAGAGACAGTGGGGCCATTCCCTCTCCTCAGTAACTTCTATGTTTTCCTGCAAAATCAAATCATACACAGACTCATATAGAAAGGTGGACCACATACTCAGTGTAATGTGGAGGACTCCCTCCATCCATAACACTGAACTCTTCAGAACACGAGGGAAAGAGAACCATGAAAACCTAGATATCATTTTGGAAAACACCAAATAAGCATTAGAAATGATTTTCTATACTCATGGTTATTGTTTCCTCCTATATCAGGGATAGGGAACCTGCGGCCCTCCAGCTGCTGCACAACTACAGTTGCCGTTGTACAGAAATGATGGGAATTGTAGTTTTGTAACAGCTGAAGGGCAGCAGGTTCCCCATCCCTGTCCTGAGTGAATGATGAAGGCATCTGGTTCTGGGTAGATGTTGCTCCTATGTATCACTTGTTTTATCGGGTCGTCCCGTTTCATACTATCAACACCTAGCCAGAAAACATGAAGCTGAGAAGCTGACATGGAGTGATTTGTAGCATAGCACCTGGCAGCAGAGAGTTACTCGGCCCTACAAAACAGAAATGCCCCAGGATCTACACTGTCCTTCATGTAGAAGAGAGAGAATTAGTGCAATGACAAATCAGAACATAACCCAAAGCCATTGAACTGCCACCTTCCTAACTTCTAAAAAGCCATCTTGGCTAATCCTGTATGTGCTTCACCAGACAGAATGTGGGGAAAATCCCAGCTCTCCAAACCTGGCTTCAACCTTTCAGACAGATCCACCTTGAGGGTACGTTCACACATATTGTGTTTGCAGCGGATTTCACACTGCGAAATTCACTGTGTAATCTGCTGCAATACTGAGTACTATTAAAGTTTATGGCCCCCCATTCCCGGATTTTTGTTCTGCTGTAAATAAACAGCCCATCCTTACCTAGCCATACTCCCCAAGAACACTTCTGGTTGAGTCTCCGGGTTCCCCTCTCATCGACAGTCTGCTCAGTTAATCACTGTAGGGTCCTGTTGTAGGAGTTGAGCAGACCGTCACTCAGCAGTAGGGATAAGCGAACCGGCTGAGGTTCGGGTTCGTATGAACCTGAACTATCGGCTTCTGATTCCCGCTGTCTGCCTGCTCTGTGGAGAGTGGCTGTATCCCAGTTTTCCAGGCGGTCCTCAGGCTGTATCCACCCTCTCCACGGAGCGGGCAGAAAGCGGGAATCAGAAGCTGATAGTTCAAGTTAATACGAACCTAGAACTTCAGCCGGTTCGCTCATCCCTACTCAACAGGGAACCCAGAGACTCAAGCAGAAGCGCTCCAGGGTAGTGTGTAAGCATGGGCTGTTTATTATTTTTAACATCATGGCAGCTAAGTAGTTAAAGGTTTATTATGTCCCGTCCATCCCTGCCTAACCCAAAGTTATATAATTTATTAACACAGTAGTCATCCATATCCTCCAAGCTGGAAGTCACGGAACTCAGGCTTCTTCCTTCACAGTCGATCCTTGTTCTGACAGATTGGCTTCATTTTGTGTCATTGGCACACATTAGCAGGGTGGGAACCGTCCAGTCTTGACACAGGGAAATAAACCATCCCCCTCTGTGATGCGCGGCAATGACACCACTACTCCCTGCATATTTTGGCCGAGACCAGTCAGAGCGCTGTCAGGAAAGACAGGGCTCCATGAAGGGCGGGTGTGAAGGCCAGGCTATCAAAACTTGGTGGGTGCGGTGGGCTAGAGATCCAGGTCAGGACTAGAAGGACGGGAGCTAAACGGGGAGAGAGGGGAGAAGACCCATCTCAAACAGGAATTGCAGTGATATGTCGATTGGGTTAACAGGTGACATGGGGTGCAAAACCGGAGAAGATGGAGGCCGCAAGCTACTGTACACTAATGGTACATGGATACAATAACGTTCACTGATGCTTTGTTTTTATAGGCAACCTTGGATAAACAAAGCTATGGCACTATATTCTTCCAGCGGAATGAAAATCTAGTGCGAGAATAGGGTGTCATAGACTTAAATGGCACTCAATACTAGAGATGAGCGAACCTGGAGCATGCTCGAGTCCATCTGAACCCGAACTTTCGGCATTTGATTAGCGGTGGCTGCTGAACTTGGATAAAGCCCTAAGGCTATGTGGAAATCATGGATATAGTCATTGGCTGTATCCATGTTTTCCAGACAACCTTAGAGCTTTATCCAAGTTCAGCAGCCCCCGCTAATCAAATGCTGATCGTTCGGGTTCGGATGGACCCGAACCCGGTTCGCTCATCTATACTCAGTACCACAGCAGACTTCACAGTGAAACTCTCAGTGTGAAATCTGCTGCAATATGCTAGGTGTCAAGGCACCCTCAAGAGGAATAGGGTTATGTTGTAGTAGTATTGTAACAATAGTAGTGGTAGAGTAGTAGGATTGTAACAATATGTTATATGTTGTGTATGGCCTGGGTTGGGTTTGGTTGGGTTTCATCAGAAGTGGTGAGTGAACCAAACCTGAAAGCTCTGCATTTGACTCCTGGTGGCTGGAGAAGTTGGATGCAGCCCTAGAGCTGTCAGAAAAACATGGATCCAGCCCAGGAATGCCTAGGGGTGCATCCTTCTTCTTTAGTGGCTGTGAGTCATATGCTGAGTCTTTGGGTTCAGTCGAACCTGAATGTTCGGCAAGTTCGCTCATCACTAATTATCAGATAACCTGGTGAGTAATGGCGCCAATGTCTCTAAATAATACAATGTCTAGGAAGCAACTACTGTGTGTAATACCATTGGGAAGAAGAACTAACAGAAAGAACATGGTGGCAGCCTGGCACAAGTCGTGTGGGGATTCTGGGAAGCTGAAGTCACAGAATTCTGGCATATTTTCCACTTTTAGACACTTTTCCTTCAAATATGACAAAAAGGGCAGACAGCTTGTCCACAACACATCAAGAAAATACGCCAAATTTTTGGGCACGATTCTTGTTCAGATAGGTTATTAAAGGAGAACTCTGGGCAAAATGTATTTTTAATATGTTATTACATAAGCATAGTTAGAAAAATTCCTAATGTACACTAAGTATTGGAAATGCACATATACTGCTATTTCCCTCAATTAAGTAGATCAGACAGGCTTCAATTTCTCTAAAATAAAAAAGGTGGTTACGACCCGGTCGATATACTTGAAGGGTCCAGCAGGAGGTGCATTATATGTAGAAGTATATGTAAAAGTATAGAAGTAGAAGTCTAATTAGAAAGTATATGTAGTGGAATCATCCCAGTCCTCCCTCCGTGTGCTGCCTATGGCCTGTACATCTCTCTCCCTCCCCGTGCTGCCTGGTGCCTATGCGCTCATCTCCCTCCCTGTGCTGCCCAGTGCGTGAGTGGCAGATAAGTAGCGCTCACCTTGCTGCATGGCACTGGGCAGCAGGGGGCAGGAAGGAGATGCTCGGGCACCGGTCAGCACGAGGAGGGAGGGAAATGCACAGGCCCCGAGCAGCACGCGGAGGGAGATGCTCGGGCACCAGGCAGCATGGGGAAGGAGAGGACGGGGATGATTCCACTGCATATACTTTCTACATAGACTTTTACCTCTATACTTCTACTTATACTGCGCCCCCTGCTGGACCCTTCAGGTATATCGGCCGGGTTGTGACGTCAAGTTTTTTTTTACAGAAAGTGAAGCCTGCCTGATCTACTTAATTAAGGGAAATAGCACTATATGTGCATTTCCCATAATTAGTGTATATTAAGAAAAAGTCTCCTATAAAAAAAATATGCTCAGCCACTATTACTGCATGGTGTCACATAATATCAGCTATAACATTACAACATCATGACATTTCATATAATTAACTGAAAACATGCAAAATATATTACATTACACAAATACAAAAATATGGACTTGTCAGCGAGTAAATTAACCATGGGCAGACAATCCAGAAAACATATTGCCTGTATCAGACAAATGACAAGATTGGAACCTAAGCTGGCAGAACTATAGGAAGCCAGTGTCCCTCAAGAATATCTGTCTAGCTATCTCTTAACCCTTTCATGTACACATAAAAACAACATCACCCACTGACAGCCTTGATGTTGGATTGCTCCTTAATACTCAAGGAAACACCAAGCTGCTGTGGATGGGAAAGCGGAAACAACAACAGAGAATAGGTGAAAGACCAGTACAGCAAAAGGGTGAAGAGAACCAAGATCCTAGTAAAAAGCAGCCCCCCTACAAGATGCTGGATGCTGGATGTACTGGGGTAAGCACATAGCAACTTTTCCTTGAGTTACAAAAGCGCTGACATTTTCTCCCTTATAATGTCAGTGCCGCTGCACTGTTGCTTTCTCTCCTACTACGTCCGAGCGACAGAAAGGTTGTGCCTGGAGGGGTGGACACTTCCTTCTCCTCTATTCCTTAGTATATTTACCAATTCGTGTTTCTAGACTATGTTCCATCAAGCAGAGTCCAGCCATACTCCTGGACTTTGCTCTCTTTGACCACTCTTCCAACACCTGCACATTTAAAATATGTGGGAACCCAGAGGGGCTAGTTGCACTTGTCACCGGGCTCAGAATGGTGTATGCCGTCCCTGGATCCCAACACACACCTGTAAAAGCTCCTGGGGGACACTCATTAAGATGGGTGTACTCTTATGATGGTCTTAAATCAGCCTCTTAGGGAATCTGGTTGGTGCAGGATATGAGGTGCAGGAGGAAGCCACGCCTTCTCCCCGCCCTGTATTCACAGCTATTGCTGTCCAATAGTACAGGCCCCACTTAAGGGTGAGCCATCCATTGGGGTTCCCTGTTAGGTCCTGACGAGTTGCAGTGTGGTAATTCGGCTTTAGTTGCCCTTTCCAATCTGCTGACTAGACTGAAGCTCCTGCAAAAGTTGCAGAGCTTGAAAAGAAGGATAGCCCCTCAGCTTGGATAGTTTGTATTTCCCCTGTCATCAGTAGTAGCACCTGAGACGTACTATCCCTACATTGTTAGAATACAGGAATAGTTGAAGAAGTAGCAGAAACAGTAGTGGAACCCAGGGTAGGGCCGGCCAGGCCCAGGAAAGTCTCTCAGCAGGGACCAGCTCTTCCTTTCTCTGACTAGACTGATACTACAGATCTAAGAAATGAACACATGGCCCAATCCACCTCTACTTATAGGTTCTAGAGGTTGCTAATTGGTAGGACAGGATGTAAAGAGAAACAAAAACTATTGGTAACCTTTACAGGAATTGGATAGCACAACAACTCCCTAGTTAGTGGGAGACAGGAGAGACCTGTGCCTAAGCAAGGACACCATTAACCCTTTACACTTGTAGCTTCAGCTGTGCTTTTACAGAACATAAGAAATACAGGGAAACATCTAGTGACCAAAATGCAGTACTACCTTTACCATCCACAGAATACCCAAGCACATGTATACCTTCAGTGCTGTGCTCACTACAAGTAACCCATTGTCCTGTCTACACACTTGGACCCTAGTTTTCCCTTATGTGACAGGAAATTCTTTCAACTCATGTGTCTAAGATGCTCAGAGTAAAAGAATTACACGTTTGTCAACTACACTTAATACAATACCAGGAGTGTAATATATATATATATATATATATATATATATATATATATATATATATATATATATATACAGTATATATATATATATATATATATATATATATATATATATATATATATCACGAACTGGACCTGTGGATTTTATCTGTCACAATAATTAATTTATTAATTGTGGTCCATTGCCTTAAATTGTGAACTTGATCTGAAAAACTGTTACTATGAGGAATCCGAAGCCTATCTAATATGTACATTGATAGGATTAAGCTTTACTCTTTCCTAATGTACGTTGGCCAGAAAAATAGCTATGATCTCTGACAGGTTTAAGATGTATTTTGTTTGTATAAAAAGCTTAACCGGGAGCCAGGTATGTTATCTGAGTCACATGAACTCGCTTGTTTTTAATTATGAATACTATAGGGTTTTCCATGTTCAATGATATTCCGTGTTAAGCTGGACGGCTCAACTCCCACCACATTAATCCAACAATAACTGTGTGGACAAGGCTAAGTGATCAGACAGGTGCAAGGAGGCTGACACGAATATTTCATGATGACGGATGCTCAGCTGACAGTTTAAAACAAAATACAATACTCTATTTTGTTAGCTTTCAATACAGCAGAGTACCACAATGATAATAATAATAATTCAATAATTACACTAATTTCATATTACCCTTTTTTGTTCAGTTTTATAGAAATAATTTAGGAAGGTGGCCAGCACTACTGAACACAAGACTTTATACATTTATAGGCCACATTTACTCCTTTTGGAGAGAGGTGACAAGGGACCTTCATTCATTATACTTATGTTGGTGGAAACCACTGTTAGTATAAAGTATCGACCATCAGTATAAAGGGTATGGGACTCTCTCCACACTCCACTACCAGATGGTACTGGTGGACATAGGGGTCAGGCATAATGGGAAACAACTACCCTACCCTTTTGTTCTTGAAGAAATAAGTTGTCGCTGACTTCCCTCCCCATAGAGAACACAGGAATTCTTGGCTGTGCTAAACATTCAAGTGGATTGGGAGGACGGGAGAGAGGAGCGTTTGGCAAACAGTTACGGAAGGCTTTTGCCACTCTTTAGTCTTCCGCAGCTGGACAGAGGGAGCAGGAAGTTCTAACAATCAGGTAGAAAAGAGAACTCATCATAACACAAGTACAATGAAAGTCCCCTCCTAGGGGACTTTAAAAGCAATACCTTATACATAATTATTTAAAGAGGTTAAGTAAATATTTAATCATCGGGGTTCCAAAATGGATTCCCACTAGAGGCCTTCATGATCAGGGGGATCACACACTAATTCTATAGACGGTGATAAGTTTAAATTTTGGGATAACCCCGTTAATTTTCATGTCTTCTCTAACAGCGCTTATATGGCTGCTGACACCGGGATTCCTACACCAGCCATATCTAAAATTAATCTTGAAGTTCCTTAAATCTTTAAGGACAGAATGTCTGTAGACAGTTTCGTAAGGCTGCATGTCTCAAGGCGAATTAAAACACAATTCAGATTGCATAACAGCTTGGAGCATTACTATGCAACCATCAACATTACAATCACCTGATGTGGTAGCTCACTCAGCATTACTGCAGCAGAGTTATTGTAGGAGAATGTATGTAGTCAGGCCTCATTATATGATATTCTATGTACAGAACATGCAGCACATGTAAAACAATTCATGTTGGTCTTCTTAATGACCAGGAAGGCAGAAAATGTTCTACACATAGCTCTGTACATACAGTGAGTGTGGCTTACATGTAGTGATGGCTATAGTTATGATTGCTAGTATATGTCATAATATGATTACCAACTCCTGCAGAAAAACTGAGAAAGGGACACAAAGCTACACCAGCACTACATCTCCTCTATTGTGACAGTTCTTGGTGGTCCCAGAAGTGCCCAACTGATCATAAAGTGATAGCATATTATTGTGATATACCTCACTCTATGAGATGGTCATACCCCTTTAACTACTGATGATAACATAACAATCATTACACTTATTTATTTAAAAAAATAAACAAAACTAAAAATCGGGAAAGTCTGTACTAAAAACCTTCTATCATTTTGTACTTTTGTTTCTATGGTTGTTTTCATTGGCAACGATTTGGGGGAAACATGGCTACTTAAAGGAAACACTCTCTATTACATTCATCTGCTACTAACGCTACTCTCCTGTCTTCCTCATACACAGGATCAATTGGCACAACTTAACGTTCCTGTGTTCTCTATGAGTAGTGGTGAAGTAAGCCACAGCCAGACATCTCTTATCTCTCCAAGAACAAAAGGGGCCAGGCAGTGATTTTCCATCATGCCCGACTTCCATCTCTACCAACATCATCTGTCCAGGGGCGGATTAACTTTACCATAGGCCCCGGGCTGTTCACCAAGCCTGGGCCCCCCCACCCCACTGTAACTATGGCAGCACTAGCCTGGCGTTCATAGTACAGGACAGATAATGTCATGATGTTCTGATTTGTGCAAAATTGCCATAAAAAACAGTGATTTTTTGCAAATCATGGCGGAAGTGTAGACAGGAGACAGTACACCACTGAAAGTATAAGTCTTTTTGGGTGGCATGGGCCCCCCAGGAGCTCAGGGCCCCGGGCTGCCGCCCAAAACACCCCTATTATAATCCACTACTGCATCTGTCAGTCTAGACTCAGCGGAGCCCTATACACTTTATACTGGTGGCCAAACTGGGTGTATGGGAACCTTAAAGTGTCGCTGTTGTTTTGAAAAATGTTGACGTCAAAAGATTTAATCAGTCTGGGTCAGGGCCGTCTTACCCATTGGGCATGGTAGGCGGCTGCCCGGGGGCCCTTGCATCCTAGGGGGCCCCTGCCCCAGTGGCAGACCTATCGCATGTGCAGCCGGGGCCCCGAGGAGGAGAGGGGCCAGCTGCGGCCGCTGCTCCCTGCCAGGCAAGGTTTTTAAACAGGGGCCTGGGGCTGCTTATAAAGATCTCTGCAGCCAAACGTCCCCTAATCAATTAAAGCAAGCAGGCTGCGGCTGGCTACATTGAGGTACGCACGCACGCTCTGCAATTTCCTCGGTGCCTAAGTGAGCAGCTGGAGTTTGGTGGCCTCACAGCCGCCTCCCGACCTCCTAGCCCCGGGACACAGGACCTGTGCAGTGCACGTGCACAGCTGCTGGAGTCTGCTCTCCCCCACCCGGGCAGTAGAGTGGCCTGGCCTGTCGGAGGAAGCAGTAGAACAACCCCTCCCCCCGAGCCCTCACCCGGGATAGAGTATCAGAGTGGGAGTGTTCTTGAGTATGCAATGGGGTAAGTGTTCTCTGCTGAGTGTGCTGTGCTATGAAGTAAGGAGTGTGTGCTGTGTGTAATGGGGTATGTGTGCTGTGTGTAATGGGGTATGTGTACTGTGTGTAATGGAGTATGTGTGCTGTGCTATGTGTAATGGGGTATGTGTGCTGTGCTATGTGTAATGGAATATGTGTGCTGTGTGTAATGGCAGGCCCGGACTGGTAATCTGGCAAACCGGGCAAATGCCCGCTGGGCTGGCCGGATTACCAGTCCGGGGGCCGCCCAGACTGCAAAGAAGAAAAAAAAAAAGACATTATAAATAAACAGCCCCGCCGCAGCCCTCTGCCGCTGTGCTGCTTAATCAGTAGCAGAGGGCCGCTGCCGGGCTGAAGACTGCGTGGTGGGCCGGGAGGGGGAAAAAAAACAAACAACAACATCTCACCTGTCACCCGTTCCTGCCGCTCCTCCCCCGGCAGCGCGCGTCTTCTCGCTCATCTTCCGGCGCAGGCAGCATAGTACAGGAGACTCTGCCTGGGCCGGACGTCGCAGCCTCTATCAGACGTCAGCGTGTGACGTCAGCGTGTGCATCTTAAAGACACACGCACACGCTGACGTCTGATAGGGGCTGCGACGTCCGGCCCAGGCAGAGTCTCCTGTACTATGCTGCCTGCGCCGGAAGATGAGCGAGAAGACGCGCGCTGCCGGGGGAGGAGCGGCAGGAACGGGTGACAGGTAAGATGATGGTTTTTTTTTTCGGGGGTAGGGCACTATGGATGGGTCACTGCTGGTGGGGCACTGTGGGTGGTGGCAAAATACGGGGCACAGAGGAGGCATAGCATAACAAGGGCACACAGAGGACATAGAAAAGTATTTGGGGCAAAGAGGGGGCATGGAAAAAGCTATATATGGGCACAGAGGGGATATTTAAAAACCATATGGGGCATATAAAACTAAGGGGGCACACAGAAGTACTTTATACATTGTAGGGGGCAAGAGGGGGCATAGAACACTATGGGGCACAAAGGGGGCATTTAAAAACTATATGGGGCATAGAGGGGGCATACGAACATGGGGGCACAGTGGGGATATATATACACTATATGGGAGCACAGTGGGGATATATATATACTATATGGGGGCACAGTGGGGATATATATACACTATATGGGGGCACAGTGAGGATATATATATATACTATATGGGGGCACAGTGAGGATATATATACACTATATGGGAGCACAGTGGGGATATATATACACTATATGGGGGCACAGTGAGGATATATATATATATACTATATGGGGGCACAGTGAGGATATATATATACTATATGGGGGCACAGTGAGGATATATATATATATACTATATGGGGGCACAGTGAGGATATATATATATACTATATGGGGGCACAGTGGGGATATATATATATACTATATGGGAGCACAGTGGGGATATATATATACTATATGGGGGCACAGTGGGGATATATATATACTATATGGGGGCACAGTGGGGATATATATATATACTATATGGGGGCACAGTGGGGATATATATACACTATATGGGAGCACAGTGGGGATATATATATACCATATGGGGGCACAGTGGGGATATATATACACTATATGGGGGCACAGTGGGGATATATATATATACTATATGGGGGCACAGTGGGGATATATATATACTATATGGGGGCACAGTGGCGATATATATACTATATGGGGGCACAGTGGGGATATATATATACTATATGGGGGCACAGTGGGGATATATATATACTATATGGGGGCACAGTGGGGATATATATACACTATATGGGGGCACAGTGGGGATATATATATATACTATATGGGGGCACAGTGGGGATATATATATATACACTATATGGGGGCACAGTGGGGATATATATACACTATATGGGAGCACAGTGGGGATATATATATACCATATGGGGGCACAGTGGGGATATATATACACTATATGGGGGCACAGTGGGGATATATATATACTATATGGGGGCACAGTGGGGATATATATACTATATGGGGGCACAGTGGGGATATATATACACTATATGGGGGCACAGTGGGGATATATATATACACTATATGGGGGCACAGTGGGGATATATATATACTATATGGGGGCACAGTGGGGATATATATATATATACTATATGGGGGCACAGTGGGGATATATATACACTATATGGGGGCACAGTGGGGATATATATATACTATATGGGGGCACAGTGGGGATATATATACTATATGGGGGCACAGTGGGGATATATATACACTATATGGGGGCACAGTGGGGATATATATATACACTATATGGGGGCACAGTGGGGATATATATATACTATATGGGGGCACAGTGGGGATATATATATACTATATGGGGGCACAGTGGGGATATATATACACTATATGGGGGCACAGTGGGGATATATATACACTATATGGGGGCACAGTGGGGATATATATATACTATATGGGGGCACAGTGGGGATATATATATATACTATATGGGGGCACAGTGAGGATATATATATACTCTATGGGGGCACAGTGGGGATATATATACTATATGGGGGCACAGTGGGGATATATATATATATATATATATATATACTATATGGGGGCACAGTGGGGATATATATATATACTATATGGGGGCACAGTGGGGATATATATACACTATATGGGGGCACAGTGGGGATATATATATACTATATGGGGGCACAGTGGGGATATATATACTATATGGGGGCACAGTGGGGATATATATACTATATGGGGGCACAGTGGGGATATATATATACTATATGGGGGCACAGTGGGGATATATATATATATATTTACACACACTATATGGGGGCACAGTGGGGATATATATATAATATATATATGTATATACACACTATATGGGGGCACAGTGGGTATATATATATACACACTATATGGGGGCACAGTGGGGATATATATATACACTATATGGGGGCACAGTGGGGATATATATATATATATATATATATATATATATATATACACACACTATATGGGGGCACAGTGGGGATATATACACTATATGGGGGCACAGTGGGGATATATATATATATATACACTATATGGAGGGGCACAGTTGGGATATATATATACACTATATGGGGGCACAGTGGGGATATATATATACACACTATATGGGGGCACAGTGGGGATATATATATATATATATACACTATATGGGGGCACAGTGGGGAGATATATATATATATACACTATATGGGGGCACAGTGGGGATATATATATACTATATGGGGGCACAGTGGGGATATATATATATATACTATATGGGGGCACAGTGGGGATATATATATATATATATAAATATATATATACACTATATGGGGCACAGTGGGGATATATATATACACTATATGGGGGCACAGTGGGGATATATATATATATATATATATATATATATATACATACACTATATGGGGGCACAGTGGGGAGATATATATATATACATATACTATATGGGGGCACAGTGGGGATATGTATACCCTATATGAGGTCACAAAGGGGGCTATGTATACTATATGGGGGTGCAGAGAGGGCTATTATATGGGCACAGAGTGGGCACTATTACAGTGTGTGGCAATTCATGGGGACTGTGTATAGAAGTGAGGATGGTGCTAATGCCAGGAGCCTAAATTCTTTGTCTGGCAGATTCTGTGGAGATGAATTGTGCTCGGGAGAATAGTCATGATGGCCGGGCCTGATGGGAAAGAAAAAAGAAAGTGAGCGACTCTGATCACAGAAGACGCCACCTGTGAGTCCAGTGTAATCACTTATGTAGGGGCAAGAGTGGGGGGATACTTAGGTTATGGGGGGCTCAGGCACATCCTTGCACAGGGATCCTCTGCTGTCTGTGTCCACCCCTGCTGACAGCTAATATTGCATCTTCTGAGGACAGTCCTGCTGCTCACACACTATATAATAGTACTAATAGTGTGTGACATAGTAATAATAACAGCAAGTGTTTACTGTGCGAGGGATAATATATTTGGGAGTCTGATAGGCGAACAGCACAATGACAGGAGAGCGGACAGAGCCTCTGTAACTGTTCTGTATTCTACCTGTGACTGCGTTTGATAACTGCTGTATACTCTTCTATAGTCTGCAGGGTGTAATACTCTGCAACATCTGTGTACACCTGGTAGCTGATATCACTGCTATATTCTATTCTGTAGTCTTGAGGGTGTAATAGTCTGCTGCATCTGTGTACACCTGGTATGTAATATCACTGCTGTATTCTATTCTGTAGTCTTGAGGGTGTAATAGTCTGCTGCATCTGTGTACACCTTGTATCTGGTGACTATATGGTCAGTGTATGGCGGTATTATTAATTATATTGGTAGTGTACACTTATTTTTCTTCTGTGATAATTCTGGGCTTCACACATGTAAGAAAGTAATGTGACTAAGTAGAGCTAAAAATTCTTCTGTTGGAAATAGTTGGCAAAATGGGTGTGTGTGGGGGGGGGGGCAACAATATATATGGGGGCTGGTGGGGGTTTTGTGCCCCGGCTGCTTTTCAGCCCCAGTCCAGCTCTGTGTAATGGGGTATGTGTGCTGTGTGTAATGGGGTATGTGTGCTGTGTGTAATGGGGTATGTGTGCTGTGCTATGTTAATGGGGTATGTGTGCTATGTGTAATGGGGTATGTGTGCTGTGTGTAATGGGGTATGTGTGCTGTGTGTAATGGGGTATGTGTGCTGTGCTATGAAGTAAGGAGTGTGTGCTGTGTAATGCAGTATGTGTGCTGTGTGTAATGCGGTATGTGTGCTGTGTGTAATGGGGTATGTGTGCTGTGTGTAATGGGGTATGTGTGCTGTGATATGAAGTAAGGAGTGTGTGCAGTGTAATGGGGTATGTGTGCTATGTGTAATGGGGTATGTGTGCTATGTGTAATGGGGTATGTGTTCTATGTGTAATGGGGTATGTGTGCTGTGTGTCATGGGGTATGTGTGCTGTGCTGTGTGTAATGGGGTATGTGTGCTGTGCTGTGTGTAATGGGGTATGTGTGCTGTGCTGTGTGTAATGGGGTATGTGCACTGGGGTATGTGTGCTGGGGTATGTGCGCTGGGGTATGCTATGTGTAATGGGGTATGTGTGCTGTGCTGTGCTATGTGTGCTGGGGTATGTGTGCTGTGCCATGCTATGTGTGCTGGGGTATGTGTGCTGTGCTATGCTATGTGTGCTGGGGTATGTGTGCTGTGCTATGCTATGTGTGCTGGGGTATGTGTGCTGTGCTATGCTATGTGTAATGGGGTATGTGTGCTGGGGTATGCTATGTGTGCTGGGGTATGTTATGTGTGCTGGAGTATGTGTGCTTGGGTATGCTATGTGTGCTGGGGTATGTGTGCTGTGCTATGTGTGCTGGGGTATGTGTGCTGTGCTATGCTATGTGTAATGGGGTATGTGTGCTGGGGTATGCTATGTGTGCTGGGGTATGTTATGTGTGCTGGAGTATGTG